>NC_090838.1:85265324-85568354 GCF_028021215.1 Eschrichtius robustus
CAACATCATAACCCTGGGCTGTAACCATAGCGACGCTGACCTCATGTGAAGGACCGGTAGAGAGCCAGTCCTGGGTCACCTTGGATCTGAAGGTCGACCAACTCCAGCTTCTTCTGAGGGTTCAGTTACACCAGCAAGAGGGGTCCGACCTGACACACTGTGGCTCAAACGCCTTCACAATAAAACACAGAGAACCTGGCTACCTCTCCGCTGAGTTTGTTCTTATCCTCTTCTGGAGCTTCCTGCTGCCCCCGGGGAGGCCATCCTGGGACCAAGTCAACATCACTTCATCCCAGGCATCACAGGAGGGGAGGCAGGACAAAGTGGTTAAATCCCAGGCTTTGGATCAGACAAACCTGGCTTGCATACAGACTCTGACCCCTGTCGTTTTCTCCTGGGCAAGTTACACAAACTCACTGAGCCTCGGGTGCCTCAGTCCTAAATCGGGTCTGATGATGACAGAGGGGACGAAGGGAGACATTGCCCACGCCTGACACACAGTAGGTGTTCAAGGCATGGCAGGTGTCATCACCACAGTCATTACCATTACCCCAAGTTCCTAGGATCACCCTCTATTCTATTCATCCTTGATTTAGGAAAGCCATTTAAAATTTTCCCAAAAGAAACGCTTTCTTTCACCCAAACAAAGCACTAATCTATTCTGCATCACTAAAGCTGTTGTGAAAAGATTTTCAGGGTGAAGAGGAAAGTCTCTTCCACTCAACATTAAAGATAATGAAATTGCTGACAGAAAACAAGCTGTCAACTAATATGTTAGAAAAAAGTGTGTGTGTGTGTGTGTGTGTGTGTATGTGTGTGTTGGAAAGCACATGAAGCTTTCGAAAAGCACCTGCCTTTCTATGAACCCAAGAACACCAGCCAGTTTTCTTCCTCCCAAATTCCAGGGAGGGACAAGGTGGACAAAATAAAGCCAGGGAAGGTGGTGCGGGCAGAGCCTTCCTTCACATCGTGTTGCCATAGAAGCAGAAGATTCTTTCCAGAGTCGATCAGCCTACCCTAGAGAGGAACCTGAATGTGATTCAGATGGTTCCCACACAAGGGAGATTAATTTACTTTTCAGAATTATAGCCTTAGCAATATCTGTGAGTGACACAGTGGTTAACGTTAGTCGTCAGAACTGTGATTCCTTGAGATTTTTCTTTTGAAAAACTCACATCCTAACGAATGCAAAACAAAATTACAATGGCGGGAGACGTGGAGCTATAAATTACAGCTGAAACTCCCTGGGGTGGCCTAATGATTTCACTGTTGAAGTATTTTCGTACTTTTAAAAAATCATCTATACAGAGAGAGAGAGATCTTCTATCAACAGCACCACTGCAGAAGTATTGCAGAAGCCCCCAGCACTTTGGTCATTAGCGTGAAGAAGCAAGAGGGCTGACCCCTTTGGGAGCCAGCCCTTCTCTCCTCTTTTCCCTCCATACTATGGTTGGTGTAGGGCCCATGTGCATCCTGCCTGCCCAAAGAGCCGGCCAGAGCCTACTATCATCCTGGAGACACAAGCCTGACCACAGTGAGAGAAAGGAGACCTACACTGAGGCCCCAACACTCTCCAGGGTTCTCCTTCACTGAGGTTGAGCATCCGGAGATGAAAGCCAAGTAATGAAGTTCTCTTTAGGGCTGGCATCCATTTCTTAATGCTTTAGGCTGGCTTTAGACTGCTCTTGGCAATGGGACATGCCTGAGTAGCTCAAGGGCTGGCTGCTGCATCCACTTTCCCTCTCAATCCATAGCCTTAGAAGTAAGGGTAGCTACAACGTCAGAGTCTTTCAATCCATAAACACGGTAGGTCTTTGCATTTATTTAGATCTTCGGTTTCTTTCATCAGTGTTTTGCAGTTTCCAGCATATCAGTGTTAAATTTTCACCTAAGTATTTCAATTTTTATGAGCAATTGTAAATGTTATTATTTTATATTTTAAATTCTGGTATCCTTGTGTTCATTGTATATAAAAATATAATTGCTTTCTGCATGTTTATTTTGTATCCGGTGACCATGCTGAAACTCAGTTCTTATTTCTAGGACTTTTGTAAATATTTGGGGATTTTCTATATAAACATTCAAGTCATCTGAATACAGAAACACTTTTATTACTTTCTTACCAATCTATATGCTCTTCCCTTTCTTTATTGTACTAGCTACAACTTTGATCACTATGTTGAATAACAGTGGTAACAGCAGATACCCTTGCCTTCTCAATCTTAGGGGGAAAGCATTGTCTTTCTCCATTAAGTATAATGTTGATCGTACAGGCACACCTTGGGATTTTGTGGGTTCAGATCTAGACCACTGAAATAAAGCAAATCACGTGAATTTTTTGGTTTCCCAGTGTATATAAAAGGTAAATTTACACTACGCTGTAGTCTATTATGTGCAATAGTATTATGTCTTTAAAAATGTATATACCTTAATTTAAACAAACTTTATTGCTAAAAAATGCCAACCATCATCGGCACCTTCAGTGTGTCGTAGTAGTAACATCAAAGATCACCAATCACAGATCACTATCACAAATATAATAATAATGAAAAAGTTTGAACTATTGTGAGAATTGCCAAAATGTGACACAGAGACATGAAGTGAGCAAATATTGTTGGGGAAATGGTGCCCGTAGACTTGCTCAACACAGGGTTGACACAAACATTCAATTTGTAAAAAAACTACAACATCCGCAAAGTGCAATGAAGCAAAGCACAATAAAACAAGGCATGCCTGTATGTATTTTGTAGATGCTCCTTAACAGGTTGAACACATTTCTCATTCTTCCTATTTAAATGGGAGTTTTTACCAAGAATGTACGTTGAATCTTTAAAATGCTTTTTCTGCACCAATTGATTATGATTATGTAATTCTTCTTCTTTAGCCTATTAATATGGTGGATTATTTTTTGTGTGTGTGGCTGTGTTGGGTCTTCGTTGCTGCAGGCGGGCTTTCCCTAGTTGTGGCAAGCGGGGGCTACTCTTCAATGCGGTGTGCAGGCTTCTCACTGCGGTGGCTTCTTTTGTTGTGGAGCACGGGGTCTAGGCACCCGGGCTTCAGTAGTTGTGGCACGTGGGCTCAGTAGTTGTGGCTTGAGGGCTCTAGAGCACAGGCTCAGTAGTTGTGGTGCATGGGCTTAGTTGCTCCACAGCATGTGGGATCTTCCCGGAACAGGGCTCGAACCTGTGTCCCCTGCGTTGGCAAGAGGACCACTGCGACACCAGGGAAGCCCTACATTGATTTTTGAATATTAAACCAGCATTGCATCCTGGAATAAACCCCACTTGGTCATGGTGCATAATTCTTTTTACATTGCTAAATTCTATTTCCTAATATTTTGCTAAGGATTTTTGTGTCTACATTTATGAGGGATATTGTTCTGTAATTTCCTTTTATTATACTGTCTTTGTTTGGCTTTGCAATCAAGATGCTCCTAGCTTCATAAAATGAATTTGGAAAGTGTTCCATCCTCTTCTATTTTGTAGAAGAGCTGTATATAATTATTGTTAATTCTTTAAATGTTTGGCAGAATTCTCCAATGACACCATTTGGCCTGAAGATTTTTTTAGGGGGTTTTAAATTAATTCAATTTCCTTAATAGTTATAGAGTTATTCAAATTGTCATACATATGGGCTGAATTATAGTATTTGTTTTTGAAAGCATTGGCCCACTTCATCTAAGTTTTCAGATTTCTGTTTACAGAGTTGTTCCTAGTAGTCTTTTATTACCCTTTTGATGTTTTCAGGGTCTGTAGTAATATCCCCTGTTCCATTCCTGATATTAGTAATTTGTTTTTTCTTTTTTTTCTTTGACAGTGTTGCTAGAGGTCTGTCAATTTTATTGATCTTTTCAAAGAACCAGTTCTTTGTTTTATTGATATTCCCTCTCTTTTTTAATCTTCTAGTTCACTGATTCTTTCTTCTGTCCCCTCCATTCTGATGCTGACTCCATCCACTGAGTTTTTTATTTAGGTTATTGTATTTTTCTGTTCTAAAAGTCCATTTGGCTTTCCTTTATATCTTCCATTTCTTTGCCTAGACTTTCTATTCTTTGCCAAGAATTTCTATTTTTTCATGTTTCAAGTGTGTCTGTAATTGCTTTTTGAAATGGAGGTATTTGTAATGAGGTGGATGGAGTTAGAGTCTGGCATACAGAGTGAAGTAAGTCAGAAAGAGAAAAACAAATACAGTATGATAGCTTTTTGAAGCATTTTTTATGAGGGTTGCTTTAAACTATTTTTCAAATTATTCTAACATCTCTGTCATTTCAGTGTTGGTATCTACTGACTACCTTTTCTCATTCAGTTTGAAATCTTCCTGATTCTTGGTATGACAAGTGATGCTTTACTGAAACAGGTACATTTTCATGTTACGTTGTGAGACTCTGGATCTTATTTAAATCCTCTGTATTTCTCTGACAGGAAAGGAGTCATTACTGACGGGTGGAGGGAGAAGTCCAAGTTCCCTACTTGGTCTCCGTTGACACCCCAGTGATGGGGATGAGTTCCTCCTGTTGCTGGGTAAGGGGTGAGAATTCTGGCTCCCCATGTAGCCTCCACTGACATGGCGGTGGATGCAGCATCCTTATTGCCGAATGGCAGTGAAAGTTCTGACTTTCCACTTGGCCTCCTCTGACACCACCACAGCAGGAGGTGGGAGGAGGTACTGGGTACAGGTGGATGTCCAGGCTCCCCATCTGGTCTCTACTGACACCCCAGGGGGCGGTGTGAATTTCCTTCTGGCATGAATGAAAGTCCCAGCTCCCTGGTTGGCCTTCTCTGACACCACTGTAGTGGCAGAGTTGGTGCAGCTTGTTATAGCATGGGCAGAGCAGAAGTCCAGGCTTCCCACCTGGCCTTTGTTGGCACGGGTAGGAGGGAACACAGTTCTTTCTGTGGTGTTTGACTAAAGTAGAGCAGTACTGCCTAAAAGTTTTCTGTCTTGCCGAGTGTCTTTTCCTAGTCCTTTGGCTAGACAAAGCAGACTTCTTTTTTTGCCTTCTTACTGGTGTTTCTGGGTTGTCAGCTTCACCGGGACCCAGTCTAGAATATATGAGTCAAAAAGAAAACAAGGGAACTCCCCACCGTGCCATCCCTTGGGTCTGGTGGTCCTAGCCGGTCTGTTTTCTTGTCTCCACCTTTCAGAGTCATTTTATGTCTGCTTTATATGTAACGTTTAGACTTTTTAGTTGTTCTAAGTGGAAGGAATAGGGAAAAGTACATCTACTCCAGCTTCCCAGAAGCACATGACACATTTAGATTTGAATTTTAAGTAAGTTCATCTGGCAGAAGTGCGATAACTGGTTGATAATATTAGATTTATTCAGCTTCCACAAACATAGAGATAAGGAGAAAGAGAGAAAATCATGCATAAACGTTAATATATAAGTACTCTATGTCATAGTTCCACCCTTTAAAAAAGTTCTTAAATATGTACCACCAATTTAATGATAATCTGTCACGAATAAGGAAGATTACACGGTACATGTGTGCCAGTTACAGACACTTCAATGTCAGAAAAAATAAAATGAACAAGTATGCATGTGACAATCAAGGGATAATGAATATCTCCAACATACATGAATATATTCGATTAGTAACATATGGAGGAGAGTTCTATATCCTGCTTTTCTGTTTACCTCATTTCATTGTATGCAATTTCCGATGTCATTAAATATTCTAGAAGTCACAATTTTAATGAGTATTTCCTTAGGGTAAATTTCTAGAGAAAATAATACTGGATCAAAAACATGTAAACCTTTTTTTAAAGCCCTTGATACACATAACCAACTCACTTTCCAGAAAGAGTATATCAATTTTTATTCCTTCTCCTAGTATATACGTTTGCTCTTCCTAATGCATTTCTACCAGATCTGAGTATTATCCTTTCAAAAGTCTTTGCTAATTTAATAAAGTAAAAAGTTATCTCACTTTAACTCATCTTTCTTTGATCAGTAATAAGTTAGTTTGTTTACATGTTTATAAGCCATGGATAAGTCTTATTAAAATTGTCTCATATCATATGCTCATTTATTTATATACTGTGATGTTACTATTTTTCTTATTTATTTATAGAGGCTTTTTATGTATTATGGAAAATCGATCATTGTTAGTCATACTTGTTTAGATATTTCTCTGTGTCACTTGAAATATGTACGTTTAAAATTTTTTGGATAATCAGTTTAATGCTTTTGCTTTGGGACTTTTTTTCCTATGAGGAATGTTTTTAAAACTATACAAAAGGACATGTCACTTTTTTCCTTCATCTATGTAATTCTGTGGTTTGCTTTAACTTTAGAGATAAGGAGAGGTGAGAGATGTAGGTCTACCCCAGTGGGATACGAAATAAATATACCAACATAGTTAACTACAGCAAGTGCCACTAGGCTGACCGGAGAAGGACCGATGAAGGTGAACAGACTCTTGTTCCTATCTGCTTAAAATAGCCATTCCCTGGTTTCAGACAATTCCCTTGATCTTCCTTCTTCCAATTGACTTGGCAGACAAGTCCTTGGTTTAACCTCTCTCCCACTTTATTCTCTAATCTGCCAGGAAATTAATGCAAGTCCTGAGCCTCCCTAAACACAGCTTTTTCCAGGCATCCTTTTTCATTCTTTGATTCTAAAACTGAAATAATAAGTAAAAGCAAACTTTGCTATTCTGTTGGCATATGTGCCTTCAAGGAATATTTATTTAAGGGAGAAAAATCTCTTTGAGTGGGTCTATATTGTCATAACTACCCCTCCCAGAAAAAACTAATCACTTCATCCTCCATCTAACGGTTTCTATCTACCCAGTTGCTGGGCCTCATTTACGTCCAGCATCTGGATGTCAGGTGTTGGATGAACACATCTGTCATCAAGGCCTAGAACACAGCAATGCAAAGTTCTCTCAGCTGGAGTTGTCCAGAGAACTCACCATCGGTTTGCTGCTCTCAGTCACAAATGGACCTGCATGGGACCTATCACATCTGCCAGTTTCCCAGGGCTTCATTTTAGGACATTCTTCCTTCACCATGCAGATTTCACTGCCACATTTTGCCCAGAATTATCCGCCTAGTCTGTTACCTAGCTCTAATCCTCTCCTGGGCGTTCCCAAAGGGCAATGCCATCATCTGGGTCATGACAAGCCCGTCTCATTTCTTTGTACTGATGTATCCTTGCACATAATTGAAAATTAAAAAGAAAATAATCTGACAGTTGTTTTCTTTACAGAGAACATTTCCAAAATTAACAATTTATTATGCCTGTGACAAAAATAATTCATCTGCTTTGTAGGGATACTGCCTGGAAATAAACTTCCACAAGGTCATTTGAGTTTTTGTGTACAATCTTAGGATACTGAAAATTATCCAAATCGTGGGATACCAAAGAACGCAACACCAGCTGACAGCCTGGGTGAATGCATTTCAAAGAGGCTTGGGGAGGCTAGTGGAGACTGGACCAGAGAACCTGCCAGTGACCGGGAGGCCAGGGTCCCCGTACCACCTCTATCAGGACTGAACCTGAGATAACAGCACACTTCTGAGCTTTGCTCAAAAGGGAAATGCAATTTTCATCCCCAGCTGGACCCCATTACTTTTGCTGACCTGCGTACAATGGTACTGATACCCAAGGGCTTTTCATTTAACCACTGAAAATTATTTCTAAAACAACTCTTAAAGTCTCAGGAAATTATCCTGAGGACATTAAGCAAATGGAGAAACATCTATTCAAAAAAATCTAAACTTAAATCTCATTTGAACCTCACAACCACCTCATCCCCCTCCCCACCCCCCCACCTCTCCCAATAGCTCAGTGTGATGGGAGCTATACTCTGGGCAGGTGCAGTCAAGAGGATGGGGCTCCCCCTCCCACTACCTCCCAGTCTAGGGCTATGGCTTCATGCAGGCCACTGGCATCTCTCATTCCCTCCACCCCTTCACTCCCAGCTCCATATTACAGAAGCTTTATTCAAGGCAGATACAGCCTAGAGGACTGCAGCTCCCTTCCCCATCCAGTCCCCATTCATAGGGCAGAAGCTCTACTCCAGACACAGCAAGTCAAGAATCCTGAATCCTGAGCATCCATGACTCAGCTTGCTTCTAGGATGGAGGTCTCATGCCAGGAAGGATAAGCTAGGAAAACCAGGAGCTACCATCCCTGTCCAGAGTCCTGCTTGCAGGGGTGTCACATCAGGGGAAGCAAGTCATTGTCTCATCCCCAGCTCTGAATATTACACAGGCTCTTCTCAGAAAGAGAGGCAGGTTGTAAGAACAGAGATCTCTGCAGCTTTGTGTAGGAAACCAGCTGTTTTTGGAACAAAGCATGCAGAAGATCGTGCCTGTGAGTATTTTTACAAACAGTGGAGATCTTAATGGTGAGCAGCTAAGAGTTGCTGGTAGCTCTATAATTCTTTTAGCAACAAGCTAAAAGATGATAAGTTCAGTGAAATGGTAGGTCAGCCAGAAGTTTAACATAAAGGATCAGGGAGACAGACAGCTAAGCAGTGTCCTCTGTGATTGGATCAGCCTCAAAGACTGGAAACATCCTGCCCCTGCAAAGGGACCCAAATTTAACTGGAGCACAAACACACTGTGACATAATATATGCCCAGGGCATTGCTTAAAACCACATAGCAATCAGCTAGTGATTAATGGGGACCAACAACTGGTTTGATACCAATAGAGGCAGGTAATTCAAAAGCTTACGCGGTAAATGTTCATAGTGGCATTATTTACAATTGCCAAGATATGGAAGCAATCTAAGTGTCCAACAAGAGATGAATGGATAAAGAAGATGTGGTATAATATATACAATGGAATACTATTCAGCCATAAAAAATAATGAAATTTTGTCATTTGCAGCAACATGGATGGACTTAGAGGGCATTATGCTAAGTGAAATAAGTCAGACAGAGAATGACAAATGCTGTATGATATCACTTATACGTGGAATCTAAAAAAATACAACAAAATAGTGAATATAACAAAAAAGAAGCAGACTCACAGATACAGAGAACAAACTAGTGGTTACCGGTGGGGAGAGGGAAGAGGGGAGAGGCAATGTAGGGGTAGGGGATTAAGAGGTACAAACTATTAGGTATAAAATAAGTTACAAGGATATACTGTACAACATGGGGAATATAGCCAATATTTTATAATAACCATAAATGCAGCATAACCTTTAAAAATTGTGAATCACTATGTTGTACACCTGTAACTTATATAATATTTTACATCAACTATACTTCAACAAAAAATTTTTTAATTAAAAAAAAGAAACGATAAACAAAGCTTATTGGGGAGATAAGGGAAGGCGGCAGTAAACACAGCCACAGCCCTCCCAGGCACTCATCTACACAGTCACATGCTCAAGGCTGCACCCCCTCAGGCATGACATCAGAGACGGTACATTGCAGGAGTAACAGATTTCACTGAATAAAAACTGAGAATTAATTTCTAGTAGATCCACCTTATAAGAAATACTAAAGGAAGTTCTTCAGGCTCAAAGCAAGCTATAACAGATAGTAATTTAAATCCACACACAAAGAACAAGGAGCTCCAGTAAAGGTAATTACGCAGGCAATTATGTAAGATGGTATAATTACATATTTCTTCTCCTTTTTTCTTTTAACAGATTTTAAAAGCATTTAAATAGAACATTTTGAATATAATTTATGGTGATGCCTATAACATATGGAAATGTAATAATACATTCGACAATAACTGCACAAAAAAAGCGGTAGATGGGAAAAAATCTGTATTGGAACAGGCAGTGACACCAGCTGGTAACTCATATCCACAGGAAAAAAATAAGAGATACAAAAATGGTAAATAAGAAGGTTAATGTAACAAACTTTATAAATATATACTTGTTCTCCTTTCTTCCCTTATTTCTATAAAAGAAATAAAATTATATAAAGTAATAACTATAACAATAAATTGTTAGGTTTGTAACATTTATAGATGTAATATGTATAACAATAATAAAACAAAAAGGCAAGGAAGGAATAGAGCTATACAGGAGTAAAGTTTCTACAACTTGCTGGAATTAAGATAAATCAGAAGATTCCAATAACTTAAGATGTATATCCTAAACCCTAAAATAACCACTAAGAAAATAACACAAAAAATATACCTTTAAAACTCACTGAAAGAATTAAAATGTTGCACTGAAAAATATTCACTTCTGTAAATTGAGGCAGTAAAGGAGGAACAGAGGAGCAAAGAGTACATGAAATATAAAAAAACAAAAAGCAAAATTCCAAGTGTAAATCCAGCCTCATCTATAGTAACATTAAATCTGAATGGATTAAATATCCAATAAAAAGGCAGAGATTGTCATACCAGATTTAAAAAACAAGATTCAACAATATTCTTTCAGGACTTCCCTGGTGATGCAGTGGTTAAGAACCCGCCTGCCAATGCAGGGGACACGCGTTCGAGCCTTGGTCCAGGAAGAACCCACATGCTGCGGAGCAACTAAGCCCATGTGCCACACTACTGAGCCTGCACTCTAGAGCCCGCGAGCCACAACTACTGAAGGCCGCATGCCACAACTGCTGAAGCCCGTGCACCTAGAGCCCGTGCTCACAACTAGAGAAATCCCGAGTGCAGCAACAAAGACCCAATGCAGCCAAAAATAAAAAATAAAATTAAATCTTTAAAAAAAAAAGAAGATATACAAATGGCCAGTAATCACATAAAAAGATGCTCAATATCATTAGTCATTAGAGAAATACAAATCAAAACCCCATGCAGATAGCACTTCACACTCACTAGATGGCTATAATAAAAAAGACAATAACAAGTGTTGGCGAGGACGTGGAGAAACTGGAACACTTATACACTGCTGGTGGGAATGTATGATGCTACAGCCACTTTGGAAAACTTTTTGGCAGCTCCTCAAAATATTAAACATACAGTTACCATAGGACCCAGCATTTCCACTCCTAGGTAAAGGCATTAAAACATACATCCTCACAAAAACTTGTGTGTGTATGACTGTTAATAGGAGCATTACTCACAATAACCAAAAGGTGAAAGCAACCCAATGTCCATCAATTGATGAAGGGATAAATAAAATGTGGTATATCCACACAAAGCAATAGTATTCGGACTACAAAAAGGAATGAATTCTGATACATACTACAGCATGCATGAATCTGGAAAACATTATGCTAAATGAATGATGTCAGTGACAAAGACAACACATTGTGTGATTTTATTGATATGAAATGGCCAGAAAAGGCAAATTTATAAAAACAGATAGTAGATTAGTCCTTGCCTAAGGTTGGGGGTAGGGGTAATTGGAAGTGACTGCTAATGAGTATAGGGTTTCTTTTAGGGATTGACAAAAATTTTGTAAAATTAGACTGTGGTGATGGATGCACAACTCTGTGAATATACGAAAAAAGCATTGAATTGTATACTTTGAATGGGAAAATTTATGGTATTTGAATTCTACCATAATTCAATATAGTACCATATTGAAAAATCAATATCAAAAAAGCTGTTTAAAGAAACAGTTGGGAGAGTTAATTTTACTGCTTCATGGGCTCTTGAATTTCCAATCCTACACAATCAGAAATATGCTGCTACTCACAAAGCACTGTCTGCATTTCATGAGAGCTGTGTGGACATCCAAGAGGCAGTCTGTGCAGGCAAGTGGTGAATGCATCACGTGTGTAAAGCTTCTACGGGATGAATGCAGAATAGTAACTAAAATGTCCCCAGACGTTCATTTTGAAGATAAGATAGAAGACTTCTGAAATGTAAGACAAAACCCACTCCATGCGGACAGTATTCTAAATTTAGCTGTAGTATTAAGCCAGTTTGTCAGGCAAAAGCTCCTGGGCTGGCACCTTTGGTTTTCACTGCACTTCTCTCTAGACAGACGGGTTTGGCCTCATAACTATGAGTTTCCTTTTACTAGTACATTATTCATAAGGTTTAAGTATCACCTTCTGACACAGTTTTCCCCCAGACACTAAGAACTTCCTTCGAGTTCTATTATAATTTGAATCCACAAGTTCCTCCTCCTAAGTGAACCGCTGAAGTGACAAGTCCCAGTGAGATCATTCTTCGTCCTCCCTGTCCTGCAGGTGTACCTGTGTCTTTAGATAATCACCAGCCAAGATAATGGGAAAGTGGAAGATTCAAAGGTGGCACAAATTAAGAGTCCACAAGAACAACTTCCAGCATGACTGTCAAGAGGGAGAATCTTGGCCCCATGAGTCTTTGGTCCACTGACTTTCTCTTGGGGGCAGGGAAGAGAGAAGGTGAAGAAGATTTTGGTTATTATTGGGTTGTTACGTGTAAGCGTATTTGGGATAAAGAAAGGAAATGAGAATCTCCAGAGCAACTGCTCCAAGTGCTTGGTGCATTCACATGGGTTACACAAGTTAATCCACAAAATAATCTTTGAGGGAGGTAGTAGCAAACCCAGATTTCTACAAGGAGAAACCAAATCCCAGCAAAGGGAAATCATTTGCCTGAGGCCATGCTGGAACTTGATCCTCACCTCATCCCACCTCAAGCCCTCTGCTGGGGTGATTCTGCGGTCACATGGACCAGTGGCCACTGACCAGGGTGACGGGGACGGGGTTTGGGTCAACCCTAAGGCTCTCACCTTTGAGGGGAAGCAAATATTGGAGACTTTGTTGACTCTAAAATCTCTGGCCGAAAAAGAGAGAAATCAGATGCAGTCTATTCATTACAGGTACACTAAATATTTATCAGCAGGTAAAGTCTTTCTGGAATCATTTAAAATATTCATTTATTCAAATTATCAAATAATTGTCTTTCTCTTTAAACGAATATTGGGAATTTTGTATACCTATGAGGAGAGGTAAATAGATGCCCTCCACTGTCGGCCAGCAAGCGACTAAAGCTTGCCATTATGAAAAAGAAAGAGCAAAACTTGGATGTTATCCAAAGTAAGAATGTTGGACTTTTTGCCCAAAGTAGAAAGGCAACACAGACTTTTAAAGTAACAGTAAATTAAGCTCCCAAAGCTGGAATACTAGAAACAACCTCCAGTAATTGGCTAACCCTGCAGCTGTGTGTCATGGTGGGTGCGAGCCTGGGGCCCAGGGCTGGGTATTTTGCTCTCTGTTCTCACTGAAAGGTGGGAACGTGATCAAAGGATGCAGAGAAACTGAGATTCAGTGCCTTGCGTTTTATATCAGCCGTCTGGTCCCGTACAAAAGCATTTTGATGTATTTTTTAAAAGAAGCCAAATTTCCACTCCTCACAACAAGATCTGAAAATAGGGCACATGCTAACATATTCAACAATTTCACTTTCAGATCAAAGTTCACCCATCCCAGGTCATCTTTAAGATGTGGAGGCAGGCCATCTGCCTGCAGAAACATCAACAGCGGGACCCATTCACACTGTGCCAGCATTTCCTAAACTGCCTTCTGCACACCTCTCGAAAAACAACAATATTCTCAGGACCATGGGTCAGTAAACGCTGAAAAAAGTTTGGGGTGGGTAATGCAGTGATGAGCCCGGATGAATGCATCCTAGGAAAAGCCAGCATGGAGGCTGGCAGATTTCAACAGCAAGTACAAGAAGCATTAGCCCAAAACCAGTTTTCGAGAAACAGGCCTGACCTGCAGTAGAGGCTCAGTCAACCAGCAGAAGGCCAAACAGCAGTTCTGGAGGATGACTCCAGGCCCAGAATAGGGGGCGGAAATCTGAGATGGCAACGTATTCAGTTCTTCTGCAAGGCTAATGCCAGTCGGAGGCTGAAACATAACGTGCAGAAGGATCTTAGGAGAAAATTCAGGCTTGGGGGGAAGATCACTGTGATACACTGGTCAGGGCCACCAGGGAAAAATGCTTGCTCAGTGCAGCTGACAATTGCAAAAAATTCTAGTACTTGCAGAGACGTAGGTGGACCTAGAGATTGTCATACAGAGTGAAGTTAAGTCAGAAAGAGAAAAACAAATATCGTATAATATCGCTTATATGGGGAATCTAGAAAAATGGTACAGATAAACTTATTTGCAAAGCAGAAATAGTCACAGATGTAGAGAACAAACTTACGGTTACCAAGGGGGGAGGGGGGGAGGGACAAACTGGGAGATTGGGATTGACATATATACAGTACTATGTATGTATAAAACAGATAACTAACGAGAACCTACTGTATAGTACAGTAGGTTCTACTCAGTGATCTGCGGTGACCTAAAGGGGAAGGAAATCTTAAAAAGAGAGGCTATATGTATACATATAACTGATTCACTTTGCTGTACAGCAGAAACTAACACAACATTGTAAAGCAACTATACTCCAATAAAAATTAATAATAAAAAATTTAAAAATAAAGTAATACATGCACGTGGTTTAAAAATTGGTATTAAAAAGCAGGACCTTCTCCTTCTCCACCCCTACCCACACCCTATAAATAACTGCTGGTGACAAGCTCTTACATACCCTTTTCAGATGCTGTGTGTGTGCATGCACTTGTATATATCCATCCATCCTTTTCTTTACACAAATCAGATCATGCAGTACCTACCAATCTGTACCTTGCTTTTTTCACCTAATAACATATCTCTGCTCTTTGTATATCATATTACCACCCCACCTCCTTCTTCATTCTTTGTAACAATCACATAGTATTCCATTATATGGATTAACTACTTTTTATTTAACCAATCTCCCCTGTTAGATGCTGAAGTATTTACAGTATGTTTCTATGATAAGCAATACTATCCTTAAATATTCATTTCTGCTCTTCTACATAAGGTACAGTATATCTTTAAGTACATTTCTGGAAGAGAAGTTTCTGGTACAAAGGGAGTGGGCATGAACAATTTTTGATAAACATTGAGAATCAAGAGGCTACTGAAATAACAATAATAATGGCTATTAAAATCAAACAGAAAATATTATTTATCCCTAAACACAAAATAGCACCTAGGACAACCACAGGGAGCAGGAAAGTATCCATTTCACTCCCGGTCCCCAGAAGCACTATTTGCTGGTCCCCTCCTCACAAGTGCTTCGCCTCACCAGGTCCAGCATGGGCCCGTCCACACTTGCTAATAGAGGACCTCGGCTCTTCTCTGAAAGCCCCTGCAATCTCTTCTGGCGTGATGGCTACACCTGGCATTAGACCATCTAGGTTTTGACCCTAGAGAGATCCACCTGTCACAGCTAGAATAGGGTTCAGCAATCATTTTTTGTACAGGACCAGTTACTCAATATTTTTCGCTTTGCTGGCCATATGGTTTCTGTTGCAACTACTCAACTCTGCCATAGTAAGAAAGCAGCTGAATGAATGGGCTTAGCTGTGATCCTGCAAAACTTTATCTCTAAAAACAGGCAGTGAGCCAGATGTGGCCACAAGTTTAGAGAATTGGAAGACGAATATTGGCTATTTGCTGATGAGACAGTTTTACCATTGCAAGCTGGGGGGTCCTTAAGAAACAACTAGCCCTACAATCTAATGACTTATGCAAAGAAACCTTAAGAGCAGTTATTCTAAATCATTGTTCTTATAACAATTCTCTAAATCCAACTCCATGCCCAAAGCGTCACAAAGGAGCACTAACCCTGAGGACCCTTAGCAAATACAAGGCCAATGTCGAACAAGTTTGGGAAACACCGCATACTACATTCACCTCCCCAAGAGAGTCCTACTATACATGGGACAGCAGATTAATGGTTTTGAGAAGTACTGCAGTAAAGAAACCTGCTTACTGAGTTTTCCTAAGTTACTTGGGCATCAAATCCATTTTTTGCAGAGTATAGCATTCTGGGACACACCTTTTACAGATGCCTGGTTGGATGATGACCGAGATCACTTTCATCTCAATCCTTTATGTATAGCCAGTAGGGCTCCAAAGGGCTGCCTTGAACAAGCCCTTGCATTTCCAGTAGGCGAGGGCAGAGGTTTTCAACCTGTTTAGAAGTGGCTCCAAGTTGCGAATGATCTACATCATTTCCTCAGAAGGACCAGCAGTGGGCAATTCCCCCAGCCTTTCCTGTGAGCAGAGGTAGGACACCAGAGCAGGAGGCTTCCGTGGGCTGGGGTATGTCTGAGAGTTTGGACACTAAATGAATATGATTGAAGTTGAAAGTTTTAATAGCAAAAGGTTCATGGGCCTCTTGACCTATTCAAGACCACAGCAGGACGCTGTTAAGGATAAGGCAGGCCAGAGTTGATGTGTGACCTCACTCCTCTAACTGATAGGACAACACCAAGCTCCAGCTAAAGAGGGTAGGTAGGGGGTCCTGCAGGGGTAGGAGGCACTCTTCTCAAAGAAACAAAAACGCAGGGATCCATGAGCAGAGAAATTTTCTGACACTGGTCAGAATTGAGATACAAAGCTTTTATGTAAGTCTTTCCATCTTTTGCCTCATTGGAGGAAAGATGTAGATTTACCATTTCATCATTTATTCAATCAACAGTTTTTATGGAGAATCTTCTATGTGCCAGGTACTTCCTAGAGCTGAGGATACAGCAGTGAACAAACAAAGTTTCTGCCCTTAAGAAGCTTACATTCTACAGGAGGGAGAAAGACAGTATCCATGGAAACAAAAAAATAAGGAGTAAGGGCCTGGGATAGTCTCCTGGCTTAAGTCATTGCTGTTATGAAGGCTCTTTCAGTCCATCTGTTCTTCTCTAGTGGGGAATCTATCACCTCCCTGGCAGCCTGCTCTTCAGCTCAATACAACAGAATTAGATGTGGATTTATTTTTATTCACTCTCTTCAGGTTGTGCTTCTGACTCAGAATCTGTGTCTTTCATCAATCCTGGAACACTTTTAAGCAATATTTCTTTTATTATTTCCTCCCCCTCACTTCTCTGTATTGACTATTTCTGGTGTACCAATCAAACGTTAGTGTAAATTTCTCACTTGTTCCTACATGTTTCCTAATCCCGCTTATGTATTTTCCATATCTTTGTCTCCATGTGATGTATTAGGTATAATATCTTCAGGTAGAACTTCTCATTTACTAATTTTCTCTTTAGTTGTATCTAATCAATTTAACTGATCTTTTGAGTTTCTATTTGCTTGTTTTTAGTGTTCTTGGTCATTTCTGCTAACCTCTTATTCCTCAGTCATTGTTTTCATACCTTCTTTTATTTATTTAGATATTTCATTTTCCACACCTGGTAACATCTGCAGTCTTTGCAGGTCTGACGCTATTGTTTATCACTTTGGCCAGCCAGTTCATTATGGCTTATTTCTTCATGTGCTACATGAGTTTAGATTGTGGGTCCATGTTCCTTTGAACATTAGCTCTGGAAATCTAAGTTTAGTGTGTTTTCTCCAGAGACGATTTCAGATTGGTTTCCAGGGCCTGGGGGGTATTCTCAATTTAAGAGGACCTTAAACCAAATCAGTATTACAGTTATGGGAACTCTATCCCTGGACTCCATTTGGGTTTTCTGGCCCCTCCATCATATTCAAGGCCAAGACAGGAAATGTCCTTATCATTCCCATCTTTTATCCTGGTTTTACTTTTCATTGACAATGTCACCCTACCGGGTCCCAGCTTTATTCACAAATCTCAGCCCAACTCCTGATCTTGTGTCAGCCCTGGGTTTTGTATCCCATCCCCCAAGCACAGAGCCTGGGAAAACTGGGATTAGCAGACACCTCCAGGACACCATCAGTTTCCATTTACACTATTTCTCTGGAGAGAAGGTTCCTTACCACTTCATCTCACTTTATCTATCAGTTTAGTAAAGCATTTTTTTTTTTAAAAAAAAGAGAGATGCTTTTTACGTTTCATCCAGCATCGCTAGATGCTCACTATTTCCTGGAAGGGCTACTTGAAGTTTCTTTTCTTTCTTTTTTTTAACATTTTTATTGGAGTATAATTGCTTTACAATGGTGTGTTAGTTTCTGCTGTATAACAAAGTGAATCAGCTATATGTATACATATATCCCCATATCCCCTCCCTCTTGCGTCTCCCTCCCACCCTCCCTATCCCACCCCTCTAGGTGGTCACAAAGCACTGAGCTGATCTCCCTGTGCTACGCGGCTGCTTCCCACTAGCTATCTATTTTACACTTGGTAGTGTATGTATGTCAATGCTACTCTCTCACTTTGTCCCAGCTTACCCTTCCCCCTCCCCGTTTCTTGTCTACTCTGCACCCAAACAGAATTTGTTTTCAAAAGAGAACACACAACCTATAAAGAAGGGTTCACAAGGTCTGAGTATTAGCTCTTATTTGGCCACCAGCTAGGGTGGGACTGACTGGCTGGCTGCCTGTTTATATAAACAGTGTTGTATTGAAGCCAGCCGTGCTCATTTATTGGTGGATTATCTGCAACTACTCTTGATCTACAACAGCAGAGCTGAGTAGTTGTGACAGAGACCACATGGCCTTCAAAGTCTAAAATATTAACCACCTGGCCCTTTGCAGAAAAGTCTACCAACCCTTGAACTCGAAAGTGCCTGGAAAGAAAACACTTCCTCTGTCGTATATTTATTTTCCCAACCTGTGAAACAGGCATGTCGGTCATTTCTGCTGCTCTCCTCTCCCTTAGCCATGAAGGATAATCACGAAGAAGGTACTGGTAAACATTTTTGAGAATCCAAGTTGAAATTCTTTGTAAAAACCTAGGTCCTTTATTGTTTTGTTTAAAGCAGACGCTCAGGAAAGACTCTTGAGTTTCAGAAAGCATGAGGATTACTTTAAATTTTGACATAAGAGATGGGTGACATTCAGAATGAGCTTTGGTTTGAAATTTTGAGAATTAATCCAAAAAGTGCTCCTGTCTGGCTAGCCTCCTGATTTTCCCACAGGCAACGCTGGAGTGCCTGGGAAGTGCTTGGAGCAACCTCCAGATCAAGGGCAGGGAAGACATGTTCAAGAACGATGACTGTAGCAGAGGGAAGCAGCACTCTCCCCAGACAGGCATCACACAAGACAGGAGCAAAGCCACTGTCACCAGTGGGTACGACACCAGCAGGCATCCCTCCCGTCCCGTCTTCGCTGTCCCAGTGGCCAGTCTAATCCCAGTGGGCCTTTCTGGCCTCTAAGGTTTTAGCAAAGGAATGTGCAGCACCAGTGACAGCAGAGGGTCTGACCTTTGTCAAGGCGAGATAACGTGGTAACCTTTACTGTCTGTCATGACCCAAGTGCTGCGGGGAGTGTGTAGGAAAAGGAAATCCTATGTGTTTGTGAGCTGCATCGACTTAGTGGTTATGATCAAAGGGTTACGTTCTGTCTGTTTTCAGCTAGATCTACAGCATTTGAACAAACAGCAACCAAACAAACACCCATTTGCACGGATCCTGTAGAAGTGTGATTTCTTATTAGACCAACAGAAAACTGGACAGAGGTTATAGATCTCTCTAGAAACATCTAAAAAGCCAGCACGCGAATCCCCGCAAAAGCTTGGGCCGATGCTAGTGATCCCAGAGCCGCTAAGGAGGCCGGTGCAGCTGGCAGCGAGATGCAGAGATGCCCAGCTCCCTGGAGAGTGAAGGGTAAGCAGAAGCCAGCTGAGGGCTAACCCTGAGAGGTTCCTAAGCAGCCAGTTTCACCCTCTGTGTACGTGACAGCTATGTGGTCTTGGAGAGGCAGGCACAGCAAGACAGCCATGCCGAGGGCAGGAGTATCCTTCTGCCACAAACAACCAAACCCACCGGATTGATCGTTTTTTCTTTCGTTTACTTAACTGTCACCTACTGAGAGCCTCCCGGGGTTCTGTACTGTAGGAGACAATGGGGGGCTGTCACTGCAGGCACAGCCTGGGGGGTCCCTGCTTTCAGAGGGAGTGCAGGTGCGTGCCATGGGAGCACCAAGGGGGGGCACTAAGCTGAGAGTTTCCGAATGACTCCGGCCTTCCCGCCTCAGTTTAAATATCACCATATACAATTCGTATTTTAATTCACATTTTTCTTGTTTATCTTTTTTCTGTTTCCTCCAAGAGTATCAGCTCCACGAGGCAGGGATTTTCATCTGTCTTGCTCACTGCTGTATCCCCAGCACCAAGAACGGGGCTTGGCAAATGAATGGACCCAAAAAATGCCTTTAGAGGCTTGTCATTCATTCCGACTTGTTTGTGCCACCGTCTTCAACTCATCAGCATGCCACACGGTGAGACCAGATGCCACCACCAGGACTGGGGGCCCATCGGGCTCAGCCTGAACTCCTGGGTGCAGAGGCCCCCTCGGTCCGCTGGAAAGCTCCCCGGCAGCCCATGAACCACAGCACAGGGGTCCTAGGCAGACTGGAGGGAGAAGCTGTACACGGTAGAGCCTCCCCCCCTGAAACTGACAGAGTCCGGCTCCTGGCCGCACCTGACCACCGCTGCCCTGCCTGCTCCCTCCCTCCCAGAGGGTTCCCCTGCCTTGGTAGGAAGCACCCCAGCTCTTTCTGCCCCAACCCGCAGGCCCAGCACCTCAGCTCCCCTCGGAGGTGGCCCCTTTCCATCACAGAGGATGTGTCCCACCCTCAGGACTTTGTGAGAGACGTCTGTAAAAGTGTCCCGAGGTCCAAGTGAGGAAAGAGGAACGGATACAAGGATGAGTGCAGTCTCCTTGAAAGCAGAGGCACTTCTGATATTTTACAAAACACAGCCGAGTGGGTTTATGCAGGTTCTGGGCCCAGAGGACCCCAGAAACGGTTCTGCTGTTTCTTCCCTGCATGTCCTCAAGCCAGTAACTCACCCACTCTGTGCCTTCATCTCATCTTTCGTAGAGGACAAGAACATCTTTCACAGGCCTCATTTAGGTACCATGCAGGTGGAGTTTACTCTCTGCATTTTACAAATGAGGAATCCGAGGCTCAGAAAGGTCAGAAAACCTGCCCTATATCACACAGCACCAGGATCAGGGGGAACTCTGCCTGGCCCCTGTGTGGCCACCAGGGCTGGCAGAGCTGGGCCCACTGCAGGATGCAATACCACCCGGGCTGCTAAAAATAAAAAACAGGCTTCCCTTTGGAGGGATAGGAGTGAGGTGGGAGGAAAGGGGGCCCCAGAGAAGAGAAGTAGGAAACTCAGCCAGAAACCACACCATCACCTACACACCCGGACCACACACACACCTGCTGGGTCGGTGACTCCTGGGGCCCCACCCCTCCCCTGCATCTTACATGTCAAAGGTGTAAAGAGGAGGGCTGTCATAGTCTCGTGGCTTGTAGTGACCCGGTTTTCAAAGTTACGTTCTTCTTTCCCCAAAACTATATTACTAAAGAAAGTACAAGTGTGTGACTCACAGAAACCTGAAATCATGCTCTCTGGGGGCCTTGCCGTGAAAAGAGTCAAGGAAAATATTCTAAAAGGCGACATGTTCAACTGGTTCATTTATGCATGGAGAGCGTTCTCTGTCCCCAGGAAACTGAGCTCACCTCCCAAGTCAGTCTAAGTGTCCTTGTGGGAAGCAGAGCTGTTCTTACTTCTCTTGTCACCGGGGTGCAGACACGACCACAGCTCGGAGGCCACTGTCCCGCACCCAGGCCAAACCGCAGGCTGGGGGCCGCACCTGGGCTTAGAGCCGTGATTACACCACGTGTGAAATAATGAAGGCAGTTTTCTTCCCGGGAAAGAGCTAATGCAGGACAAGGGGACGAGGCCGGCAGAGAACGCAGGAGAGACCTCAGCCGTCTCCCGGCTCACAGCTCTGGGACCCAAAGCACCTGTTTCATAAAAGGCAGATTCCTGGGTCCCACCCCCAGGGAGGCTGATGCAGGGGGTCCAGGGTGGGGCTGGAGACACTCGTGCAAATAATAAAATCAATAATTCCATAGCACCAGGAACTCAGCACCGCGGCCTTCACCGTCAGCCGTGCCCTGCTCACAACACCACGGGGAGGTGGCAACTATAACTTATTAGCATTTTTATTATTACTTTAACACACCTCCCCCATGCTGACCTGGGAGATCCACAGAGTCCCTTTCAGAAATGTTGGTCTGGGCCTCCCTCCACTTCCTAAGGAGGATGGTAATGAACTTGCTTAAGGTCACGGTCCTGGAGTGCGGGGGACGGGCTCTTGGGGTCTCTCACTCCCCTTCCTTGCTCACTCTGCCTCCCAGAGATGTGATCATTCCCCTCCTGCTGCCTGTTGCACCCTCCAGCGACAGCCCAGCCCCGCCTGGGGGGAGACCAGGGTTGGTGTGGGGAGGGGCGGGGGAGAGGTGCATTTTGCAACAAGCATGAAACCAACCACAGAACCAGTCGACTTCTCGTCTTGCCGATGCCTACCAGCCTGGAGCCCACAAATGTCATGCCCATTCCCCTGCCGAGGGGCAGCCCCTCCCCCCCGCCACCCCAAAGCTTTCTGTGGCTTCCACCGCCTCCTGCTAGCCTTCAGAGCCCGCAGGTGGCCTCGGGGGGTCTTCCCCTGCTGCCCTCTTTCCCAAGGCGAGCCCTGCCCACCTGCTTATGTGGGCATCCCCTGCCCCTTTTGCTCTGGGGGAGTTTGGTTTTTCTCCCAGCCTCAGAGCCTCCCTCACCCAGATGCACAGTGCTCCAGGCCTCAGGATGCCCACCCAGTGTGGTCAGAGCACAGATGGGGCCCTGGGGACCGCTGGTGCCCCCAGGGGGAATGCCAGCACCACTGAGCCACCCCATGCCCCGTCCTCAGCCTCAAATGCTGGTGAGAGAAAGAGGCTGCATGACCTTCTTCAGGGACATTTCAGAACTTGGGAGGCTGAGCTGTTTTCCCAATGGGTCTGTCTCCTGTATGTAAATCTGACCTGCTGGACAGACGCAGACAATGCATTTCAGTGGATTCGGGCTTCGAGGCCAAAGCCCCGCTGGTCCCACCCAGGTGGACGCCCCTTCACCCCCTCCCATCGCAGGAGCCAGGGCCACTCCAGGGCTGAGCAGAGGAGCTCAGAGCTCCCTCCAGCCCTGCTCGCCAGCTCTGGAGAGAGGCAGTGGGGCCAGTGGTCAAGGGGGCACCTGGGTCAAACCCTGGCCCCCTACTCACCCGCCATGTACCCTAAGGAGACATGAGGACAACTCTAGGACCTCTGTCAGAGGGGAGAGGCATAAGTAAATAAGATTGAGAGAAGCTTGTAAGAACAGACTCAATAAATGTCCGGCAATGCGGGGCTCCTGGCATCCTGGGGACCCGCACCCGCAACGCTGTTCCCCCAGAGCCGAGTTTGAGCCCAGGCCCAGGCCCCGAGCTGCAGCCAGACCTCCTAATTCTGCTGCCACTGGACTCCCTGGCATCAAACTGGGGTGCCCACCCCCCATCACCGTCTGAGGGCCCTCCCACTGGCCACCAACAGGACCCTGGGAGAAGGCCACCTCCAGGGGACCTGGTGGGGACAGAACAGTTTCACGACAAGAGCTCCCCAAGCTTTGTCACTCTCCACAGGGACTTGAGGCAGCCGGGGTGGGGGGAGCCAGTGGCTGGGTGTGTACCTGAGAAACAGCACATCTGCTTAGAGTACCAACAGGACTGAATGGCAAGCAATTTAGAACCTTTGTTTTATGTTAAAACAAAGGCAGACAGAAAGAGCAGAAGAGAATGCTACATGGATTTTCACTAGAAAAGTAAAATATATTTTGATCAGGGTTTGGGCAACCTGGTGTCACCCTTCCACTCCCTCCACTCTTTGGTGACATTTCCATGAATTTCGAGCAAGGGCCAAGGTCACGCTCTACAGGAGGCTTGGGGCTTGACCAGCCATCAGTCCCCTCCTTCCGGTCCCCTCCCCACGACATCCACAAGCCCGGGGGTTCCAAAATCCAGGCTGAAGGAAACATCACAGCAGTCACGACCGTTCTAAGGAACTGCAACGCAGGTCTCTGATTGGGCCTTAAAGCAGATGGAGCCAGGCCACTCCCTGCAACCTCCTGGAGCCCAGGGCGGGTGGCAGCAACACAGAACTCTCCTCCAGGAGAATTCTGGGAATCTGCAGGCGCCACCCTCCCTTCCTCCATCAACGCGCCCAGGAGCTGGGTACCTCTCCCCGGCCCACTCTAACCTGGGGCAGCCCAGGTGCCATCCCACGGCACTCTACTGCCCCTCCTCTTGAATCTGAGCAGGGCTCAGGCTTGCTTTGACCCCAAGAATGCAGAGTCAGGGGCGCTGTACCCATTCCGGGCCTATTCGTTCAGAGGCCTGGCAGCTTCCACTTCCTGCTTCTTGGACGGGGCCCAGCTGCCAGGAAGTCCAGTGTGGGTAACTCAAGGCCAATCTCAGCCTCAGTCAAACTCCCAGCTGAATGCAGCTGCGTGAGTAACCCCTGACGACATTTCCAGATTCCTCACCCAAGTTTCATAAGCAGTAATGATTGCTACCGATTTAGGCCCTGAGTTTTGGGGCGATTCGTTACGCAGCAGCAAATAACTGAACACCAGCCCACACGCAGGAAAGGTGGGGAAAGGCAGAGCGAGCACCTGGG
Source organism: Eschrichtius robustus (assembly GCF_028021215.1). Taxonomy (NCBI): domain Eukaryota; kingdom Metazoa; phylum Chordata; class Mammalia; order Artiodactyla; family Eschrichtiidae; genus Eschrichtius; species Eschrichtius robustus. The sequence goes on from NC_090838.1 coordinate 85,289,651, forward strand.
GGGGAGACTTCAGAACTTGAGGAAAGAGGAGGGCACAGGGGTCCCCGGAACAGGCAGGAGGCAGGCACCCAAGGGAAGTGTCCCCTCGCTCCCAGGTCACTTTGAATGTTGGTCCCCAAAAACAGTGCCCGAAGCTGGGGTCAGGGGAGACGGCTCAGTGGGCTGTGGGGCCCTGGTCTGTGACCCCAGGTTAAGTGGAACTGCTGCTTCTGGCTCCCATGGAGACGGGGCTGCTTCCTTTCTTGACCTTCATCTTAATAATGATGATCTTGACCTTGAACTTGACTTCATCTTAGTACAAATGACCTAAAATCTGTTGTCCTCCTCCACACAGTTAACTGGGAGATTCCTCTTGAGTCATACTCCCAAGTGGCGAGATTACGACAAGGTTTTGGCAAATTGAACCTGCAATCCCCTGAGATGAACGGTGGTCATGACCTTCTCAGTTTTCAGTGCTCCACCGTGCAGGCTTCATGGTGTCTGCCCCTCCGCCGGGCTGGGCCAGGGGCTTACTTTGCTGTGCTGTTGCCTACTTCTCTCCAGAAGGTAGACTGCCAGCGAGGTCTATTGTGTATCATCATACCTTTATTTTATTTATTTTTTAATGACTTTTTGTTAATTTTATTTGGCTGCGTTGGGTCTTCGTTGCCGCACGCGGGCTTTCTCTAGCTGCGGTGAGTGGGGACTGCTCTTCGTTGCGATGCGCGGGCTTCTCATTGCGGTGGCTTCTCTTGTTGCGGAGCACGGGCTCTAGGTGAGCAGGCTTCAGTAGTTGTGGCTTGTGGGCTCAGTAATTGTGGCGCACGGGCTTAGTTGCTCCGTGGCATGTGGGATCTTCCCGGACCAGGGCTCGAACCCGTGTCCCCTGCATTGGCAGGCGGATTCTTAACCACTGAGTCACCAGGGAAGCCCTTCATAGTCCCTTTATAACAAGAACCTTTTACAACACCTCTGAGACCTTCCCCAGACCACCAAACAAAGCCGGTTCCGAATGGGTTGCTCTAGCTGAGCAAACATCTAGAAGGGTTCTTTCCAACATGTGCTATCTCACTCTAGGAATATGAAGTTTCCTATCAAATCCTGTCCATTGAAGAAGTTCTAACCATAAGTACAGCTTGATACAATGTTCTCCAACATGTAAGTGACATTAATTTCACATTCTGGGAGGAAATGCAGTATGAGGTCATTATTATTCCGGCACTCTGAAATGAATCCCACAAGGCACTGAACAGATTTTCCAGCTTTGGGATGATTTAGAGGTGGGTCTGAGGTCCCTCCTGAGCTAGCCTGACCTCTCTCTTGCCCTTCCGCCACTACCATGACCTCATTTGAACCAAAACCCCACCTGTCACATGACAAGCAGACCTGGTGTCCCCTACATGAGTCCTCCTCCCCAGTATTTCCTAGGAGCCAGGAGAAACCCTACGCTCTGAGATAGGGAGCTGGTTTTGAACAGGGATTACAGAGGAGGCAGAAAGCGCTAAATCTAGGAAAGTTCCAGAGCCTTCCATGAGTGGCAGGTGACCACCAGCAGGTACCTGCTCTGCCACCTCGAGCCCAGCAGCAAGGAAGGCTGGCCACCAGGTGCCCAGAGTGTGGAACATCCCTAAAGATTTGATCTTGCCTATGAGGATGATGTTGGCTGCAAATCGGAAGACCTGGGTTCTATTCCTGACCATTCCTGGCATAACTGGAGGCAAAGTAAATGGTTCAGGCTGTTTTTCAAACTTTAACCTGCATCAGAACCACCTGGAAGGTTTGTTAAAACACAGATTAATGCCCTGCCCTCCCCACCCCTGGAACTCAGTCCACATCTGTGTTCTTCCCACACCTTGATTGTTTAAGATTTGGACTTGTTTCCAGTAGTTAAGAATTGGAAGTTTCCATTAAAAGAAAAATCAGATTTCAGGCTTCCTTAAAAAGCAGGGAGACTGGGCTACACGGGGCCTGCCCGAGCATAGCTGACTACAGTAGCACTGTGTAAAGAACCTCCTGCAAAGACAGAAATGTTCCGTGTCGTCCAACAGGTAGGCACTAGCTCCATGTGGCTACTGAACTCTTGAAATCATGGGAACTTCCCTGATTTCCCCCAGGCACAAGAAGAGGCTGGCCCCGTGGGTTTAAACTGGCTGTGAAGGAAATGAACCAAGTTGTCTGCAGGCGCCCATGAGACCAGTGCACCCGCTACAAGCCCCCTGCCTGAAGGGGCACAGCCAGGCTTTAGATCAGAAACTTGGGCCCATCCGATGACTGAGGGGTGCCAGGTCGGGGCTGGCAGGGTCTGGGCTAACACAGCAAAGGGCCACATCTGCCCCACAGCCAGGACAGAGGGACCAGTGGCAGCTGAGGGTGGGTAGCACACAGTGGCTGGGGGTGTGGGCTCTGGAGACAGACAGCCTGGGCTTGAATTACTCACGGGTCACTCAGCCTCTCTGTGACCGATGAATGCGGCCTGGGGAGGGTCCGCACAGGGCTTGTAGGGTCTCTCCCCACCCCGCCCCCAGGTCAGATGACCAGCGCTGGGCGATGGTGAGAACCAGGGCCCCTCAGAGGGTGATGACAGTGGCCACTGCAGATTAAGGGCCAGGACCTGCCCTGTTCCCTAAGCACCACTTCAGCCCCAGAATGTAGTGCCACCCCAGGCCAGTGGGAGGAAGGGAGCCCACTACCGATCAGCCATATGCACAGAATAAGCTATTTCATTTACGCAAAGTAAGCAAGACTTCCCACCCATGTTATGGAACCAGTGCACGCCCATTACATGGGTAAGCACGTGTCCCCCTGCCTGGCATGCGGGAAGCATCCTGCTTCTTTGCTCATTTCAGTAAAGTCGCATATCACGCAGGTATAGAGGTGGGGTGAGGAGTGAGGGTTTGGGTGCTGCACGTAGGCTAGTTTCTAAAGTGAACAGGTAAGACAAAAAATAGTAATAATAATAATGGCCCACAATCAAAATTGCCCTTGAACTTGTGTTACATCACTCCTACCTACTTGGCTTTCAGAAAGTCAAGCATTAACTTCTGTTTCTCTGCATTTCCACTAGGGCCTTCCTCCTCTCGGGCAAAAGGAGGCCAAGGGCCAATTTGAACGTGTGGAGGACCAGTGAGGGGTTTTCCACCCCCTCCTCCCCACTCCCCTCCTCCCCTTGGAGTCTCTCAAGATAAATACACCCCTGAAGAGGCACCACTGAGGTGAGGTGTGACGGGAAGGGCACCCCTAGCCCAGGCTCAGGGGATGCATAACTCTGCTGCAGGCACAGGGATACAGCACCTGCCCCCCAGTGAGTGGTCTGATCCCATCACTTTGGGTTCATCACGTGCTCTATATTTTAAGTCAGACCACCTTCAACTGACCCTCTAAACTAGGTAAAAATGCACCCAGGCATTTTAATGGGATACAGCAATAGACCAAAGCATACTTTAATTTCCACAGATGCTGATTATTTAGAAAGTCATTTAATTTTATTCTTGATGGAGGATTTCCACTTAAACTGAAGCTTCTGGCTGATGGGGAGGCTCCCCTCACCCAGAGCCGACAGCAGAGCCTTGCTCGACATGGACCCCAGTGTAACCCAGATTCACGCAGACACACCCCAGCCCACCTGGAAGGGATGTGAGCCATGGACCCAGGTGAGGTGGGCCCCTGGGAGGCAGGCCCTTCTGGAAGGGGAATCTGGAAACATCCGAGCCACAAAGCCGACCCCTTACCCCTTCACCAGTCCATTGTGGGGAGCTGAAAAATGGTGGTCCACTCAAGTGACCCTCCCCAGAGAGAAATGTGAACAAAAGACAACGCTATGGACTCAGCAAGGCCTCTGGGGTGACAGAAGGCAGAAATGTGGTTTCCTGGAACCTTTCATCACATAATCTGGAAGCCTCTGTGGTTCCAGCCCAGGCCTGAACACTACCACCAACAACCAGCATTTACAGAGTTTTCAACACCCAGCACCCATAGCCATTTCCCAGAGAGCCATTTCCCATCATGAGAGTCAAGATGCCAAGTATTCACAATGTTGGTGGGCTCCAAGGTAGGGGTGGGAGGCACTGAGTGGAGGAAATGCTCACCATTCTTAGCTGTGTGACCTCAGCCAAGCTGCCTATCCTCTCTGTGCCTCAGTCACCCCCACTGCAAAGTGGGGCAAGTGGTATCTACCCCCAGAGATGCTGCAATGATAAAAATAAATGATATGGGGAAAGTGCTTAGAGCATCACCTGGCCAGGGTGAGTGCTCAGTGAATGCTGGATGCCACCATCACTCTGCCACTTCCATGTCCTTAGATGGTCGTTCCAGAGGGACCACCTTGGGAAACACACCGGCTCTACCTGTATGCGGTGTTGGTAAGAAATTCTAGCAGGAGCAATGGTGAGACAAATGACTAAGACGTGTTCTGGGGAAGAGGATGGAAAACAAAGACCAGGTTAGCCAGTTGTGATGTGAAAACCTACAGAAGTGAGATTCCTTCAAGAAGTCACTGGGTCGATAAAGAAGAACATTCCTGTCAGAGGAAATCAACCCTTTATTTTTCCTGTTGATGGTTGGCTTCTTTACCCAGCGGGTAGAAGGGGGATCAGCCAATCTTGAAGCAGGACTCAGAGCCCCCAGCCCCAGAGGAAAAGCTCCAGTGCCACCAATGACAGTCCCTGGAGGAATTAGGGAAAATGACAAAGCCAGAGAGAGCAACCATAAGAAGCCAAGCTTCAAAAATAAGTTTAAATTAGAATCTCCCTCTACGGTGCTCACCGTTCAAGACCAGCCCATGTCTGACACCTCAGGCAGCCCTTCCTGGACCACATCTGTGCACATCTTTCTCCCTGACCAGACGAGAGGATGGAATCCTGATCTCAGGCACCACAGGTCCCCAGTCGCCCTGCATGTGCTTGGGGCATAGTTTATGCTGAGTGATTAAAGAGACAGGCAAAAAGACCTCTGGCCACCTCAACTCAAAGACTGTCACCTCTGCTCGAGCCACCCCAAGCAAGCCCCAGCTCTGCCTCCCGGCCGAGGGACCTCCTGGACCAGCCCTCCTTGCGGCCCCCTCCATGCGTGGCTCACCCCACGACCATGGCATGACACCCCTGCCACGAGGCCCCACGGCCCGCTGACCACAAATCAGGCCTGACACGCAGCCCTGGGACCTGTCAACAGACCAGTCTGGCTGCCCCTTCTCTCCTGGTGGATCGTTCTTTCATTTAGTTTCCTCTTCTTTTTTTAAATAGTACCTACCACTCTGGGGAGGAAAAAAGATAAAAGGCTGATTTTATTTTATCACTGAAACAGAGTTTCACTTAGATACACTGAAAAATACAATCATTTTCTATCTAGCAAGAAGGGGCAGGTTATCCAATCAATCCTTGCTTAACAAGCACCCTTACTTCCTGCCAGTTCCAATCCTAATTCTTAACAATTTATGCAACTTTTCAGCTTTTGTCTATTTAAGCCTCCCCCATATTGTAGTCCAACAGAACACTACTCAAGTGCTTCTTGCATCCGTGTCTCCTCAGTTTGGCTCAAATAAAACTCTTTTCTATTTCCAAAAAAATAAATAAATAAAGAGGGAGGGAGACAAGTTAAATAAATCTATCACAGGACAAGTGTCTGCAGTTAAAAATAAGGGAGATCTTTATTTAATGATTTGGAATGATCTCCGAGACATATTGTTCTGTGGAAAAAACAAGTTGTAGAACAATGTATAGATTGTACTATCACATATGCAGAAACACACATAAATCACACTATATGTTTCTCTCTCTCTCTCTACACATACACAGACGTACATGCATACAAATCATCTGGAAAGATACAGGTCAAATTGTTAACAGTGGTGACCTCGAGGAAGGGGCCTGGAATGGGGTGGGAGGGCACAAAGTGGACTCTAAATTTTGTAAGAATGTGCGCCATGTATCACTTTAAAAATACATTTTAAAATGGGTATCATCATCCAGAAATATAGCAAATGCTCAGCCCTTCCGTGCCTCTTAGATTGGATTCTTCTCACTGGGCTCAAAATAAAAGGTGAGTCATCACTCCTCTGAAACATCCTTTTCTTCACAGAATTGAGAAACAGGCTTAGTTTCAGAATGTGAAATCAGGCCAGAGTTCAATGATCTAGAAATGCAAAGTTAAGGTAAAGTAAAAATGAAAGGGTCTGAGAGGCGGATCTGAGAAGGCAGGCTGATCCCCGCCCTGCACTCGGTGCCATCCTGCTCTGACCCCACGCCAGCTGGGTGACGGGGACCCAGGCAAAGCTGCCCCGTTCCTTCCTTCAGCATTTACAACTGGAAACGTACAATTAATTATGTTTTTTCAACAGACAAACTTAGGTTTGGGGATGCTGATTCCTATATTTGCAGTTTGTATTAATTTTCCCAGCAACCAGAAATTCTCCTGAGGGCCCTGAATTAAGGAGTCTTTTCAGAGGCAGGGAAAAACAGAAATCATGCACCATACAGAAATCTTTAAGAAACAAAAACCGTGAGTCAGCGGAGCGGGAAGACAACTGGCCTTGCACGCCCCAACTGCCCGGGGTCCCCGCCTGCACATCCACCCACTTGCTGGACAACCAGGTACCTCATCAGAGCACTTGCTGGCCACGAGGCTACAGTGAGACACCGGCCCCGGGAACCTGGGCACAAGGCTGGCTACAGTGAGACACCAGCCCCGGGAACCTGGGCACAGGGCTGGCTACAGTGAGACACCAGCCCCAGGAACCTGGGCACAGGGCTGGCTACAGTGAGACACCAGCCCCGGGAACCTGGGCACAGGGCTGCTCAGGAGGAAACGGGCAAAGTCCACCCAAGCCCAGAGCTCCAATCAGTGAGTCAGCTTGTCCTCCAGGCCCAGGAACAAGAACCAAGCACCAAGCTATATCACAGTCAGGGAAAGCGTGATGAAGTCCACAGAGCCACACTGGAAGGGAGAGATACTCAGCCTGGAAAACACAGCAACGGTTAAATCCCAGAGGCAAAACATTGGCAGGGCTCTCTCCTTGGGAGACGGTCCCAGCTACTGGGACCAAGCATTTGTCCCCCTTGAAAAGGTTATTCCCACATAAGGAAGAGAGCCTCCTATTCTCTCAGCTGAAGGGCACTTGTGAATATCCCGTAACTCAAAAAGCGTGAAATTAACCTCCCAAGGACATGTCAAGAGGGATGGAATGTTCTGGTGGATCTGCCTTTGGCCTTCTGGACCACTGGACAGCTGAATTTCTTGCTAGAGAATAATGAACAGCTTTGGGTCCCTGTGAGCTTGGTTCAACGTTGAGTCTGCCCTTGAGAGGTGAAGACCCCCTTGTAAGGTTCGGTTCTGGGGATTCCTCCTCCTCCTCCTTGGGAACTGGGAAAACCTTTCCTGTCACCCATCAGACCTCTCCCGCACACCCTAGAGAAAGTCATTCAACAGAAACTATTCTTCCCATTCTCATTATGGGAGATGCTCTGAGAAAGGACAGATTTGACCAAGGTCACCAAAGCAGTTAGCGACAGGAGTTAGGAGGGGGACTCAGTTCTTTGGATCTCAAAGTGCTTGGTGAAAGGGCTGCCTTTTTGGTGCAGAGTCAAGGGATGTACTGGGGCTTTCTCTAAGAGCAGCGTCACTTCCCCAGCCCAGTGACGGGATCTGAGTTCCTCTGACTTGTCCTCCCTAGTGGAGAAGAAGTAGAAGAAGAGGGAGGAATAGCAGAAACAGGAGAAGATCTAGGCTAGGCGCGCCCCCAGAGAAATACGCCCACAAGTCACACAAGTTGTGAAGCTAGCATCGCATGGAATGACACCTAGATGAGCTCTTATTTCTACTCAAGGGGCACAGCTGTCTGGTTCTTAAAGGTTGCTCATTACAGTGAAATCGAAGGCAAAACAAAAGACCTAAACGTATATCTGCCCCCCCCCATACAGACAAGCAGACCCACATAAGGTGCAGGGTTTCTGGGTGAGAACCCTGGGGCCATCCACGCTGGGTGCACGGCCGCAGGCATCCTGATCCTCATGAGTGGGACGAATCCTCATCCATCTCAGAATCGGGAACCTTGGGCTTTGGTTCTGCCCTGTCACCAATGAGCTGGGAGGCTCAGAGAAAATCCCTTAATCTTCTAAGGCCTCTGTTTCTTCTCTGCTTTTTACTGTTTTGTTCTGAATATAAAACCAATGCACATTCAGTGTAGAATACGTGGAAAGCCCAGAATAAAATCAACAGGAAATAATCGTGGATAATTTCATTGCCAAAAAGCAGGCACTGTTCATATTTTGACAGATTTCTCTCCAGTCTTATTTGATGCATATTGACACAGCTTTCACCTCTGGGGAGATAACCAGAGTGCACTGCACATACAGCTCACTGTCAAGCTTTTCATTTTATTGTTTTTTAACATCTTTATTGGAATATAATTGCTTTACAGTGGTGTGTTAGTTTCTGCTTTATAACAAAGTGAATCAGCTATACATATACATATATCCGCATATCTCCGCCCTCTTGTGTCTCCCTCCCACCCTCCCTATCCCACCCCTCTAGGTGGTCACAAAGCACTGAGCTGATCTCCCTGTGCTATGCGGCTGCTTCCCACTAGCTATCTATTTTACGTTTGGTGTGTATGTATGTCCATGCCACTCTCTCACTTCGTCCCAGCTTACCCTTCCCCCTCCCCGTGTCCTCAGGTCCATTCTCTACGTCTGCGTCTTTATTCCTGTCCTGCCCCTAGGTTCTTAAGAACCATTTTTTTTTTTTTTAGATTCCATATATGTGTGTTAGCGTATGGTATTTGTTTTTCTCTTTCTGACTTACTTCACTCTGTATGACAGACTCTAGGTCCATCCACCTCACTACAAATAACTCAGTTTCGTTTCTTTTCATGGCTGAGTAATATTCCATTGTATATATGTGCCACATCTTCTTTATCCATTCATGTATCGATGGACACTTAGGATGCTTCCATGTCCTGGCTATTGTAAATAGAGCTGCAATGAACATTGTGGCACATGACTCTTTTTGAATTATGGTTTTCTCAGGGTATATGCCCAGTAGTGGGATTGCTGGGTCGTATGGTAGTTCTATTTTTAGTGTTTTAAGAAACCTCCATACTGTTCTCCATAGTGGCTGTATCAACTTACATTCCCACCAACAGTGCAAGAGGGTTCCCTTTTCTCCACACCCTCTCCAGCATTTATTGTTTGTAGATTTTTTGATGATGGCCATTCTGTCTGGTGTGAGATGATATCTCATTGTAGTTTTGATTTGCATTTCTCTAATGATTAATGATGTTGAGCATTCTTTCATGTGTCTGTTGGCAATCTGTATATCTTCTTCGGAGAAATGTCTATTTAGGTCTTCTGCCCATTTTTGGATTGGGTTGTTTGTTTTTTTGATGTTGAGCTGCATGAGCTGCTTGTAAATTTTGGAGATTAACCCTTTGTCAGTTGCTTCATTTGCAAATATTTTCTCCCATTCTGAGGGTTGTCTTTTGGTCTTGTTTATCGTTTCCTTTGCTGTGCAAAAGCTTTTAAGTTTCATTAGATCCCATTTGTTTATTTTTGTTTTTATTTCCATTTCTCTAGGAGCTGGGTCAAAAAGGATCTTGCTGTGATTTATGTCATAGAGTGTTCTGCCTATGTTTTCCTCTAAGAGTTTGATAGTGTCTGGCCTTACATTTAGGTCTTTAATCCATTTTGAGTTTATTTTTGTGTATGGTGTTAGGGAGTGTTCAAATTTCATTCTTTTACATGTAGCTGTCCAGTTTTCCCAGCACCACTTATTGAAGAGGCTGTCTTTTCTCCATTGTATGTTCTTGCCTCCTTTATCAAAAATAAGGTGACCATATGTGTGTGGGTTTATCTCTGGGCTTTCTATCCTGTTCCATTGATCTATATTTCTGTTTTTGTGCCAGTACCATACTGTCTTGATTACTGTAGATTTGTAGCTTTTTATTTGAACCCAATATTATATCGTGAGCATCCTTCCATGTTATTAAAAACTCTGCCTAAGCATTACTTTCATGCCCATATAATATTCCAGTATAGGAATGCAACATAATTCAGTTAACCTGCTCCCCTTATTATGTTGTTTCCAATTTTGTAAATCCTGAATAACGGAGAGAAACCTTTCTGTGGCATGAACTGATTCCTGCATCTTGGATTATTTTATGAGGATTGATTTTCAAGGGTCTTGTTACATGTTTACATTTCAGATTCTCTGGAGGGATTAGAACATATGAAAGATTTGCAACCTCAAATGCCAACTGGGGTTAGTCACGGAAATGAGTACAGTTAGCTGGATGGAAGAAGAAAAAAAAGAAAGAAAAAAGCTAGTGAGCGTGAGTCCCCTGAGGATGGCCGCTGCTACAAGGCCCCAGCTGGTGGCTACCATGTGGGATAGGGTGCTGCTGGGGTGCCCAGTTTTCCTAAGAAGCTGAACATCCAGAATTTCTACTGATGCGTCAGTATTGGCAACAGAGGTCTCCTTGCCCTCCCAGGCTGGCCAGCAGCCGGCCACAGCGCCTCCACAGGGGCCAACTGTTTCCTCGGAGCCTGGGGGGTTCCACTCGGCCCTGAGCAAGCACCTCGTTTCCATCAGGTGCTGGAGTCAATACCAAGGGGTGAGTCATGAGAGCCACACATAGGGTTCTGTAGTTTGCACTCATTTAAAAACTTTGTCCTTCCTTCTTTCTGGGCGTCCCCCTGCATCTGGGGAAAACCTTAGCTCCAGCCTCAAAGTCTCAGCCAGAGCTGGGAAAGCAGCTATTTCAAATGCCCGTTTCAGAAGCAGAACCAAAGAGGCTCCCTTTTTGCCCTCCTTCTCTATCATTCTGGCCCTCCCATCTCCAGAAATCAGGTGAAAGTCCTGTCCGAATGAAACCCCAGGGTTCCAGGGCAGAGCCTGCTTTTCCAACAGAGCAAGTGGCCGAGCCCTTCAGGTCTGCTGAGGCCAGCCTGGAAAGCCCAGGAGGGTCGTGTGTGTCCCCGAGCAGGTGTATGTGACACACAAGGGCTCTCCGGCCTCCGAGGCCTCGCCATTCTCAATGGGCCACATCGCAGCTCTGCCAGCAGCCCCGGACGTGCCTCCAGAACAGAGAGAGAAGAAAACGATTCTGAGAACCCAAATCCCCTTTCACAAAGCCCGGGGAGGTGCCTTTTATGCCTCTGCCATCTGTCATCACAAAATTCACAACAGCTCCCGAGTCTCACGACACGGCCATTTCTGCAGGGGTCACCCGGAGCAGTTGAGACGCCCTGACAGCCAAACAATGTGCAGCAAGGTGAAGACCGGTGAGAAAATCCTGCTAAACAAACACCGAGGGGTCAACGGCTCAGAGAGCAAGATCCACTTAAACCCACTAATTGGAAATAATTCCAAGTGTTTCAGGCATTACGTAGTGACAATAAGGTGCAAACATGGGATTAGTGACCTCCAAAAGACAGAGAGCTTTTGTTCCATCTTTGTCAGAGCAGAAGTTCCCCCTGTTTTGAAATTCCTATCAACTACCCTGTGCGAATTTCAACGTTTACAATTTAATAACGTAACCAGGGCTAGATTCTGAGTTTCCCCCCGTTCCAGGTCAAGTAGCAGAATGTATGCAAGGAAGGGGGAAGGAGGGACAGGGGATCAATAAAGCGCCGAAAGTAACCAGGGAGGCGTTTCATCCTGGTCTTTCCCTAGAGGTCAGCTAAGCAAACGGACACCTAAATTGCTGTCCCAACGGGAAAAAGCCACACGCATTTTCAGAGGTTTGGGTTTTGGTGGTAGTTGTTTTTAAGTCAGTCTTGCCAATCTGTATTTGCCAAGGACCTTAGTCCTAGACTAAGGTTTCTTGGGTTTGTTTTTGTTTGTTGTCTTAATACGCTGTAGAATTTCACTGAGCTTTATAAGCAACCAAAAAGAAAGCAAAAGTTTTCTGAAAACGCCTTATGAGCCCGGAACCTGGTTTGGTTTTGGAGGCATGAACATTTTGCAAAATTTGATATTGAAAGAAACCCATTTCCAAAACAAAACAAAACACCGTGTTACCTCTAGAAACCCTTTTAGAATTTACTGTCGACTTTGGTTCAATAGAGCTATTCTCATTTCCAGAATCACTCCCACCTCGGAGAATAGGGGAACCTGTGGGTAAAGCGGGACATTTTAATCAACCAGCTCTGTATGTGGTCCCCAAGATGCAGATAATCCTGGCTGCCACTTCCTAGGCACTCTATGCCAGGCTCTCTGAGAAGTGCTTGCCATGCACAGAATCACCCAGCTATGGAGTGGAGGAGCCAGACTTGAACCCAAGTCTGTCTGTCTGTCTGTCTCTCCAAAGCTCCTGGTCTCTACAGTGCAGAGCTGTGTGGAGCTCTAGCCAGAGAGGAAGGCTCTTAGGTACCCCCAGCATTCTACCTTCTGCACCAAGATCCATGATCTTGAGTTAAGTACACACCATGAACCAGCTGGGGACAGCAGGCCATGTCTAAGCCCAGGCCAGGCTCAGAGTGGCCGCTCTGAAAGGGCCTGAATGACCAAGGTGATGGAAGACACCCCAGCCTCCTACCACAGCGGAGGTGATGAGGGACCTGCCCAAGGTCTTTACACAGGATTACAAAATGGCTCTCCAGGTGACAATCTCACACATACACACACAAGTGGAAAGCTTGCTGTAGGGGATAAAAGAACAGGCGTAAAACCAGTGATGCAAAATCACACCTAGGAAGCAGGAAGAGGAAAGTGGGTTGGGGGCTATGCAGGTTGCGTGAACTGGGTTGAGGTTACTGGAACATCCTTGCGGCTGAAGAAAGGTTTCCCAAGGATTCCAGAAGCTGCCTCCTCTCTTCCGTCTTTGGTGAGATGGAGGGTGCCTCGGGAGACCTAGCGTGGTCCCAGGGGTCAGGTGCATCCCTCAGATGCAAACGCCTTGGCCTGTGTTCCCCTTGGGTGCCAAGCACCTGGCGAGCATACACTCCCCAGCAAATAAGAGATCGGTCCAGCCATCCAACCCTCCTGTTTGCAGAGCACCCTAAACTGAGACTCCACAAGTTGGAAAGGCAATCAGGTTTCACCTTTGGCCAAGCCCTTGGCCACGGGACGCATCAGAGGTCAGTGGCAGCTGCATTTCCAGCTCCGGGGCGCCCACTGGTTTTCCCCCCTCTCTCCTTCCCCCAGGTGCACTCCTGCCAGAGGCCACCCCAGTGAGCCTCCCTTTCACAGCGTCCTGATGAATAGATTGTCTGTGTTTTCTTTTGCCTTCTTTTTAATGGCTTGCACCATGCTCCAGCAACCCAGCTGTGCGTGTCAAATAAAATGTATTGGGGTCAGATGGATTCTCACATAGCACCAAAATGCACAGCATGCCAAGCAAAGGGCACCCAACCACAACATGCACATTCTAGAAAGCTCCGCTAAGAAGACTGTAACTGCTCCAAGAGCCATCCGGGCTACCAAAATACTGAGTCAAATGGCATCATCTCATGTCATTAGTCCATTCTCTTTCTTTCTTTTTTCTTTTTTTTTTTTTTTAGATTTTTCAAATATAGTTATGCAAAAGACTTCTGTCTTTTAAACTCGCTGTGCAAACACTAACATTTTACTAAGCCCAGGTAGATAAAATCAGCTCAGGTTGAGTATACCCTGAGCGCGGAGCTATAACTGATTCAGCTTTGCAATTTGACCTTTAACTGTCCTGCAGAAATGAGAAGCAGATTTAGAGAAATGGTGGATTGCTTTTTATGTTATATACAAAAGTACCGCCCCGCATAAAGCATGTGAGCTCTCGTCAAAAGAGCCAAGGTTTGCAAACCAAAGGAAAATCAGAAGGCAGGCTTCCTGTTTCACACACACGGAGGAAGAGGGGTCTTTTAAACCTGTAATAGAACAGGTGGGCTCAAGAAATGCAGAAAAGGGTACGTGGAAATAGACTCTTACTGCCACGGTGATATTTGAAAGAAAAAAAAACACATGTCTTTTGTTCCATAACTAAATGAAATAAGCTAAAGTCATAAGTAAAGTACATGTGTCTACAGCCCAGCCCAGAGTCAACTTGTTACATCTGGCTTTCTGTTCTGGTTAAAAACATCTCTTTCTTTAGCCTGCTGGTGAATACGCCCTCACAGCTGAGGACAGATGTGGCTCGCAACGCCTAGGGAAACAAACGCCAAACAGCAGACCACTACCACGGGCTCCCGCACCTGCAGGTGACATCACCCGACTCTATCTCACCCCAGAAATCTATTAACATGAAGAAACAGGTGTCATCAGACCAAAACCCACTCTTAGAAAGCATTCACCTCATCCGCCGGAGAGTGGAAATGACAAATGAGATGCTGAACTTCCACTCACCTTCCATGTCTGACTAGGGGGGCAGGGAGGACCCCTCCCCCCAACCACCCCCCATCCTCCCAGGACACCTGTTCCCTAACATCCCAAGGACTCCAGATGCAGCCAGAACAAAAGCTTGGGAGAAAACACTGATCCCTGGATACTGCATGTTCCTTTGTTTCAGGGAATTTAGTCTTCTCTCTTTAGCAAAATGTAGTTAATCCCGGGTCAGTCTTCATTAATCTCTTTGTCCCTGAAACAGCTTTTCTCTCTGGCTGAGTGACCAGGCATATAGAATGCATTCAATATATAGACAGAGCACATAAAAAATGATATACCTGGGATTCCTCTTAAAATACTCCAGCAGGAGAGGAAGGGCAGGATAGAGATGAACTAAAATTGTCAAAATGTTGATAACTGTAGAAACCAGATGAGTAACTGAGAATCCCCTATTGCTATACCCCTTGTGTTTGAAATCTGCCATAATAAAAATATGTTTTAAGGGTGTAGTAACATTCCCAGTTGTTGGTCCAACTCCTCTTCTCTCCCTCCTTAGTAATAGAATCCCAGTTCTGTTCATGTAATCCACCCTCCTCCATGGAGCCACTATGCTTCACTAAACCAATTATCCTTTTCAGTGATGGCCTTAGGAATGGACAGATGGTTTATCTGGCCAATGTGAGATGAGGGTAAGTTTCTTGAAGGATCTCTGGGGGTAAAATGTTTCCACGCTGCTACAAAGTGACATATAGACATTCTTCTGCAAAATTCTGTTGTATCTGCATGTGACCGCAAGAACCTCAGCAGCCATTTTGTGAGCATGAGGGAGTCGGCCAAAGACAAAACCAATATGCTGAGGGTTGCAGAGGGGGAAGATCAAAGCAACACTGGTCCTTGAGGATGTCATCGAGCTACTGAAATAACCACCCTGAAACTGCCTGACGTCAGGAATCATTAAGTGAGAAAACAACCCACTTACCACTTAAAACAGTTCAGCCAGGGTTTCCTGTTACTCATAGCTAAAGGCATCCTGCTTGATACAAAATAACTGTTCAGTGAAGCAAGGCAAGAATGGATGAAGATGACTCTGATGCACAGAGAGAATTATCAGATAGTCTTAGCAACATCATTTGAGTCTTAGCAAAGTCAGTACAGTCGTTATTCTAAGCAAGAGTTGAGATTTACATCGTCTATCCCCTTAGCACACAGGGTCTTCTTATTTCGCAGCACATTCCGTCCTCCAAATCCGCAGGCTCCACGTTGGGGATTCAACCAACCACAGATCAAAAATATTTGAAAATATAATTCCAGAAAGTTCCAAAAGGCAAAACTTGAATTTGGTGCACCCTGGGAGATATTTACATAGCGTTTACATTGTATACAGGAGATGCGCATAGGTTATATGCAAATACTGTTTTTACATAGAGGACTTGAGCATCCTTGGATTTTAGTATCCCAGGGGGGTCCTGGAACTAATCCTCTGCGGATACAGAGGGATGACTGTTGTTTATGTCGTTGACAATCAATCATGTGTATCTTGTATCTTCTCCTATAAAGTTGTTCTTTGACTTGTTTGGAGTATCTTCTCAAACGGTATTTGTATTTACAGCTATGCCCAGGTTAATGAGCTCCTAATATACTGAAAAGAGCCTGGTCTTTATTAAGTGGCTGTGTGGCCTTGGACAAATTCCCCAACCTCTCTGCGCATTAACATCCTTCACTCTGAAACCGAATCAGTAATACTCATCTTAGGGGCTAAGAGACTTAAATGGGGAAGTCTGCAGCATCTAAAGCATAGCACGCTGCCATGTCATCCACATCAAGACGGTTTTTCACCGTAATTCAAAAAGAGTCATGTACCACAATGTTCCTTGCGGCTCTATTTACAATAGCCAGGACATGGAAGCAACCTAAGTGTCTCTCGACACGTGAATGGATAAAGAAGATGTGGCACATATATACAATGGAATATTGCTCAGCCATAAAAGGAAACGAAACTGAGTTATTTGTAGTGAGGTGGATGGACCTAGAGTCTGTCGTACAGAGTGAAGTAAGTCAGAGAGAGAAAAACAAATACCATACGCTAACACACATATATGGAATCTAAAAAAAAAAAAAAAAATGGTTCTTAAGAACCTAGGGGCAGGACAGGAATAAAGACGCAGACGTAGAGAGTGGACTTGAGGACACGGGGAGGGGGAAGGGTAAGCTGGGACGAAGTGAGAGAGTGGCATGGACATATATACACTACCAAATGTCGAACAGATAGCTAGTGGGAAGCAGCCGCATAACACAGAGAGATCAGCTCGGTGCTCTGTGACCACCTAGAGGGGTGGGATAGGGAGGGTGGGAGGGAGGGAGACGCAAGAGGGAGGGGATATGGGGATATATGTATATATATAGCTGATTCACTTTGTTATACAGCAGAAACTAACACACCATTATAAAGCAATTATAATCCAATAAAGATGTTCAAAAATAAAACTGTTTTTAAGGTCAAGGTTAACTGTTGGCAACTGGGAGAATCACTGCTTTTTTCTTTTACCCTTGCTTTCAGGTATACAAAGAAAAGCAACAAGTATAAAAGAAGAAACAACAGAATTTCCCTTTTTATGAGCAAATTGTCTCTAACGCCTAACGTTTCTTTTTGTTTCCCGGCCTACTTTAATCACAGAGGATGTGTGATTAAAAAGAAGATCCTAAAAGGTTTCAGTTCAGACCAAACAGGCCCCTTGAGGTCAGTCAACTATCTCAACCAGGAGACAGTTTCTTGGAGCATAGGTTGGTAGCTCCCCCCAGCCCCCCAATCCTGGCCCCAAGTCCTGCATCAGTGTGAGAGATGCGGGGGCGGGGTGTGCAGGGAGGGGGACTGGCTGGGCAGAGCAGTGGTCTTTGAACTCTTAACCCTGCACCAGACGGACAGGGGCCACTGCTCCCTCCCTTTCTCACGGGATGAAATGAAAACTCAGAAAATCCTGCTCCCTCCTGCATCACTTCACGAAGAGCAACCGCTCTCCCGGGGTTGAGCGGGCTTTCCAGACCCCTGACTCATGGACAGCCCTCAACAGTTTCCGTCATATCAACACACCACCTGAAGTCTCCTTAACATACTTCCACAAATCGACTCAGTTTTCACTTAAGTAGATTTATTCTAAGAGGAAATCTTCCATCAGCATGGCCTGCCCTTCCAGCCCAAACATCATCATGTAACTGCTCTCCCACTGGACGGTAGCGCCTGCCAGTGGCCAGCAAATACCCCGCCCTGGGGGCTGGGGCTGGATCAAGGCTGGGAGCCACGTGAATCATCCCCAGGAGCCCCCAGAGGCTTTGGGAAACACATCTTCTGTTGGAGTCCGGGGCTTGAGTTGGAATCCCCAGGACCACATGGTGTAGAACCATCACATGCCGCCTCCTTCATGAGGATGCAGTGGGCCTCTGCCTGGACCATCCCTACAGACAGGAGGGAGTCTGGAAGTTACATCACCAACACTCATCATATCCTCCACCCACCTCTGCCTGCTAATCTCTTCTTTCTCCTCCAGAAGTTGCCTCCAGCCCACCTTATGGAGCCTGGCATGGCCTACTGCCCACACCCACCCACACACACATACACACACACTCAGTACCTCAAACACTTCCTTTTTCACCCTAATGGTACGGTATTTGCACCAGACTCACCAGAGGCAGACACGGTGTGCTTTTACCTTATTTAGTCATGCTAGATACTCAGTACTTATTTACTGGTTGAATGAACAAACAAATGAATCTACATCCAATTGGATTTTTTTAATGTTCTGGATTTTATTTCTTTTCTTTTCTTTTTCAGATTTTAAAAAAGGAGGGAAGGTTGGAGAGAGGGATATTGGAAATCGGACAGTTGCGGTAAAATAATCAATTACCTTCCAGCTACCTGTCACACCCCATGGATTATTAACAAGGCAGGACCCTCCCGTGTATCTCCAATGAAAACCACACTAGGAATGGCAGAGGGCTGGCTCCGAGGGCGACAGTGAGTCTAACTGTTGACGCGTGCTTCTACAGTGTTGCATAGACAACCATAAATGGATTCGAGGTGATCTACCATTTAGGATGGGGCTACCGTTCCCTCCCACCCATGAGTATGATTCATTGAAAGCTGATTTAATTTCTACATGTAAACCGAAAAGCAAAGAGATAAAACAGAGCAAAAAGACTTTCAGGGAATATTAGACAGTATTTTGTCAAGACAAAAGCCAACGTAGCATGTGAGCCCCTTAACAACAGATTTGATTCCGTCTCCACTACTAAGCACGTGATGCCTGCCAGCCCTGAAGATGGAAAGAAGAATAAATACTGCACCGACCTCGAGAAGCTCCCGGTCTAGGGCAGGATTTCTCCCTCTTGGCACTATTCACATTCGGGGCCGGATAGTTCTTTGTGGTCAGAGGCTGCCCCGTGCCCTGTGGGGTGGTCAGCGGCATCCCTTGCCACAGACGCCAGAAGCACCCCACCCCCTTACTGGGACAACCAAAAATATCACCATTTGTCCCTGGGAGGCAAAATCACCCCAGTTTAAAACCACTGGCCTTGGGGTGTAAATAAATAACCAAAAGATGTGCCTCAAAGTATGAGGCCAGCACCGATGGTAACCCAACTTGCTCTCTGGAGCAGGGATGTTGCGGACATCGGGGGACAGCTACACATGAGGACACAAAGCTCCTTCTGTGCCTCTGAGCACCCGCTCTCCACCTCCACCCACCGTGGGCTCCAAGGAGATGGAGACCGTCTTGGGGAACAGACGAGCGGCTGTGACCAGCAGTCACGTCTACCTTATAAAAGACCGCAGAGGGTAGACTTACATATTCACTTCTCTGCATGGCACTTGACGCTCTACCAACCGAAGCAGGAAGTATAATCTAAGCGATAAGACACCTCAGGAAAACAAAAAAGAGCTGCCTCGGCACAATTCCTCTTGCACTGGGCCCACAGCGGATGGCACGCATGCTGCCCCCTTCAGGAGGAACGCCAGGTCCCCCACAGGCCCATTCCTCTGTGTAATTTAGAGTCTGCAGGAGGTTCTTGATATCTAGGCAGTTTGAGCCACAGAGGAAGCCAAAACGTCATTCATAAGCAACAACTGCCTATAAACAAGGCACCTTGCTGACTAAAAGGAGATAAACCTAGAACTTTCTGTGGCTAGCATAACTGTCTCAGGATTACCTCTTGCCAATTTAACTGTACATTAAAACTTGAGAAACACCCTTCAGGAGGAGGGCGCGTAGAACCTACAGCCCAGCTTGCAGGTCGAACCATAGAGAAGCCTTCAGTGGTCCAGGCCCCCCAACGCATCAGCCTGAACCCCTGGGTCCTCTCTCACTTAAGGGAAACACTAGCAAGGCCTTGGCAAACTCTCCTCCCATAAGATGGGTGACGCACGCTCACTGTCACGTGATCCGCTGAGGGAAGGCAACGAAGAGGATTTGAAAGCAAGGCAGAATTGCAGGAAACAGTTTTCAAGAGGTACATTGGACTCGCCTTTAAAGCACATGAAAAGCGGCAGGTTGAGATTATAATTGCTTTATAATGGTGTGTTAGTTTCTGCTGTATAACAAAGTGAATCAGCTATATATATACATATACATATATTTTAACTTTGAATATATTCAGGAACAAACGCATATGCCCTTTTTGGCCAACCAAACAAGCGGGCAAGGCAAATCAGCACTACAAAGAAGTCTCACTTCGCATCGGTCAAAAGGGCCTTCCTGGAAAAGTATAAAAACCAGAAATGCAGGACAGGCCATGGAGAAAAGGGAGCCTTGTTACGCTGACGGGCGGGATGTAAATTGCCAACAGCCACTCTGGAGAAGTGTATGGTGTTTCCTAAAACACCTAAAAAACAGAGCTACAGAGCATACGGCACTTCCACTCATGGGCATATATATTCGGAAAACCAAAAATGGACAGGACACAGGCACCCCAAAGTTTAGGGCTTCTCTGTTTACAAGGACCTCGCCTCGGGTACATGTTAAATATCCCAGGAAAGAGAAAAATGGATAAACAAGTTGTGGTACTTATGTACAATGGAATATCACTCAGCCACGAAATCAACCAGGGTGATACGGCACCTGTCAAGGGAATACACAGAGGACCCTGCACCTCCCCTCATCCAGCGGGACTGTCACAAGCTCTGCACAGTGGCCCCGAGATGGCAGAAAGGCTGTTCTTCTAAGTACGAAGAGGAGCCCGCCGATGGTCTTCGCACAGGCTCGTTTCTCTGTGCAGAGGGCACCCCGTTCACTGGGTACCTGGTGCCCTGCCCCCTGCCCGGCGCAATCAACCGAGTGGGAGTTGGGGTGACACCTGCCACACTCGCCTGGGTGGCCAGGGCGGAACACAGAGCTGCTTTCTCACTACTTTCTCACTGGTGAGAGCTAGAAACAGCTGCACCCCCTTCCCCGGGTCTCCAGAGAGAGGCCAGCCAACCGATGAGTTTTCCAGATGGATGAGATGAGCAGTGCCTCTAGGAACGTGACCTCAGGCACCTGCACCAGGGCCTCCGCTCTCCCCACGGAGGGGGGCCAGCCCGGCCCAGCCCGGCTTCCTACAGGCTCAGGGGACCCCAGACTGGAGAACAGGTGCTGGCAGCCCCTCCAGCACTCCCCGCCCTGGCAGCAGCCTTGTGGGTGAAGAATAAGGTCAAATACAATTGCCTCCTGCTGAACCAAACCACTGAAGGGGCCTCACTCTACCCAGCACCTTTCGGTCCAAAAAGTCCACGGGTGACAAGAGTCCTGACCACCCCTGTGAACCGGCTTCAAGAGATCAGCCAGTTAAACTGTGCGAGGTTACAGGTGTCAACTGTCTTCACTGAAGATGACTGAGTGAGCAAAACCAGGGAACTGGACACGCAAAACACAGCCTAATTCCATATGCAGAAGCCCTGAGACCGCATCCCAAAGCACCTGGACACAGGACTGTCCACGTGGCCTCAGACTCGGTGGTCTCAGTGCAGAGGGGCCCGGGCTCTCTCCGACCTTAGCTCTCTTTAGGTCATGTTTGCTGAGGAATAACTCAATTACAGTGAAATGCACCCCTCCTAGGTGTTACAGTTCTACCAAAATTTAGAATGTCTACCATGCCCCCCAAAAATCCCTCATGCCGCTTTCTCAACCCACCCCCAACCCTGGCAACCACGGACCTATTTTCTTCCCTATGGTTCTCCCTTTTCCAGGATGTCATACAAATGGAATCATACAGTATGTGCTTCTGAGTCTGGCTTCTTTCACTCAGCATGATGCCTTTTTACTGCTGAGTATATTTCATTGTGCAGATGTGCCAGTGAAATGTGGGATGTGGAAGTCTGTTTATCCAACTTCCCAGGTGAAGGACAGTAAAGATTATTTTCCTTTTGGGGCTGTCGTGCATAGAGTTGCTGTGGACATTTGCATACAAGCCTTGGTGTGGGTGAATGTTTTCATTTCTCTTGGGTCAGTACAATCTTGGGAGTGGAGTCACTGAGTGGGGTACAGTAAGGTAATGGTTAAAATTACAAGAAACGGACTTCCCTGGTGGCACAGTGGTTAAGAATCCTCCTCCCAGTGCAGGGGACATGGGTTCGAGCCCTGGTCCGGGAAGATCCCACATGCTGGGGAGCAACTAAGCCCCTGCGCCACAACTACTGAGCCTGCGCTCTAGAGCCCGTGAGCCACAACTACTGAAGCCCACGCGCCTAGAGCCTGTGCTCCGCAACAAGAGAAGCCACCGCAATGAGAAGCCCGCACACTTCAACGAAGAGTAGACCCCGCTCGCCACAACTAGAGAAAGCCCGCGCACAGCAACGAAGACCCAACGCAGCCAAAAATAAATAAATAAATAAATAAATAAATAAATAAATAAATAAATAAAAATAAAATTACAAGAAACTACTGAAGTGTTTTTCAAAGTGGCCGCACCATTTTGCCTTCCCACCAGCAAGGGATGAGAGTTCCAGTTACTCCATGTCCTCATCAGCACCTTCATGTCAACAGTGTTTTCGAGTTTTGTGTTATATTGCTGTGTTTTATTGGGTTTTTTTTTAAGCCACTCTGATCTCTGTGTAATGGTATCTCACTGTGGTCTTAATTTGCATTTCCTTAACGACTAATGATGTTGAACATCTCTTCATGGGCTGATGGGCCATCTGTAGCTCTTCTTTGGTCAAGTATCAGTTCAAGAATTTTTGCTCATTCATTCAATTGCTTTCCTGTCAAAGGGTTGTGAGAGTTCTACACGTATTCTGGATACAAGTCCTTTATCAGATAAGTGTTTTGAAAATATTTTCTTCTGGTTTGTTTTTTGTCTTTTAGTTTCTTAGCAGTGGTTTTTCAAAGAGCAGATGTTTTTAACTTTGATAAAATCCATTTTACCAACTTTTATAGTTTATGCTTTTTGTGTCTGAAGCAATCTTTGCCTGGCCCAAGGTCACAAAGATTTTCTGCGATGTTTTATTCTATAAAGTTTTCGGGATTTTTTGCTTTTACTTTAGGCCCATGACCCATTTTTGTTCATTGTTACACATGTTGTAAGGGATGGGTTGAGGCTTTGGGGTTTGATTATCCTTTCTCTGATGGGTTTCCTTGGCACTTTTGTTGAAAATCAATTGATCATTTACGTGTGGGTCTACTCGTAGACGCTATTCTGTTCCACTGACCTGTACATCTGTCTTTCACCAATACCACGCTATCTTGATTACTGTTGTTTTAGGGTATACGTTCTAAAGTCAGGAGGTGTAAGTCTTCCAACTCTGCTCCTTTTCAAAACTGCTTTGGCTATTCTAGCTCTTTTGCCTTTATATGTAAATTTTTGAATTATCTTGTCATTTTTTGAATTAGCTTATCATTATACAAAACATTTACGTTTCTACATTTTCATTTGATTTGTATTGAATCTCTAGATCAATTTGAGTTGGGTGCCTTACATTTTTGAAAGTAAAAGAGTGGTTACCTTTCAGAGATATTATAAAAGGAAGACCAACCAGTTCCTCCCAGACCCACCCATGCAGAATGGCTTTGCCAAATGGCCTTGGCTCGAAGGGCTGAGTTGTGGAGTTCACATGTTCTGATGTGGAGGGGCACGTGTTGGGGGGAATAAGAAGGCAGTCTGCCTCTCCAACCTGCTACCTCAGACAGAAAGGAAAAGACACAAACAGGAAAAGACCTGGAAATTAGGCCTGAGACCTACAACAGAAAGGAAAATGGTTCCTGGACAAATTGTTGAAAAGGAGGTGACATCTAAGCGGCCACTGGAGGGTGAGTAGGAGTACACTAATGCAGAAGAGAGGAGGAAAGTTAATTCTTTAAAGGAAAATGCCAGAGCAAGGGGTAAAGGAGGCAGGAAACTCAGGGCTGCAAAATGGGAGGAGACAGAGGTGGGGGATGAGGTCTGGAAGCCCATGCTGAGGGTCAGAACGCTGTTCTCTACGTATGGAAGCCCATGGAAACTCCTGAGTGGGAGGGGCATGATCAGATCTGTGTTTGAGAAAGATCCCCTTGGTGGCAGGAAAAAGATTCCCCTAGAGGCCATCTTGTGGAGGTGGCAACAGGTATGTGATGAGCAGGTCTGACTAGGGAAATGGCCAGGATCCTGGACGAGAAGGTCCCTAGAAAACAAAGCCACCAACTTGATACCAGACAAGAGATCAAAAGTGGATGGAGAATCAAAAAATGGGCAGAAGACCTAAATAGACATTTCTCCAAGAATACATACAGATGGCCAATAGGCACATGAAAAGATGCTCAACATCGCTGATTAGTAGAGAAATGCAAATCAAAACTACAGTAAGGTATCATCACCTCACACCAGTCAGAATGGCCATCAACGAAAAGTCTACAAATAATAAATGCTGGAGAGGGTGTGGAGAAAAGGGAACCCTCCCGCACTGTTGGTGGGAATGTAAATTGGTGCAGCCACTACGGAGAACAGTATGGAGGTTCCTCAGAAAACTAAAACTAGAGTTACCATATGATCCAACAATCCCAGTCCTGGGCATATACCCAGAAAAGACAAAATCTCTAATTTGAAAAGATACATGCACCCCAATGTTCATAGCAGCACTATTTACAATAGGCTAGACATGGAAGCAACCTAGGTGTCCACTGACAGATGAATGGATAAAGAATATGTGGTGTGTATACTCAATGGAATATTACTTAATCATAAAAAAGAATGAAATAATGCCATTTGCACCAACATGGATGGATCTAAACATTATCATACCAAATGAAGTAAATCAGACAGAGAAGGACAAATATATGATATCACTTATACGTGAAATCCAAAAAACTGATACAAATGAACTTATTTACAAAACAGAAACAGACTCACAGACATACAAAACAAATTTATGGTTACCAAAGGGCAAAGGGGGTGGGGGAGGGCAAAGGGGGTAGGAGTTTGGGATTAGCAGATACAAACTACTATATATAAAATAGATAAACAATAAGGAGCTACTGTATACCACAGGGAACTATATTCAACGTCTCGGAATAACCTATAATGGAAAAGAATCTGAACAAGAATATATATATATATATTCTGGTGTATAGTCACTTTGCTGTACACAAGAAACTAACACAACATTGTAAATCAACCATACTTCAATTTTTAAACAGGGGTGGCGGAGGGGATGGAGAGGCACATCCACGTACCCCTTAGTCCCCTGGACCCTGAAAAGCATCTACCACTCACCAGGCACATCCACAGCCCCATGCCGAGCTCTGCTGTACAACCTCGGCCCCCAAGGTCCTCACTAAGAGGATCTAACCCAGACACCCTGTGACCATTCATATTCTGCTCTTCGGAGGGCAAACTTTTGCATAAGCTTATCTAAAAAACACAACCTTCCAAAAGATGGCTTTGCTTTTAAGATTATACCATTGGGATTGAATAAATTTCTTGGCAACCCTGCATATAAATCTGGTTGGAACCTCACTGTGAAGTCGGAAAAACAGACAGATGGAACAGTCGGCCAGAGAACCCCAGTGACAGAAACAACTACTCCCTGGAAGGGGAAAAAAGGCCAGAATGGCATCTTTGTTTATTTTTACAGACTTTGGAGAACAACAGTCTCCACCAGCTGTCTCCACAAGATCAAACCAGCTCCAAATGGGAGTCGCTAGGTGTTTGAAATCAATGTCCAATAGGCCTGATGGCCCTGTTTCTTGTCTTTTCCTCCCTTTGTATCTTAAGATGACAATTTCATTTGCTCATTGATGCAGCCTGTCCATTCAATAAATATTCTGCTTCATCTAGGAACTTCAAACTCTGCTTCTAATCTAAACCAGAACACAAAAGTACACGACCCCTTCACTTCCTGCTGGGCCCTCTTGGGCTCGTTCAGAAACCAATACCTGAAGGCAGTCTCAGAATGACCTAAAATCAGGGGGTCTGCCTTTTCGGTGTAAGGCCACACCCACCTTAGTCCAGCTCAGGGCTGATCAAGCTGTCAACTCGCCCACTTCCCTGGACTAATCACATGCAAGCTCCCCCATTCTCCCTTCCCCTTGAGGTCCAACCCTCAGAGGACCTCAAAACCTTTTAGGGATTGGTACCTGTAGCTCCAATATTAGGTTTAGAGCACAGGCTTGAATGGGGTACTGATTCTATCCAAGAAACTGACAGAAAGAAATCAGTTGTGAGAATGATTTACCTTTAGCCTTCATCTAAAAGTCAAAACTCTGTGGTTTTCCATTTAACTATAACAAGCCAAATGGAAACTTCCCTTCCTTCCTCATTTAGTTTTTTAAACTGAAGTGTAGTTGATTTACAACATCGTGTTAGTTTCTGGTGCACAGCAAAGTGATTTGTGTGTGTGTGTGTGTGTGTGTCTGTCTGTGTATATATATATATTCGTCTTCATGTTCTTTTCCATTATGGTTTATCACAGGATATTGAATATAGCTCCCTGTGCTATATTGTAGGACCGTGTTATTTATCTGTTTTATATATAGTAGTTTGTATCTGCTAATCCCAAACTCCTAATTTATTCCTCCCACACCCCCTTTTCCCTTTGGTAACCATAAGTCTCTTCTCTATGTCTGTGAGTCTGTTTCTGTTTTGTAAATAAGTTCATCTGTGTCATATTTTAGATTCCACACACAAGTGAAATATCATATGGTATTTGCGTTTCTCTGACTTCACTTAGTACAATCGTATTTAGGTCCATCCGTCCTTCCTCATTTATTGGGAAAGGACAACCGACAAAAACAAAAAACAAAACAAAATAATTCTATCGGGGGCCACTTTGCTGCTCTCACACCTTGCTTTCATGAGCCTTTCTTCGAAATATGGTCATAAGTGCCACGTGCAAAAATTCCCCACTGTTGTTGCGTGCGAGCTCTCCACCGTATCGGAGAATGAGAGCCGGAGCTGAGCCGATCCCTCCTGAGCCCGGTTCATCCTGGCCCAGGGGTTCCCACCAGGAGGGAGCAGGCTTCCTCGGGCTGCTGCCCTGTGACAGGCAGGAAGAACATCTAAACTCTCTTTCAATCTTGTAGAAAAAACAAAACAAAACACCCACACAGTGGGGAACAATTTCCCCGCTGGGCGGGTAGTGGGGCCCCTAGAGCTGTTACCTGCAAAGGGCACTTCTGGGGGTTACCCAGCTGTCACCACCGTGTGGATTCCACCCGAAAACCTCAAGCCACACAGCGGGCAATGAACATCAAGAGACAATTTTCCACTCTGTGAAAAATGACTTGACTTTACAAAAATAAATTAAAATGCCATGACAATAAATGAAATGTGTGCAGGACTTGCTGTCAAACACATGGTCGGTCACGGTAGATGCTCTTCCTTGCTTGGTACATCTATACGTTTGGAATATGACTACGTCATTCTCCACTTCCTGGCCCCTCAGCCCCCTATCCTACAGCATGTCACACACACACACACACACACACACACACACACACACACACACACACACACAGAGGCACGCACGCACTCCTGTATCACATGCATAGGTCTGGAGTAACAGGTGTAGCAGGGTTTAGAGGCTGAACCATCATGTCTGGGGCAGGAGTGGGGATGGCTGGGGTGTGCATGTGTTGGTGAGGAGCTGGGGGTAGGGGTCGGGCCGGGGACTGGTCTTGACCCTGAGCACTGTACACTGTAGTTCACTGTAACAAGGGAGATTTGATAGCTGAGGCACCAACGCAGACGCACCAAAACAAAACCGGGCATCCTTCGAGCCGTAAGCTCCTTTCTTGCTGCACAAGAGCCCCTCTCGCTCCAGGAAGCTCTGCCCCACATGTCTGTAGCAGCCTGAGAGGTGTTGCCTGCTAGCAGCGTTACCGGATTTTATAGGCTCCTTCTCCTCCTCCCACACTCATGTCCTTTAAGGCCACCGAGTCTGTCCCTCTTCATAGGTGAGCCCATCCTCCCAATACTGGCCTCTTGGAACCACATTCGCCTCTTCCCTCCTCTTCATCTCACCCCCAACTACTGAAGGAGTCTGCTGGGATTTCTCCACCACCTCGCTTGGCCCCAGCCCTGCTGTTAGAATTCTGGAAACAGACCTGGTGATTAGAACCAAAAGTCCCGAACTGTGTTTCCAAAAACATCCCTATCCACACAAGAAAGACCCAGGAAAACCTCAATCCCGTCATCTGGGCTCTGGGCAAACGTGACAAGGGAATTGGAAACCATTTCTCAATAGCAACCGTGAGCTTTTGAAGTGACCAAGAACTACAGAGACACAGATACAACCCCATTTAAAAAGTAATCAACAGGAAAATAGTACAGCAGCTCCTCAAAAGTCTACAAATAAAATTACCGTGTGATCCACCAATTCCACCCAAAAGAATTGAAGGCAAAGTTTCAAAGAGATATTTGTACGCCCGTGTTCACAGCAGCATTATTAACAATAACCAAAAGACAGAAACAACCCAAATGTCCATCGACAGGTGAATGGATAAAGAAAAAGTTACATATGGAGTGGAATAGTATACAGCCTTTAAAAAGGAAGGGAATTCTGACACATGCTACGTGAATGAACCCTGAGGATATTCTGCTAAGTGAAATAAGCCAGCCACAGAAGGACAAATACCATATGATTCCACTTCCATGAGGTTCCTCGAGTCATCAAATTCAGAGACAGAGAAAGTAGAATGGTGGTTGCCGGGGGCTTGGGATGGTGGTGTCAGTGTTCAGCGGGTGCAGACTTTCAGTCTGGGAGGATGAAAAAGTTCTGGAGATGGATGGTGGTGATGGTTGCACAACAATGTGAATGTGCTTAATGCCACGGAGCTGTACACTCCCTAATCCTTTTTAAGGGTTCAAATTGTAAATTTTATTTTTTAGATCATTTTTAATCTAAAAAAAATGACACAAATGAACTTATTTACAAAACAGAAATAGACTCACAAACATAGAAAACAAACTATGGTTACCAAAAGGAGGGAGGGGGGACATGAATTAGGAGTTTGGGATTAACATATACACACTACAATATATAAAATAGGAAAACAATGTCCTACTGTATAGCACAGGGAACTATACTCAGTATCTTGTAATAACCTACAATGGAAAAGAACCTGAAAATAAATATATATATATATATATATATATATGTATCGATATAACTGAGTCAATTTGCTGTACACTTGAAACTAACACAACATTGTAAATTAAGTATATGCCAACAAATAAATAAATAATATGGTAAATTTTTGTTAGGTATAATTTACCAAAAAACAGCAATCGACAAAAGGATACAATTAATCTAAATAAGCTAGTAGGATTTTTAAAGAGGGGACACAACCAGAAACCTACCCCCTTCATCCTCCTCCTCCTATGTGAGGACAGAGGTGTGTGACAGGGCCAGGCAGCAGGAGGGACAGAAGAGCCACCACCAGGCAACACGGCGACCTGCAGGTGTCTGAGAGGAAAGGCCGATTCCTCCTGTGCCCGCTGACCCCGGAGACAGGACAAAGGCCATGGGGCAAGGGGCAGGTGATGTGGCCCTGACCTGCAAATGTCTCCTCAGTGACACCGTACCAAGTGTCACCCATTCCTGCAGACTGGACGATTCTTCCTCACCACACTTGATAGCTGCTGTTGTGCTTCCTGGAATTTTTAAGTCAGAATCCCCTCTGTTTCAGAAATAATTTTTGCAAAACACAACCTCTGGGGACTTCCCTGGTGGTCCAGTGGTTAAGACTTCACCTACCAATGCAGGGGGTGCAGGTTTGATCCCTGGTCAGGGAGCTAAGATCCCACATGCCTCGGGGCCAAAAAACCAAAAACATAAAACAGAAGCAATATTGCAACAAAGTCAATAAAGACTTTAACAAATGGTCCACATCAAAAAAAAAAAGCAAAAAAACCACAACCTCTGATAAGGCCTCCGTTATTTTAAGACGTTGGTACCTGGACAGGTCAAATGCTCCTCACGACCTCTCCCACCTTGGCTTGCGTCAATCGGATGTGGAAATTGGACATTTACACTTTGTTCGAGGCCCAGCCAAGCCAAAAAAAAAAAAAAAAGTCTCCGGGTCATCCCTGAGTTACAGCAATCACTTTCTAATCATTCTCTCCGCTCCTAAAGACTTCAGGCTCCTGGCAGGGGCACATGGATGCCGTGAGCCGTCTCTTGTGAATACGGGCTTCGCTGGGCCACCGCTCACTCCCGGGGACCCCAGCCCCTGAGGCATATGGTGAAGGCACTCGGAACTGGCAAAGGAAGCTCAGTAGATACCTTCACTTTCCTCCTCCTCCACCTCACTACTTCCCTTTGTAACTTATTTAGATTTGTCTTCGCTTTTTGCTGCATTTATGCAAATATCCATGACTCCCTGCTCTGAACCTAACCGCCCAGAGCTAAGACAGGAGATAGGACAGCCTGGAGGCAAACTTCGCTGGAAGCACAGCCCAGGGGCAGCTCCCTTTGCCAGGACGTCTCCCGTGAGAGCACAGCAGTGGCCTGGCCAGGAGGAGCGCGGGGCTAGGCTCCTTGGATAAAGCCTGGACCCAGAAGGCAGATGCTCCCGTAGACAGACAACTGCTAGCCTTTCTGCTTGCCTGCCATCCAGCCTGGGCAGGGCCTTTGTTTTGAGGGGTGGGTTCCACGTTTAGGGTTGCGACTGAACTCCTAGGGCTACAGACGGAAGGCTGAGGCAGCCAGGATCCACCCCACCCCTCCACAACCTCCCCATACGCTGCCTCTCCTCCAAATACATGTCAAACAGTCATTGAAAGGCTATGTGTTCTCAGGGACCTGTATTCTCAGCCTGCCCAGGCATCTCCCTGAGCCAGCTGGACCTGCGTCCCACTCTCGCACTTTAGCGGAATGAGGATGGTTTAAGGGCCGCTGCCTCTAAGAAGCCTCCTTTGATTGGCTGACCTCCTCCTATGAGAACTGCATCTGTCCTGTCTTCTTCATACATACCCCTTGTGTACCCCCAACTAGTGAGTGCCTTGTAGCAAGGACAGTCTTAAATTTCTTTTCACAAGTGCTCTAAATAAATACTCCAACATTCAGCTGGGCTCTATGGCAGAGTGCATTTCCAAATATGGCCAAACAAAGCTCTGCCACCTCTCATGTTCTTGTTACAATGTGACCGACACTCCTTCGGCTGAGTGGGGGGTTCTCTACTCCCTCCCTCTGAACACAAGTTGGGGCTCGCGACTACGCCAACCAATAGAACAAGGTGGAAGTGATGCTCTGTGAGGCTGGGCCACAGAACGGAGACAGCTTCCACGTGGTTCTCTCTTTCCAGGACACTCACTCAGAGAAAGCCAACCACCATGCTGTGAGGAAGCTCAAAAGAGCCCATGTGGAGAGGAACAGAGGCTGCCGCCCCAGCCACGAGCCAGCCTCACCCACCAGACACAAGAGCAAGTGAGCCTTCCGATGACTCGCTCCCCAGCCCTTGAGTCCCCCAGCACAGGCTCCAGACCCTGTGAAGCAGAGACAAGCCATCTTCACTGCCCTTTCCAGACCCCTGACCCACACACTGCACGAGCATGATAAATGGTCGTCCAGTGACAGTAGGCAGATAGGAACTGGGGCAGAATCCATAAATGTGGCCACAGGATGAGCAGCTCCAAAGCTCCGCCTTCTCTGAAATGGGCGTTCGTTTACCACCTGAACATTCTTCTTTCCCTTCATCACAACGGAGCTCCTGTCCTTGGCTCCCGTAGGGCCATGGCTCAGGGTGCCTACCTTTCTACTCAGCCTCCTAAACCTCCATCTACCAGCCACATTTCCTCAGCAAGGCAGCTGCTCTGGGGAAAGAGGAACAAAGGGGAATGTTGTTTACAATCCAAGTGAAGTGCTTTCTTCCATGGAGCGCCCACCACCTCCATGGGGCTGTGATAGGGAAGAAGAAATCTGACCCCATACTGAATCTGTTTCTTTTACTTTAACCTTTGTATTCTATTGCTCTTGCTACAAGTTAATCACTAAAAGAATGTTGCCTATAGCCTGGAATATACAAGGTAGCCCATTCTCAAGGCTCTGACCTTTAAAGGTATAACACTTTCCCATTCACATAGAGATAAAAAGTTGCAGAACAGAGAATAACATTTGTCTCGTTGGAGGTTTATAGGAACATTGTGCCCTGACCTACAGGGACAGCTGCAAGAACAAAGGATTCCAGCATCAAGAAGTCTGCAACAACCAGCCACACCCCCTCCCCTTTTAGTATGAAAGAAGCCTGAATGGATCTTTGGGACACTAGTCCATCTTCACAGTCTGCTGGCTTTCTGAATAAAGTCGCTAAGCCAAGCCCTCGCTTGGCTTCCTGGCCTCGTTTCTCACGCAGGACATCCCTGTTTCCACTTCTCACCCTTGGACAGAGTCCACTCCCAGAAATCACGTCGGGTCCCTGCTCTAGAGCATTACATTTTTGACTTTAAAAGAGATGGGTGGGGCTTCCCTGTTGGCACAGTGGTTAAGAATCCTCCTGCCAATGCAAGGGACACGGGTTCGAGCCCTGGTCTGGGAAGATCCCACATGCCACAGGGCAACTAAGCCCGTGCGCCACAACTACTGAGCTCATGTGCCTCAACTACTGAAGCCCACGAGCCTAGAGCCCGTGCTCCACAACAAGAGAAGCCATCGCGATGAGGAGCCCATGCACCGCAACGAAGAGTAGCCCCCGCTCGCCGCAACCAGAGAAAGCCCGCACGCAGCAGAGAAGACCCAACGCAGCCAAAAATAAATAAATAAAACAGATAAATTAAAAAAAAAAAAAAAGAAATGGGCTATCTACCACAACTTTTACGTAAAAATCTTATTCCTCCAAAGACTGATTAACTCTCACCAATCAAGCAACTAGAACAATTTCATCTACTTGCTATCACACTGACATCACAGATGGAGCAGCCACCAAAATTAAGCTCAGAAACTTGTAGATTCAAGCAAACCAAAAGCTATAAATCAGTAAGGATACTCCTTAAAAGAAAAAATGTAACTTTACCTGTGGCTGTAGCGAATGGCTATCATCAATCCAAGGTGCAATTAAAAAGAGAGAGGAATACATATTAAATAATATCAAGCATATGCTGAATTCACAAGAAAACTGACTTAACATGCCAATTTTTTTTTAAGCATTTCTTAAAACACCTTCCTGCTAATGCTTCCTAAATAACACTTTTTTTAAAAAAATAACACGTTTTAATGATCAATCTTTCGTTTCAACTTCACTCTTAAAGGATAATGGTATTTTGAAAAGGTCTTAAACAGGGTACAATATTCCACTGTGGATTAGACAGAAGGTGTCTCTCATCAGGAAAGACTTCCAAAACAGGGCTCTTTTTTGCCTTTTTAAAAACGCTTTCGGGGCTTCCCTGGTGGTGCAGTGGTTAGGAGTCCACCTGCCAATGCAGGGGACACGGGTTCAAGCCCTGGTCCGGGAAGATCCCACATGCTGTGTAACAGCTAAGCCCGTGAGCCACAGCTACTGAGCCTGCGCTCTAGAGCCCACGAGCCACAACTACTGAGCCCGCGTGCTGCAACTACTGAAGCCCGTGCACCTAGAGCCCGTGCTCCGCAACAAGAGAAGCCACCGCAATGAGAAGCCCACGCACCGCAACGAACAGTAGCCCCCGCTCGCCACAACTAGAGAAAGCCTGCACGCAGCAACGAAGACCCAACTCAGCCAAAAAAAAAAAAAAAAGCTTTAATGTTTATTTTTTATTTTTTATTGAGGTGTAATTGCCAAACAAAAGGGTATCTATTTAAAGTGATGACATATACACATACATTGCAAAATGGTTAACACACATTATCACATTAATTAACACACTCATCGCCTCACAGAGTTACCTTTTATTTCTTTTTTGGTGAGAACACTTAAGATCTGCTCTCTTAGCCACTTTCAACTATGCAATACAGCGTTGTTAACTACAGTCACCATGCTGTACATTAGACCCTCAGAACTTATTCTTCTTAGCCCTGGAAGTTTGTGCCCTTTGACCAACATCTCCCCATCTACCCCCACCCTGCAGCCCCTGGCAACCACCATTCTACTCTGTTTCCATGAGCAAAACAGGGCTCTTTCAGCTCTGAGACAAAGCTGTGAAAAGATGGGATTGCAGAGCGGATCTGATTCTGAGGTTTGCATTAGGAGAGCATGGCCACGCCCAGGTCCTGGGAGCGACCCTCTCACTACCTCCACCCCAGGGGGACTGACCACTTGGGCCAGAGCCTCCCTGAGGGGATCAGCACAGACTTCACCCTGATCCTGTCAGCTCAAGGCCAGCAAGGCAGCTCCGAGGACTGCAAGGAAATCGCACCTGTGATATACACGTGACATCAAGAGAAAGTGTACACGACTGCCGGGCACGGCCACAAGCAGAGCCCGAGGTGACACTGCGATTTCCTCCTTACCCTGTAGGGGTGTCAGGGAAACCTCTCAAGCACAACTAGGGGTTGGACCATATGGCCTGGGCCTCGGCTGGTTCACGCAAGGCCAGTGGTGGATTACATGAGAGCCACGTTCAACTGCTAACCATAGGGGTGTCAGCAAGTGATTTAAACTCTCAGAGCCTCAGTGTTCACAACTGTAAAATGGGCAAAGTAATTATGTTCTCACCAAATTAACATAAGGATGAAACAATTTTTCTATCTATGTGTTTGTGTGTACATACCGCCTGATGGATAGGAAAAAAACTCTATAAATAATCACTACCACTATTTATAGGCAACACCTCATTGATGAAAATGTCACACTCCAAAATTTGATTTTTAATTGTTTTTAAGTTTAATTTTTGCAACTTTGCAAGTATTTCATCCTGTAAAACACAGTGGTCAGCCCTAATCAAGCCTATGTTAAGTCTCACTAACCCGCTTGTGGCTGAATTATGGCATGACTAGTTTAAGAATCTCAATTGCAGTTAAAAACCAAAGCATCATTTCTGGGCCAAAAGTCCACCTAAGTAGCACCTTAACACCCCCAAACACGTCACTGCCCATTCCCTTGATGTCAGCTCCCATAGAAGTGAGGGTGGGGAGGTGACATTTGTGGCACCCTGCTGGGTGTTGCAAGATGACAGGAGGGTCCCTGGGGCAGTGGGAGGGTCGATGGGGTAAGCAAGAGCCGAGGGGAGGAAGAGTTAGGAGAAATCTTTGTGATAAGAAAGCCCAATTCTTCTAACCAGCTCAGGATACTTCGGAATCCCACAGCTAGTGTGGGAATAGCTCCAGGATCATTCGGCTGGGTGTCACCACTGCATGCACCTGAAGTATGGAATCAGCGATGGTGACATGAGGCTTCATTTTACCGAAAGCATATCTAAAAGTGAAGGCATGAAATATATAACAGGTTGATTTCATAACCCCCTCGCCTGAATGCATTCAATTATCTATTTCAGCTCAGCCAGGAGTACATTTTCTCTGAGACTTCAGCAAACAGAAGAGGAAGATGCCTCAGGGACCATCAGGAATTTAAAGAAAAAGGAGGAAATTACTGGGGGAATGAAATAAAAGTAGAAACTGCAGCCTAAAAAGGTCAGAATGAGCAATTTACCAATTTCACAGGCTGGGTAACTTCACATTTCCTGGGGTTAAAAAGTTCTGGCTTACAGTTAGGCTAATTATAAGATAATTTTACTGCCTGAATATTTTGATAAGCTTTGGAGTACTGTTTAACTGGTGGCTTTCCACAGTTGAAAGATAAGCCCTTGCTGGAGTAGGGAGAGGAAATGGGTCTGGGGAAGGACAAGAATAAGAAAAAAAAGCAGAAAAAGTTGTTACATGGCAGCTGTGCTGGTTAAAAGGGGCTAGGAGATAAATCCTTCACAGAAGCAAATTTGAATTAAGCATTTTTATTAGTCTTTTCTTGGCTTCTGAATCAAATATGTTTTACAGTCATTTTTAAAAGGACACCTTTGCTAAGGAAGAGAGTGTGAACCTTGGGATGGTACAGACCAGCCACAGAACCCCGCAGGTCTCCAAAGATGCGCTAGGGAACAGGATGATTGGCACCTGTACAAAGACCCCAGAGCTACGTGGGAACCCACTGATGGGACGGATGGGAACAGGTCATTGTACAGTCCTTCTGGAAACCTGGCTTAAACGCCACAAAGAATGCACTGGATCTGATTAGGCAGCCCTGAGGAGGTACTGGAAGAGCGTAGAAAGTTACTGCGGGCCTCGCCATGAAACCCCACATTGGAACAGGTAAACGAGGCCAGTGAGCTGTGTGGGGAGCCTCCTTATGTCTCCTCCTCCTCCTCCATCCTACATATTATCTGACCCTAGAGAAGGCAGGGGAGGCAGAAACTTCTCTGAGGTTTCTGCCCCATAGAAAATGCCACATCAAGGTAACTGGGCCATCTGCTGAGAGATGGGCCAGAGTTGCTTTTCTCCCTCGGCCTTAGGGACGTCCATCAGCCAGCCAGGCCCCTGTGAGCCCTCACCCTGGCCAAGACGCATCAGCATCTCAGAAATTCTTCGAGCAAGTCTCACCACTGCCTGTGTGTGCACACACAGGCACATGTGCACACATTCACACCCGACTCACTCGCATGTGTGTGCACATAGGCACACATGTGCACACTCGTGTGTGCGTGCACACGCTTACACACAGAGGCACATCCACACGCATGTATGCATGCACAGGTGTGTGTGCATTCCTATTCATGCATGCATGTGCACATATAAATAAGCACGTGTTCCTGGGTGCACACGTGCACGCACATGCTTATACAATACTCGCGTGCACCAGCACATGTGCACATATACGTACGGATACACATTCCTACAGCCATGTGTATATGCATTCACCCATGTGCATAGAGACACTCTGGCATTTGGAGAGGCCCATTGAGCCTCCTGAGACAAAGGGGGGGCCTCAGACAATTGACCCTTTTGTTGCTGGTCTCAGCAGGGGCCCTGGGGAGAGAGAGGAGGGAGGCCCGGGGGTTGGCCCCCTGACCCCGGCCCAGCCCGGGCTGAGGCCCAGGGACACGGAGGTCAGCGGAGTTTTGTGCAGCCACCCTCCATCGAGAACACCCCCCCGGGACATACTGTAAGTATTGCCAGAGAGCACTTAACAAACTCCCATTCGGAGTACTTCTTTCGAGATTCCCACAATCTGTTAATAACAAAATTCAATCACATTTTAATGGCCAGGAAAGAGTAATTTAACTTTTTTTTTTTGCAAAATCTCCACCAACTACAAAAAACCTTTTTCCTGCTGCTTCGGCCTGAAAATGCTCCTTTTTTGGAACAGCTGACCGAGGCAGCTGTTTCGTATCAAGTCTAGGGGTTTTCTATATGACCCAGGGAGCTCAGACAACTGGCAGGCCTTCCTGCATTAAAGCGTAATCTGAGAATAATTTGCCATAAAACACCCAGAAGTGGGCCAGCTGTAGCCGGATACACCCTATAAAGCACCACGTGGATTGCGCAGACCTTGTAAAATAATCATAATTTTAGAAAACACATTTTTAAAATCCATCTTTTGAAAAAACTTTAAAGGAAAGAAGTGCCTGGCACTGTCTTAGAAGGCAGTAGGGAACGGCCTTACAGGTGCACGGACTGTCACCAAGCGCCTCTTCCCTAAGGCCCGCTGGCCCAAGGGTCCCTGTGTTGCTGGGAATCTGCTGTGCTTCGTGTTTACGATGCGCTGTCACACACACAAGGCTGCCAGCGGCAGGTGAGGAGGAGAAGTCCAGTAAGGGCCAGCCTCCAAGTCATCCAGCTGGTGAGTGGCGCTCCAAGTGTGAGTCCAGAACTTTCTAGACCAGGGGTGGTCTGCTGGCCGGGGCTGTGACCAGAAGCCACGCCCCTTCACGTGGTCAGCCACCAACCAGCCACAGCCCTGGCACCAGTGCTCCCCGTTCCTCAAAAAAAAGCCGGACATCAGGGGTTTTATTATGAAAACTCCCATGTTTGAAACTGATTTGACTACTTTTCAAAAACTACGGGAGCCAAACAAAACATGTCAGTGGAATTTGGCCAGGGGGCCACGGGTCTGCAACCCCACTTTACACCTTTCCATGTTGCCAAGGCTCTCCTCGGGTTTTCCAGGCTTCCAATCTTGAATTAATGAGTTTGTGACAAATTTGGGGAAAGCCTTCATGTTAGGTGTGACTCTTCCCTCCCTTTCCTATACTTCGGTGGTGCTTTTTTTATAGTTGTTTTTTTTTTTTAATTTAATTTCAAGGGTCCAAAGATTTATAACATCACAAAATAAACTCACAGAGAAAGGTTGTTGTTTATTTTCCTCCTGTATTTTTTAAACGATTTCCTCCCCTTTTCTGGGAAATATGGGAAAGGAGCGTGAAGGGGAGAAGAAGGGCCATGGCGTGGACAGAATCCCACACAAACAGAGCCACAGTGTGCTGGTCCAAGGATGGGAGGCAGGGAGAAAGTGATCCACCAAACGCGTCCTATTAACCCCTTCTCTGGCTCTCCTTCCAACACTGTCCTCTCCTCCCAATAGCCAGGGCCCCCGTGCTCCCACAAGCAGCACCTTCCAGAGCTGGTCTTCCTGCAGGTAACACCCCAGACTTCCTGCCCCTCCGTGCGTGACTCTGAAACCCTGCCACACACGCCACAACCCACTAGTCCTCAGCAGTGGACGTCCGTCTAGGGCTCTCTTAGGCGCTCGCTACTTCCTCTGAAAAATTAACTATGCTGGACCAGCCGATGCTTATGGTCAGTCGCAGGGAGCTTTGTGGTCCAGTCTCCCGCTTTTTCTTGCCTGTTTCCTCACGTTACCTATTTCGTGGGGTTGTTTTAGGCAGATTAACTTAGACTTCTGGGATGAGGAGGAGCAGTCACAGCATCTCCTGCAAACTTGTGAGCAATGCAAGTTCTCAGGCCCTGACCCAGACCTACTGAATCGGAAACTCTGGTGGGGGAGTGGAGTGCGGGGCAGGTAGCCAGCCCTCCAGGGGTCAAGTTTAGGAAGCGCTGAAAGAGATGATGTATGGAAAGAACTTCGCAAAAGGCTTGGCACAGGTGAATTCTTAGTAACTATGACGACGACGATGATGTAACATTGACAATGTTACAGTTCATAATAAAACTATTTTCATTTTATGTCCTCTTAATGTCATGTCAATGTCCTACACTCAACTGCAGGGATTATCATCGCTGTGAGCTCAGCCAGCTAGTAGGCCTGGGGTGATGTTTGGGGAGATGAGGCCTCCTGGGGCTCACAGGTGATTACCCACTCAGCAGGGAGAGGTGTCCACACCCGGCTGAGATCCACTGTGTGCTGTCCACAAACAAGTACAGGGCCGGCTTCGTGGAGGCCAAGGGCAAGGTCTCAACAGGCTGCAGCCCTGCCCTCCCCCCGCTGTGCTTCTCTCTCTCATTCCCATCAAAAGAGGGAGGAGACGGCAAGAAAGGCAGGAGGAAGAAACAACAACAACATATTTCTCATTATTGAGTTTATTTCGTGATGTTATCCTTCCTTGGGCCCTTAAAATTAAATTTAAAAAAAAACTGAAAAAGCTAAAGAAAAAGTCACACTTAAGTTTAGGAAAAGAAGGGCATATGTATAATATGTAAACTCTTTCCAGATTTGTCAGAAACCTAGTAATTCAAATCTGAAACTTTCAGAACCTGATGTAAAACTTGCTAAATCAATGGAAATTAACATTGAACAAACACTGAAACCTAGGCGGTGGTTGTTTAACCAACCTAAGAAAACAAGTTGCCTTTAAGTCTCTAAGCCCCAAGTAACTGAAAAGGTAAGACCCGTGATACTGCCGTTCCTCCTCGCAGTACCTGGGAACCTGAGCCAGGCACCATCTTTTTGGAGTAAAAGTTAAACAGCTCTGCTTGGAAAGCTTGGAGATGAGCTTTCACAAGGACTTGCTTTGTCCCCCAATTCGCACAAATTAAAAACATCTGTGAGTCTGGAGTTGCTGCCCGTTCCCCCACCCCCCCAAGCAACAGCACCTGGGCCCCCTTCTGCCAGGCATCTCCCAGGGACCAAGCCCCATGAGCCATGGGTCAAGGGACCACCCCCTGCCCTGCTCTCAACCTCGGTACCATCCTCTGCAGAGAAAACAACAGTAACTGCAGCCCCTCCCCAGGAGACAGGGGGCTGGACACTCTCAGGGCCGAGCAGTGACAAGGACTCCAGGAGGCCAGCTATCATCCTTGTCATTGTCATTAAGTGGCCGTGGTCTGTCCACCTGTGTCACAGCAGAGTGAACTCATGGGCGTACATCAGGGCCCGGTTACTCACCTTTGTGTGGCCGGTACCCAGAGCTGGATAAACAGGGCTGCCAGAGAGCTTCATGAACCACTGCATTCACTCCGGGGAGAATTCAGCTTGTATTCACTGAATTCACTTACAGCCTGTAAGGGTCAGAGGAGCTGACCGTATTTTTTTAAGTTTTAGGTTTCCAACAAAATAACAGTAGATTTTGGTTTCTTGGCTTCTCTTGATATGAATGGTTGGGTATTCGATAATATGAAGAAACCGCACACTCTTTTCGTAGAAAACCTAATCTGCACCGGCGTGACGATGTACGTGGATTCTGTGTGCAGCCTACATCACAGAACAACTAACCCAGAAAACTCTGGAACTTGCAGTGGCAAACACTACTTAAGTGAAAGCTTGATTATAAGTCAGAGTCGGCCGGGGGAGAAGGAAGAGGCTGAAGAGAAGAAAAGGAAATGTACGCGGACTGAAGGGGACAAATGGGTGACACGCTCACATGCAGTCAATAACAAGAGTATTTTAGGGCATTTCTATGGTGGAT
Organism: Eschrichtius robustus; assembly: GCF_028021215.1. NCBI lineage: Eukaryota > Metazoa > Chordata > Mammalia > Artiodactyla > Eschrichtiidae > Eschrichtius > Eschrichtius robustus. Next base: position 85,330,112 of record NC_090838.1, read on the forward strand.
TTTGGCCTGTTCAATACAAGAAAATGAAAGGCCGTTCATAGCCTGTCACTGCAGCTTAGCGACCCCAAAACCGCTCGTTGACCCACTCTGACCCCCAGATCCTCATCGGAGTCAAGAGTAAAACTCCCAGGAAAGGAAATCCCTTTTTAATGTAAGACACAAAAATACTTTTAAAGAACCTGTTTCAAAGAAAGAATACCAGTTTTCTTCCTTCTAGCTCTTACCTACTTTCTCCTCTAATCAAATTCTTACCAGAAAGAAATTCACAAAAACATAAACAGACAAACAAAAATCCCTCCTCCCAGGTATATGGGACGTGGGCTAAAATGAGGCCCTCCAGAAAACATGACAGCAGCTGTTAAAAAGACCGCAGTAAAAAGAATTTAAAAAATAATTTTAAAAAAGAGTGCAGTAGATCCACTGCTGAAAAAGAGACAATATATTTTTAAGTAAACGCTTAATTATGAGATAACTGTATTAATAGATTCACATGCAGGTATCTGAAATTATATAGAGAAATAATGGAGAGAAGCCCCATGTATCCTTTGCCCAGTCTCCTCCAAGATGTCATCCCCAGTGACATCTTGCAAAATTATCGTGCAGTATCACTGAGGGTATCGACATCAATACAGTCCAGCTACAGAACATTTCTGTCACCTTGCGTTGCCCTTTTATAAATGCATCCATTTCCCTCCCACACTTATCCCTGTTTAGCCCCTGGCAACCATCAGTCTGTTCTCCAGTCCTGTAATTTTGCCTTTTCGAGAATGTAATATAAATGGAAGCCTACAGTATGTAACCTTTGGGGATTAGAGCTTTTCATTCAGCATCATTCTCTGGAGATTGATCCAGTTGGCTGCATGTACCAATAGTTCATTCCTTTTCATTGCTGAGCAGTATTCCATGGCATACTGGAATACCACAGCCAAGTAATCTGTTAAAGGACATCTGGGCTATTTGCAGTTTAGGACTATTATGCGTAAAGCTGCTATGAACATTCATGTGCAGGTATCTGCATGAACACAAGTTTTCATTTCTCTGGGATAAATGCCCAGGAGTGCAACTGCTGGTCATATGGTAGTTGCATGTTCAATTTTATAAGAAACTGCCAAACCGATTTCCAAAGTGGTTGTACTGTTTTACAATCCCACCAGAAATGTATGAATGATACTGTTTCTCTGCATCCTCACTAGCTTTTGGTGTTATCACTTTTTTAAAAAATTTGTGCCATTCTGATAGGTATTATTCTGATAGCCATTGTGGTTTTAATTTACATTTTCCTAAGTGTCTAATGATGTTGAACATCTTTTCATGTGCTTATTTGCCAACGGTAGATTCTGCTCAGTGAAATGTTTGCCCATTTTCTATTTGGATTGGTTGTTTTTCACTGTTGAGTTTTGAGAACTCTTTCTATATTCTATATACTAGTCCTTTGTCAGATATGTGGTTTACAAATATTTTCTCCCAGTCTGTAGCCTGTCTTTTCATCTGTGTAACAAGGTCTTTACAGAGCAAAAGTTATTTGTTTTGATGAAGTCCAACTTATCAATTCTTTCTTTAAGGGATATGCCTTGGTGTCTACTCTAGTAAGGTGGATGGACCTAGAGTCTGTCATACAGAGTGAAGTAAGTCAGAAAGAGAAAAACAAATACCATACGCTAATGCATATATATGGAATTTTTTAAAAATGGTACTGATGAACCTAGCGGCAGGGCAGCAATAAAGATGCAGACATAGAGAATGAACTTGAGGACACAGGGCTGGGGGGCAGGGCGGGGGAGGGGGAAGCTGGGGGCAGAGTGAGAGTAGCATCGACTACCAAATGTCAAATAGATAGCTAGTGGGAAGCAGCCGCATAGCACAGGGAGATCAGCTCGGTGCTTTGTGACCACCTAGAGGGGTGGGATAGGGAGGGTGGGAGGCAGGCTCAAGAGGGAGGGGATATGGGGATATATGTATGCATATGGCTGATTCACTTTGTTGTACAACAGAAACTAACACAGCATTGTGAAGCAATTATACTCCAATAAAGATGCACAAAAAAACTTTTAAAATCAAAGTATTTTTTAAAAAACTCTTTGTATACCCGTAGACCCCAAAGATTTTCTCCTATTTTTTCTGAAACCTTAATAAATTTATGTTTTACATTTAAAACCATGATGTATTTTGAGTTAACTTTTGTATAAGGTGTGAGACATTTTTTTAAGATTTTAATTTTCTTGGAATATAGTTGATTTACAACGTTGTGTTAGTTTGTGTGTACAGCAGAGTGATTCAGTTATACAAATACATATATTCATTCTTTTTTAGATTCTTTCCTCATATGGGTTATCACAGAACATTGGGTAGAGTTCCCTGTGCTAACATTTTGCAGGGGGGTCGGGGGGTCATCGTTTGTTTGTTTACAGATGTCCAATTGCTCCAGCCCCATTTGTTGAAAAGGCTATCTTTTATTCCATTGAATTTCTTTTGCACTTTTGTAAGGAATCAGTTGGGCATATTTATTGGGGTTTATTTCTGGGCTCTCTATTCTGTTCCATTGATCTATTTGTCTGTCTCTCTGCCAAAACCACTAGACTTGATTACTACGTAAGTATTGAAATTGAGTAGACTGACTCCATCCACCTTATTCTTTTTCAAAAAAAAATTTTTTAGGGACTTCCCTGCTGGCGCAGTGGTTAAGAATCTGCCTGCCAATGCAGGGGACACGGGTTCGAGCCCTGGTCCGGGAAGATCCCACATGCCGCGGAGCCACTAAGCCCGTGCGCCACAACTACTGAGCCTGCGCTCTAGAGCCCACGAGCCACAACTACTGAGCCCACGTGCTGCAACTACTGAAGCCCGCGCACCTACAGCCTGTGCTCCGCAACAAGAGAAGCCACCACAGTGAGAAGCCCACGCACTGCGACAAAGAGTAGCCCCCGCTCGCCGCAACTAGAGAAAGCCCACACGCAGCAACAAAGACCCAACGCAGCCAAAAATAAATAAATAAATAAATTAATTAATTAATTAAGAAATTTTTTTTAGCTATTCTGCTTCCTTTGCCTTCCCATATAAACTGTAGAATAATCTTGTGTATATTCACACAAAAAAATCTTGCTGGAATTTTGATAGAAATTGCATTAAACCTGTATAACAATTTTGAAGAAAATTGGCATCACTACTATATGGAGTCACCCAATCCATAAATGTGGTATGTGTCTCCATTCATTTAGATCTTCTTTTATTTCTTTCATTACCATTGTATAATTTTCAGCATGCAGTTCCTATACATGTTTGTTAGATTTACTTCTGCGAATTTCTCCTCTCTCTCTTTTTGAGCAAGTGTAAATTATTTTGGTGTCCACATGTTCATTGTTAATATATAGAAATACAATTTATTTGTGTATGTTTATCTTGTGTACTGCAACCTGCTAAATTCACTTAGCAGGTTCTAGGAGATTTTTTGTAGGTTCCTTGGGCTTTCTGTGTAGACAAGCATCATCTCCAGACAGGATCGGTTTTGTTTTTTCTTTTCTCATCCAAATGCCTTTTCTTTTCTTGCTTTACTGCACCAGCTGGAAGTCCAGCACTATGTTGAGTAAGAGTAGTGAAAGCAGGCACCCTTGCCTTGTTCCCAATTGTAGGAAGAAAGCATGCAGTCATTCACCATTATGTATAATGTTAGCTACGGGGGAGGGTTGTAGATGTCCTGTATCAAATTGAGGAGGTTCCCTTCTATTCCTATTTTTATGACAGTTTTTATCATGAATGGGTGTTGAATTCTGTCAAATGCTTATTAAAAACACTTATCCTCCTTTAAACTCTCCCCTCTCTTCTCCTCTGTCTAGTTTTTTAAAAAATACACAAAACGAATGAAAAACCAAGCCCTCTGTCCAGGTGTATAGAACATAGGCTAAGATGAAGCTTTCCACAGAACGCAATCACAGGTGTTACAAAAGAGTGCAGTAGATCTGACGTGAAAAGTGCCACAACATACTTTTAAGCAAAAAAAAAAAAAAAAAAAATTGCAGGTACAATCTAAATGTGCATATAATGTGTTGAGGGGATATCTGATATTGAATGGTTATATATATAATTATTAGAAAGGAAGTCTGGAAGACTAAATACCAAATTGTTGGATGGGAGGGGTTTGGGTCGAAAAGGATCTTCACTCCCTATCATTTTATACTCTTCTCCAGTGTGTAACGTGAATGCTTTAACATAAGCAGGTATTAATTGGTAATTTTTAAACGATCTAATAAGGGAAAGTATGGAAAACAATTACCTTGCAAAATGCTATGAACCATGTACTTTTTGCATAGCTGAATGCAATTTTTCTCTTAAGGTGCTGTCTTTTGTCAGCCTGAAACATGGATGCTTTGGCAAGGAGATATCATTAAAATATGTTCCACCGCCACTCAAATTCACACTGAATAAAAAGGACAACATTTTGAAATAAAGATTCAAGAAAGGGAGTAAAAGAATGAGGACACATCTCTTGGTAATAAAAGTCTCTCACCCCTACCCCAGTAGATTCTCACAAAGGTTCCATCTCATGACCTGAATTTTTAGGTCAGTATAACCTAAAGGTGCTAACTTCGGACTTTGCCGGGAGGGGAGGGAATTTGTCGAAATTGATGGATTTGATAGAGGCAGTGACTGAAACGCTGCACACACACCCAGCAGAGGGGGAGAAAGACACAACCAGACAAAGAGAGCCCTACCGAAGTGTGATTGTGTGGTCACTGGGATACGGAGAAGGAATGAGGCAAAACACCTTCTCTAGTTTACAAGCACTGCTGCGAGCCACCACTGCCTCATCAGGTGACAGAAGAAACCTTCCGAGTTTTCTCCATATTTCCAGGACAATTCTCCAAGGTGCGTTCTCTTCCTCGGAAGAGAAAAATCAACTTCCCAAAGAGTAATCAAGTCAAGCGACACAGCTGAGGGGAGACCAGCACACCCCAGGGCTACCAGTGAGGCGTGGGACCAGTACTAACCACCACCAACAAAGACCCAGAGGCACAAACCCACCTCCCGAAGCGGATGCCAATTAGACTACAATGAGCTGGCACTCCAACGTGAGGTGGGGTTGGAGCTTGGGAAGTTCAGCAGGTAAAAAGCTGTAGCACTGGCATAAATGGCACAGTCACTGAATCAGAAAATCTAACCAGTATCAGACATATGGGAAAATACTCAAGCTTAGGATGTAATATGAAAAAGGCAGAACATAAGTGATAAGCATTTCCACACTGACGTTACAACCACAGAAAAAGGTAACACAGGTGACTCCCCCCTCATCCTCAGCTCACCGGCCCAGCCACCCTCTGGGGTCAGCCAATGTCTCCAGCTGAGCTGCTCTGGACCCCGCCCCTCCCCGTGAACCCCACTGCCACCTCCTTGAGAGCGTCACCTTCCCTCCCAGGAAGCACAGCGAGAGCTTCCTAAGGGGCTGCCTTTCTCCAGCTGAAAACTCCGAGCTGATCACACTGCCGAGCCCTGTGCAACGCCCTTGTGGGACCCCAGTGGCCGCGTGACGAAGCCGAGACTACAGAGCCACCTCAGCTGCCCCTTTTTCAACCACCCACCCCTTTCACTCCCACCTGGCTCATCAAATCAGCCCCAGATTCCCAAACGCAGTGCGTGCTACTCCCTTTCCCATCCCACCCCATCCCATTCCCCGCAGTGCTCTTCTCTTCTCAGTCACCTTTCAAATCCTATTCATCCTACAAACCCCCTCAAACATCATGACCCCTGGGAGGCTTCTCTGCCCCACCCCGGCTTTCATCAGCCCCTCTTCCGGCTCCTTCGCCCAGCATGTGCGAGGCTGCGATCTGTGGACAGACGTCTTTCCAGCATCCTGCAAGCTCTCGGAGGGCGGGCTTTCATCTTCCATCCCATGCCTGGTCCACAGGGAATCCAGGAGTTCAGTGAACATTTGTTGAAATCATGGGTTTTGTATTTCCTTCGTTGCTCTCCTTTAACATGGTTATGCAGTTGTCTGTGGGCATTAAGTTACATGAAATTTGTATTTGCCTCCCTCCCGTCGCAGATGCCTCCATGTTCTTGTGCTATGGTGCAATGGCCACCAATGGCAAAGTTGTGCTTACTTCTCTCTGTGTGGAAACTGCCCATTTTATGCAAGTGAGATACAGGGTTCCAGCTCCATCATCAATGTTTATGAAAAGCCTATTGTGTGTAAGACAATGAGGAGGTCATAAAGAGGCACAGGGCATGATCCCTGAGCTCGGAGAGTACAACATAAACCAAGAAAATAGCTTCATTATCCACTGTGTTAAGTGCCAGACTCCAGGGGTTCCCGGGAGGGTGACCTGGCTGTGAAACCTTCACAGAGGAGCTGGGGCTGGAGCTGGGCCTCAAGGATTCACACAGATATGAGAACAAGGGTGACTATCACGTGGGGACCTCAGCATCAGTAATGGCTTAGCAGTAAGGACTCTGAGTCAGACAGGAAGTTTGGACAATAATACACCTCTGGGTGGCATCCACCAAGCACTTTCTGCAGGTCAAATACGGTGCCAAGCACAGCAGAAACGTCGCTTCATCTAAGCCTCATAAAATCGCTGAGAATGAAGCATGACTATTCCCATTTGGGGATGGGGAGATGGAGATTCAGAGAGTATGCTACCTTGCCTAAGGTCACACAGCTAGAAAATCACTGAATGCCTGGGGATATTTGGACTGGAGTATTGAGGGTCTTTTTTTTAGTTTAAACAAATAAGAGTTTATTTTATTTTTTTATAATAAGTCATCTGAAGGTGGGTGAGTGCTGATGTTGGTTTCGCTGCTCAACAATGTCCTTAGGGACCAGGTCCTATAGAGGTCCATTTTTAGCAACTGGTTTCTCATCCTTGTGCTTGTTGCCTCATGATCACAAAACGGCTGTTGCAGCCCCAAGCATCATGCCATATTAAGTGTCTTAAGTACAATGCTAAACATTGGGAGCATGAGCCTGGAGACAATAGAGAGATGCTGAAGGTGTGTGACCAAGGTAGACATACTCAGTGATGTTTCTGCAAGGTTCATCTTGGCCTTTGCTTAAGAGGAATTGGAGGAGAGAGATTCTAAGAGAGAAAGCTTTCCTTTAATGTGCTATATTTTTGTCCAAAGATACATTTCATTCTTTGTTGATAAGCAACCAATTTGCAAATAGGAAATTAAATAAAACATCCAGTTTTGTGGGGACTGTGGGAGTTGCAGGGCTGTCTCTGTCCTTTGGTATCAGACTTCCCTGACCCCTCTCAGCCCGGCGCTCTGGAGCAATCTCTAAGTCTTCTGGAATATCCAGCACTCCTCACTCTCTCTCCAGTCCTTCATACCTTCCTGCCACGGGTTATGCCCAGAACCACGGCCCAGGCCTTCAGTCAACCACAGAAGGAAGGAGATGTCACACCGAAATGAAGGAAATGAATATTTTTCAGGGTTCTATGAAAAACCTCCACTGTGGCTGGGGGCCCAGGACATTTCTCCACCAAGACCCTCAGAGTCACGTATAGAGGGTGTAAGGCCATTTGATGCAGTACTGTCTCTAAAAGCAAAACTGTGGAAACAGCATAAATGTCCACTAGGAAGGGTCTGGTTATAGTGGACTACTACGCATGATTTAAAAGATTGAGGAACCTTTCTATATACTGACTTAGAAAGATCTCTAAGAATTAGGGCTGGGTGAAAAACAGCAGGCAGAAATTCACTTCTAATGTGGCCTTGTGAACCCTCTCCAGACTGACCCTCCCACAGATAACAGCTATAAACTCTGAGCAAAGTGCAAAAACAACTACTGAGAATTTTGGAGAGTAAAAACAAGCAAACAGCTTATAGAGGAGGGTCAAAAACATTGGAAGTAGGGACTTCCCCGGTGGTCCAGTGGGTAAGACTCCACGCTCCCAATGCAGGGAGCCAGAGTTCGATCCCTGGTCGGGGAACTAGATCCCACACGCGTGCCGCAACTAAGAAGTCCGCAGGCCGCAACTAAGAAGTCCGCATGCCACAGCTAAGACCCAGCACAGCCTAAATAAATAAATAAATACTTATTTTTTTTTAAAAAAGTTAAAAAAAAATTTGAAGTAGCACCTGGCACAGAGTGAATTTCCTGGCTTTTCGTGGTTGTTGTTTTCCTGGGATTTGCCCTGAAAACAGGCCACAGTGGAGGAGCAGGACAGCACGGAGGCAAAACTCTGAGAGAAAAATCCAGTTGTCTTGCTGGCTAGAGGCACTGGGAAAAGGAGCAAAGGCAACTATGGTCCCTGGAGTGTGTGAAGGAGCCCAAAGAGGCAAGAGTAGAAGAAGGGGTTCTCCTGACTTTGTACATGAACTCTGGATGAATCTCAGGCTGACTGCTAAACCAGCATGCATGGGACAAAGCAGTGCATCAAAGGCTTGAAGAACTGAACTTAGACTTGAACCCACAGAAAAAGCTCAAGGTCAGGCCTTGAGTCTAACCAGGTTAATTGCCTGCTAAAATAAACCATCGACATTCTTCAGGAGACTATAGCATAACTCAATGTCCTCAAAACATAATATTCACAACGTCCAGGATATAATCCAAAATTGCTCAATTTATGAAGAACCAGGAAAATGTGCCCTATTCAAAAGAGAAATGACTATCAATAAATACCTACCCTAGAATGATCCAGCTGTTGAAGTAATCAGATAAGGGCTTTCAAGCAGATATTATTACCATACTCCATGAGGTCAAGGCAAGTATTCTCTAGTTAACGAAAAGATAAGCAATCTCAGCAGAGAAACAGAAGATAAAAATAAGAAATAAATGAAATTTTTAGTTTTGTAAATATACAATATCTATCTGAAAATAAAAGTTCACTGAACAGGCTTAACAGCAGAATGGAGATGCCAAAGGAAAAAGTCAGTGAGCTTAAAGATAGATCAATATAAATTATCCAAAAGAGAGAGGTAAAAAATGAACATAAAAGAAGATATAAATAAATGGAGGGATATGTATTTGAAGACTTATGCTCATGTATTTGGAAGACTCAATATTATTAATATGTCAGTTCTTGGGATCCCAACACAATCCCAATCAAGTTCCCACCAAGTTACTTTATAGATATTGATAAACTGCTTCTAAAATTTATATGAAAAGGCAAAGGACCTAGAATAGCCAAAACAACAATGAAGAAGAACAAACTCGAAGGACTCACACTATCCAATTTCAAATAGAGGACCCAGAAATAGCCCCACAAAAATATAGTCAACTGAGTTTTAACAAAGCTGCAAAGGCAATTCAACTGAGAAAAGTTAGTCTTTTTGGCAAATGGTGCTGGAACAGTTGGACATCCATATGCAAAAAAAAAAAAAAAAAAGGGGGGGGGGGTGGACCTACACACAGACCTTACACCTTAAACAGAATTAACTTAAAATGAAATTATACATTTGTCAAAACCCATAGAACTTTACAGCATGAGGAGTGAAACTTAATGTATGCAATTTTTTAAAAAAAATCATTTAAAAGTTGAGAGGATCCCAGAATGGAATGCAGATTTGACAAAAGAATCTAATAAATACCACAAATGTATGAAACCAACTCACTGCCAGAGGTAAGGGATAAAAGGACTGAACTAAGTAACTTTGGAGCTGAGTGTAGGCTGTAAGAATAAAAGCAAAATGAACTGAACATAGTACTGCACTGTAGACGACAAAGTTGTTTCCCATGGGGCTATGAGTTAATTCTGGAGCAACTATGCACATATACTGGAATTGAACAATTAAGCAAATGGATGGCAGATGGTTGGAACTAGGTTTCTCACTGTTGGAGCAGGAGGTTATAGACAAGGGGAGAAGTCTAGAATGATCCATATGGTAAGGAATTACAGTTGAGACATCAGTATGAAGTTTAGCTCCATATAGATACAAAGGGATACATATTTATAGATCTCTGTGTATACACAGGTTAGTATACAAACCTGTATTTCCTTCCTCCATCAACTGAGAAGACCTAGAAGTAGTAACAACACTCCGATAGCAACAAAAACACCTAGCACCCAAATCTTGGTTTCTAAAACCATTCTTCAGTGAAAGGAACCAGGGCTCCTTATGGAAATGCCTGATCCTAGGGCTGGGGCACAGGACCATGAAACCAGGGGTTTTGAGAGCCCGGCTTTAATGGATTACACTTGGGGTCACAGTTTGGGTAAAATCCAGCTGATGAGGTATGACAGCCACTCCTGCAATAAAGTTTTCCATACAGATGCCTGATATTTGTTGGGAAATGAGATCTGAAAAGGGTCATATATGTTATTCATTACAAGTTCCTAATCATACTGTGAGTATTCAACCACAGTGGAAAGGAGGAAATTTTCCCTCTGACTACAGGGGTTCCCCCTCCTCCCACCCACATCTCCTGGGCTGTCCTAAATCACACCTTCCCAGCAGCTGTCATCTTACTGTTCCCCTTTGTCCTTCTGCAATCCAATTGGTGAATTTCTAATTCTGGGCCGACCCAACCATTTCGTTTCCCTACCACCGCCCCAGGTACAAACTAGATCATCACATTGCTAAGCCCTGCCATAAATACAGGATGGACCACAGCACACTACTCAGGACTGGGTCTTCCACGGTCTCCACAAGCCCCCTTCTTCCTCGCCTCTCTCCTCCCCAAGCCTTTGATGGCTTTGGAGCCGGAGGTTCCTCCTCCAAAGTTTCCACCCCCACTCCTGCTCCCTTTCCTTAGACCTTGACCTACCTCTGCATTCCTAAGAGAATAGAAAGCATCTGTTAGAATGCTCTCAACGTCTTCGTCCCTGCTTGAAAATTCCTCTCTGTCTCCCCCCTCTCTTCAGACTTTCTGTCCCTCCCGTCTCTGAGGAAAAACCATCTGCTTTGGTTTCAGGGTCATCCCTCTACCTGTGCTTTAATGTCATGTCATAAGTCTCCCTGTGACCTTCCCACCAATCAACCTCCCTCTGTCTGGCAGCATTAACCTCCCCCTTTCTACTTCCTCTTTCCCCTCTGGGATGAGCTCAGACGTGCTCAGGTCGCTCCTGCCCCTGTGATAGCATTCCTCCACCCCACAAGCATTCAAACTCTGGTCCCATGTCACCTCCCTCGGTTGAAGGCACGGCTATAGTCCCACACAGACCTGGGTTCAAATCTCAGCTCTGCCGCTTACCGGCTGGGTGATGCTGGGAAATGACCACGACCACGCCAAAGTCTATGTAGGGGCTTCTGCATGCTGGGCACCCAGTGAAGGGCTTCACTTACAATAAGACGATAGCTCACGGCATCCCATCAACAACCTCAGGAGACGGGTCCATTATATTTCATTTAGGGAAGAGAATCCAAGTAATTTGTACAAGTTCACACAGCTAATAAGGGCAGGCATGGAACTCAAACCCAAACTGCCTCACGTTCTCCCAAGAAGCCTAACACTGGTCCCAAATCCTTCATCTATGGAATATCAATCTTGGTGCCTCCCTTCATTGACATATATATACTACCAAATGTCAAATAGATAGCTAGTGGGAAGCAGCCGCATAGCACAGGGAGATCGGCTTGGTGCTTTGTGACCACCTAGAAGGGTGGGATAGGGAGGGTGGAAGGGAGACGCAAGGGGATATGGGGATATATGTATACGTATAGCTGATTCACTTTGTTATACAGCAGAAACTAACACAACAGTGTAAAGCAACTGTACTCCAATAAAGATGTTAAAAGAAAAAATCTTGGTGCCTCCCTTGTGGAACTCCTGTAAGAATTAAAAGAAATGACGTACGGAGAGCACTTAGCATGAAAAGTGCTCAGTCTGGCACTCAATAAATCAGCATCACTCAACAAATGGTGGCGACTGCTGACCACACATGCTTTCTGGAAATTCTCTCCGCTTGGCTTCCACAAAGCTATGACCTGGTTTTCCTCCCACCTCTCTGACCCATCTCTTGCATTCCCCATCATGCCCGTTGGCTTATCCTTTAAATATAGGCTTTGCCCAGAGACCCTCATAGCTCCCTCTTCCTGCACAAGGGGAACCTACTCCCCCAGCTTCAGCCAACGACTCCCAGAGCCTCCACATGCCTGCCTGACACTTCTGCAAACTCACCTCTCCCTCCCTAAACCTGTTCCTCCTCTGTGTTTTCCATTCCAAACTAAGATGCCCCGTGAACCCCAAGCTAGATCTCATTGCTTCTTTCCTTAGAAACGATCAGTAGTGCCCCATCGCCAACAGAATACATTGCAGAATCTTTAGCAAGGCAAGCAAGGCGCTCCATCATCTGGCCCAAACCATCTTCCCAGCTGCCTGCAATAGCCCCAGTCTCCTGGAAGGTTGCAACCATGCCTCTCTGCCCCAAGATAGGCTCTTTTCCCAGCTCAGCACCCAGATGGTCCAGCAGTTCCAAGCATGGCATCACGTCACATCCCTCACTGTCCTGGGAGTCATCTCCAGACTGGCTCCATTTGTCTGGGTCTCTATTTAAAAACGAAGCCCAGAAATCAACATGGTCCAGGAACGGAGTGGAACTATCCACCTCTCTTAACACAGCGTGTCCTCTTCCTGCGCCCAGCAGGCCAGGTCAGGATGGGTTCTAACTTCGACATGGCAGCCGCGTCAGCCCTCACTGGCCACGTGATGGCGTGTTCCCAGGGCACCCACACTGGCGCAGGATCCTTTCAGGTCTACACCCTGCTTTTCCAACAGGACTGAAAACCCCTGAAGGGCAAGGACTTATATCTCTGCTCTGTCCTCCAAAACTCACAACCTTCTCATGCATTTAGTCCATCCGTAGTGAGTAAAGGAGAGGATTTGTAAGGTCGTATGTGAAGGTGGGGTTATGCCAGAGGAAAGGCCATACTTAAACTAACTCCTCCCCTCCCTTTCTAAAATTCTGCTTAATTTAAAAATGGAGTATAGACAGAGAGTACACTTTTTATATTAAGTATCTCTAGTGATTTGAAGCTCAGAATCACGCTGAAACACTGACAAAAATGTCCTCTAAATCCGAGTGGCAGTGGAAGGTCTTATTTTACTGACAAGATGAGTCCCTTTAAAAGTACCGTCTGGAGCACGGACTGAAACGAAGCCTGGTGGGACGCCAAACACAAGAAAGGGGAACCAGCCCCTCAGCGCCTCACACCGTGACAGTTATTTATTCAGGCATGAAAACTGGGACATCGTTCTTTCGACGCTAATTAGACAAAGAAATGAGATATGCAAATATTTTTTAAAAGTCGACTCACTACAACATTCTCACCAGACGAAAGTTAATAAAGAAAATAGGACCCCACAGGGTCACTCTGGGGCCAAGGCCCATCGCTCTGACTACCTGACCTATGATATCCCTGGGAACAAAAATCAAGTTCGCATCTAGGGCTGCCTCCACAACCCTGGGGACAGACAGGATCCAGTGCTCAGAATGCCACATGGGTCAACTCAGCGCAAAGGTCAGAGGTTACCCAAGCAAGAGGCATGGAAGTTGCCGGAAACCTAAGATGCTGCCCTTGGAGGCCCCATGTCCAGCACTCCTTCTCCAGCGCAGCCTCAAAACACAGGGTCTTTGGCCAGAGGAGTTCAGTGGGGGCCCTGTGGGGCAGGGTGGGTAAACACTGCACCGCCCCACCCAAGCTGTTTGCCATCGCCAAGCTACCTCACCTGCCAGCCTCTGTCTTCTCATCTGTAAAACAAAAATCATGGCAAAGCTGCCGTGAACACGGGGTGAGAAAATGCCCATGCAGCATCACGTGCCTGGCCTGCTGTGGGCGTTCAGCATGTGGCAGCGGCCCTCCCTGCTCCTGGACCTCGATAGGATGAAGATGCCTGTGACGGGCAGGGGAGGTCACAGGGCTGAACCAGTTCACAGGTGTTTACTGAGGGCCTCGTAACAGGGCAGCACCCTGTGCTGCGTGAAGCCCCTGTCCTGAGCAGCTAATAGTCTAACAGGGCGGATGGAGGAGAGCCATCAGTTAACACCTGGGCTGGGATAAACCAGGTGCCGTGAGAGCTCTGGGCCCGGAAGGTCAGCCACAAGGGTGGGAGATTTCCTGGAGACAGAACAGAAGAGGTGAAAGGGAAAGAGAGAGGCTGGGAGGGTCGAGGGCAGAGGAACGGTTTGTGCAGACCTGGGAGGTGACAAGGTGTGGCTTGTTTGAGGAACTGCAATCAGGTCTATTGCTGGAGTACGAGATCAATTTCTCTCACCCAGAAAGAATTCCCCTAAACCCAGCTCCTCTGCAGCTTGGGGCCAGGGCTACTCTCTGAAGCTTTAATCCTATTACGTGGCTGCCTTCAGAAACCATCCCCGGACCTGTGTGTCATCCACCCAGAAGAGCACTCCAGTCACATCAGCAATGTCGTCAGACCCATGAGGCTCACCCATGAGCAATCTGCAAGGGTGAGCCAGGGAGCAAGTGAGCTTTGCAGGAAACAGAAACAAAGGAGTCTCTGCCCGTAAACACGCATGCCTGGACTACAAACACCCCGGTGGGGGCAGGTTCCAAAGTTATAAAACAAAGGTCTGGATACACGCATAAGAAATGGAGAATGTTTGCTTTTATTTTTTTAAAGATTCAGATCAGGGTCCCAGTATCCTTAACACATTTAAAATATCACATCTGATCTCCACAGAGCTGTCATCTGGACTGATTTATTCTCCACCAAAGAAGGCTTCCCTTCACCATGATATTCATCCATCCACCCATCCATCCATCCATTCCCCAAGTGCTTAACTAAGTGCCAGGCCCAGTTCTAAGTCCAAAGTAGACAATAGTGACCAAAAAGATACAGGTCCTGCTCACTGGAAGCTGACATCCCCAATGACCAGCCTGAAAGTTCAAGGACCCCCAGGCAAGACCTACTTGCCCCTGAGTCTCGTGAGCAGCAAAAAAGGTGGCTCTAAAGAAGCCCTCAGTCACCCTGCCCAGGGCCAGCCTGGCAGGCAGGAAATGCCCATTCCTCAGGAACCTTATTCTGCTCCAGCTGCCTCTCCAAACGAAGGTCAAGCAGCCCATGGAAGCTCTGGCCACGTTAAGGCCTCTGCTCATCCATAACGGGCTATGTTGGTTCACTCTTCTCTGCCTTCATACGTGGTCTCCCCTCCACCTGCAATGTCCTTCCCTTGCTTTATTTGCCAACCAATTTCTACTTGTCCTTCAAAAGTCAATATAGGATCATTGTGGGGACTCATCTCTGAACAGCTTAAATTAATCCTGGTGGTCCTTAGTCTGGTCCTGTCGTAACTCCCTTATAGAAGTAACCTCACATTGATCGTAATTGCTGGTTTCCAGTCCCTCTGCCCCCCCAAACCCTCTCTATCCTGCTAATTGACCCCAGTTAACCCTTGAATTAAAAAGAAAGATAATTCAGGGAGCAGAATTCTGAAAAACAATCTCTAGTTGATATCTACAGAGGATTACAGAAGCAATTGCATCTAAAAAAAAAAAACAAAAAAACAAAAAAATGTATCTCTATGGAAAAGGAATAGACAAGAGAAAGAGCTCTTGAAAATTAAAAATAATTGTATAAATAAAGAGGTGTAATCAGGAAAATGTCCAGAACATAGAAAAAATTCTATTGAAAAATATGAGGGAAAAAATAAGAGAGGCAATCAAGGTAACAGTTCTAACCTCCAAATAATTATAGTTTGAATTATCAAAGAACTAGTAGAAGAAAATTCCCCAGAATGAAAAGAGATATTAGTTTTCAAATTGAAGGAGCCTATCAAGTGCCACGCAGGATAAATGAAAAAAAAAAAAAAAAAAAAAAACAAAACAGATGTAAACACTTTCTTGAGAAATTTCCACACACCTAAGACAACCAACTTCCAGAGACAAAGTGCAGGCCTCATCCAGAGAAATATATGACTTTCCACGAGCAAACTTTATGCTAGAAGCCAATGGAGCAACACCTTTAAAATTTGAGGGAAAAAGCTTTTCAACTGGCAAGTCTCAGCTAAACTATCAATCAAATGTGAGGGCAAAATACAGACCATTTCATACACACAAAGAATCAAAATATGACCATGCATACACCTTCCAGAGGAAATTACTTGGGGATATACTACAACAAAACCCAAAGAAAACCAAGCAAAAGGACAGTAGGGGATATAGGAAAAAGTTGACCTACTCCTAGAAATCCAGTAAAAAGAATAATATTTAGAAAATGATTGCTGTACATCAGGCTGAGAGACAACAGATTAAAAATTAAAATAAGAAATCAGCTCCACTGAGTCAACTTGGCACGAAGGGCTTTCTCAAACATTCTTCTCTAAAGGCAGGGTCAGTGGCTCCTTTTTTTCCAAACTCCACTTTGCTCAATGATGATTTTAAAATGGTGATAATGGTGATTTTACAAACTCTCAATTTAGTCACAATTAATATGCTTTTAGAGGAGTTTTTTTTCCTTGGGAGTTTTTTTTGATGATTTTTACTTTGTCATGTGATTAAAAATGTATGACCAAAAAAAAAAAGTAATCAGCTCCATAAGACCTTCCAGGAGAAAAGTGGTCGGATTCCATGCAACAGAGAAAATGAGCACGAAGCTGGAAAATATTACTGATATGATGATATGGTGATGAAGACATATGTTTCTGCTCCCAACAAGAAAAAAGAAAGGCAACTGGAAACTCCAGGAGAAACCAATAACCTTACAAAAAATACAATAATCTAAATAGTAAGCAAACAAAAATGTGACATGATTTTGAGTAATTATAGAGTGTAAGAAAAGTGATTTGACCTTGATGCTAAGAATAGTGTTCTTCAAATTGTAAAGGTGTCATGACATTGGACCTACAGAGAGAAAACACCGTTCTCATATACTACATAGTTCTACAGTGAAGAGTACTTCATAGCCCTGGCCATAATAATGTAACTTAAAATCCAGAAGCTAGATTATAGTTACAGAATCAGCCTTGACAATATAAAAGTCAATGTTCCAATCAACAGAGGCCGGGAGCAGCTATACAGGAGTCAAGAAATGGGGTTGTTCAGATAAGAAATGGAAGCTTAAGAAGATTCATAGGCACCTTGGTAATCCTTGAGAGAATTAAAAACAATAATGTAAAAATCAAAAATTGTGAGGGTAAAAAAAACTAAAAGGAGGGACAGGGGTGGGGTGTGGTGTAAGTGAACTAAACTCTTATCTCCCATGGCAAAGATGTAGAAATGCCTAGAGTCGATAAATAAGAGAGTTACAACTCACAAATATTCCACTAACCATCGTTTTGCTTCTCTTCTTAGCATTTATAAGGGGTTTGTGGAGGCAAATTTAAATGGTCCAGTTCACTTTTTAAAATTTATCTGAGGAAGTGTGAACTTTTTTGGCTTATTAAATTTCACTGTGGAGAGGCCCGCGCACCGCCATGAAGAGGGGGCCCCGCTCGCCGCAACTAGAGGAAGCCCTCGCACAGAAACGAAGACCCAACACAGCCATAAAAATAAGTTAATTAATTAATAAATTATTAAAAAAAAAAAAATTTCACTGTGGTAGGCAGAGGTATTCAAAAATCATTCCACTGGACTGAGCTCTAAGTTGAACACACTCGATGAATGTTCATTATACGCAGACCTTTTCCCCATAAAAGGACATTCAATGTAAAGGCCAGCCTGTCTCCCCTCCCCTCTCCTGCTCCCAGTACACAGATGCTCGCATGGTGACACACGGCTATCAGGCAAAGACGGCAGTGCCATTTAAAGAAATCAGGTCTCAGGTCCCAGTGGGGAAGGAAGCCTGGATTCTGGCCCATCGGCTAAGCATTCGGCATCTGCCAAATCCCAGTTTGGGTGGAATCTCCACGTTCTTAAATGTAGACAACAAATTATTTTAAATGTTTGGTTTGGTTTGGTTTGGTTTGGTTCGGTTTGGTTCGGTTTACCAAAGCAAATAAAACTGTGAGCCAAAGAGGTCCAGGAATGCCAAGGAGCAGGGTGTAAGCTGAACTCAAAGAACCTCTTGCTTGAGGATTACTAAGTCATCCCAGTGTGAGTCAGGGCAGACTCCAGTGCCAGAATGCCGCAGCAGGAGGTCCAGAAAACTCTAGACAAACTGTTACCTCTTTCTATATCTCAGTTTTCCCATCGGGGAAAATGGGAATCGTGACAGCACCCATCTCATAGGGCTGCTGGGACGATTAAAAGAGCGACTACGTATAAAAGGCTCCGAACACATACAGGGAAGCACTGGGTGGATTCATCAGCTGGGACCACGGAACGGAGTAATGAAACGTGGAGTGAGGAGAAGGGACGGTGACCTGTACCAGCACCTGTGCTACGTGGAGTATCAAGTTTCAGGGGGAAAATCTCCTAAGGACAGCAAGCCATCCATCCATCCATCCATCATCCATGTCTGACCTTCCAGGTGGCACAGACGGACCACAGGGCTTCCACGGAGAGGTGAAGCTCCTCGCAGCTGCTGCCTGGGCACCCTTTCTACCTGTCCTCGGTGAGCAGGCTCCTGGAGCCGAGGAAGGCAAGCCCCTCCCAAGCAGGACCCAGGCCCAGAACAACTTGGAAGCAGTCCACACCGGCAACAACATCACTCATTCCCTCACAGCTAACACGGCCACAACCCAGGGTTTGAGGAGGCTGGGGTTTCCCACAGGGCTTAATCAGCCTCTGATGACTTAGTTGAAGGGACCTCTGTTCCTTGAAACATTGTCACAGCCGCAGACATCTAACATTCCTGGGACCACATCAAATCAGGAGGGAGGCCCCAGACTTTTCTCTCCTGCAGCGTAGAACGCCATACAGCACTGTGTGTGCTCGGGCTGTCCATCTGCAAACGTGACCTGGGTACTGTGCTCCATGGGGAAGGGCCGGATGCCAACTCCTAGGTCTCTGTGCCAGAGAGACCCAGAGGCTTCACTTAGAAATGTTTCCATAGCAGATGTGCATTGGACTCTGATCTCTGTGGTCCCATCCCACCATAAAAATCCTGCGACCCTGTCTTTATGAAGAGTTATTCTCAAACCTCCACCACCACCTGCCAGCGTGCTCCCTGCAGGCTTCCTCACACGATGGAGCCCCTGAAGGTACTGTAGTAGCTCAGTTACCTGGAGACACCTGAGCCACTGGAGGGCACACACTGGAGGGCACCAGGTCAGCTCTGCTCACCGCCCACTGTGTCTCGTGCAAGGAAAGCATTCCACACGAGCTTACAGAATTGAAGCAAATTCAAAGCAGCAATTCTTTCAAATACCCATTTCAGATATTCATGTCATGTGCCGCTTATCTATGGTTGTACTGGATCTTTAGATCTTTGGCTTTGGAGGAAAAAGGCAGCAGATGTATCTTTAAAAAAAATAAATGTCTACATTTCAGTTCTTAAAAATGTAAACAACTGCCATGGAAACACCACAAAAAATATTTAACCATTTTCACATCCACCCAAAATGCTGCAAACTTATCTTCTAAGACATTTGTGAGTCAAATTATATCCTGAAGAGTCATCAAGATAACTCCACATCCTTTGGCACAGCAAAGGAAACCATAAACAAAATGAAAAGACAACCTACAGAATGGGAGAAAATATTTGCAAATGATGTGACTGACAAGGGCTTAATATCCAAAATATACAAACAGCTCGTACAACTCAATAACAGAAAAGTAAATAACCCAATCAAAAATAGGCAGAAGACCTAAATAGACATTTCTCGAAAGAAGACATACAGACGGCCAATAGGATGCTCAACATCACTAATTATTAGAGAAATGCAAATCAAAACTATAATACAATGTGGTATCACTTCACACCAGTCAGAATGGCCATCATTAAAAAGTCTACAAATAACAAACGCTGGAGAGGGTATGGACAAAAGGGAACCTTCCTACACTGTTGGTGAGAATGTAAATTGGTGCCGCCACTATGGAAAACAGTATGGAGGTTCCTCAAAAAACTAGAAATAGAACTGCCTTATGATCCAGCAATCCCACTCTCGGGCATATACCCAGACAAAATTATAATTCAAAAAATACATGCACCCAAATGTTCACAGCAGCACTATACACAATAGCCAAGATGTGGAAACAACCTAAATGTCCATGGGCAGATGAACGGAAAAAGAAGATGTGGTACATATAAACAATGCAATACTACTCAGCCATAAAAAAGAATGAAATAATGCCATTTGCAGCAACATGGATGGATCTAGAGATTATCATACTAAGTGAAGTAAGTCAGAAAGAGAAAGACAAATACCATATGATATCACTTACACATGGAATCTAAAATATGACACAAATGAACTTATTTACAAAACAAAAACAGACTCACAGACATAGAGAACAGACTTGTGGTTGCCAAGAGGAAGGGGGAGGCGGGGTGGGAGAGGGGTGGATTGGGAGTTTGGGATTAGCAGATGCAAACTATTACATGTAGGATGGATAAACAACAAGATCCTATGGTATAGCCCAGGGAACTATATTCAATATCTTGTAATAAACCATTATGGAAAAGAATATATATATATATATACACACACACATATATATGTATATATATATGTGTATATATACGTATATACACACACATATATATAACTGAATCACTTTGCTGTATACCTGAAACTAACACAACATTGTAAATCAACTATACTTCAATAAAAAATAAATTAAAACAAAAGATAACTCCACATCCTATTTACAGTTTTGGTCTTGAGCCAGACAATTATTAGGCTGATGCATCCCCGTTCTCCTTTTATTGAGCACACTGTAAAAATCAACACTCATAGCTGGTAAGAAGCTAAACTAATGAGAACCAAAAAAACCCAGCCAATTCTTACATACAAAAGTAAATAAATGTAAAGGAAAAAATAATCTGCAAATCATTACTGGTATTTGTCACCCTCTGGTGGTCAGCCTCAGGAAGCTTCTACACCAGAAAACTCTGGAAGCGGTATTTCACAGACAATCCCTCTGAGGATCATCCAGGCCAAAGCCCTGATCCCATGGGACTTCCCCAGCTTCCGAGCAAGTTCTGCTACTCTGCTCCCCACACTGTGTGTACGTGAGTGCGTGTGAAGATGCTAAAGAAAGAACTCCAACCTGAGTAGAAGAAGATAAGCAGCGTGACTCCGCTTCCTCAGAGCACACACAATGGATCTAAAAAGACGAACATACAACTGACACGGATGAGTCACTGCTTTCATCTCTCCAATACCACTCTCTGCGTGAAGAGATGACTGGCCATGTTACAAAAGTGCCAAGAGAGTAAATATACGGCAACTTCGGCTCACCAATTTCAACAAAACACACACTGGTGAGTACCATACACCTTCAAGACATTACGCTAGGGAACCCATTTCGTCCCCTCTCTCCACCCTCCATTATGCCACATTGTTTGAGGGGGCAGAGGTCTCACTGTGCTCAGTATTAGAGTATGCCCATTTCTTTCCAAACCTATTCAATTCAGTCCCCACACTGAAGCCCTCACGTGTACAGGGCCCTACAGAGATGCTCCTTATTCGAGCCCTGCTAGAAGAGGGCCTGGATCCAGAGGATGGTGTTTGCCTCTGGGCTCTCCCTACACACTCCTGCCTGGGGAGTTTTTCTAAAATATGGTGTCCATTAGGTAAGTGACTGCTTTTGTCTAGAATATTCCACACCTCCCATTAACTTCGAAATCATAGAGGAACTGATCATCACTGTGTTCAGAGTCTTTGTAGTAGAATGGGTGGGTAGATGGATGGATGGATGGATGGATGGGTGGATGGATGGATGGATGGATGGATGGATGGATGGATGGATGGATGGATGGATGGATGTGTGGATGGATGGATGGATGGATGGATGGGTGGATGGATGGATGGATGGATGGATGGATGGATGGGTGGATGAATGAACAGGTGGGTGTACGAGTGTGCTGGTGGACAGGTAGATGGATGAGTGCACGCATGGGAGAATGGAAGGAAGGAAGGAAGGGGGGAAGGAAGGAAGGGGGGAAGAAAGGGGGGAAGGAAGGGAGGGAGGGAGGGAGGGAGGGAGGGGGAAGGAAGGGAGGAAGGAAGGGGGGAAGGAAGGGAGGAAGGAAGGGGGGAAGGAAGGGAGGAAGGGAGGGAGGGAGGAAGGAAGGGAGGGAGGGAGGGAGGAAGGAAGGAAGGGAGGGAGGGGGGAAGGAAGGGAGGAAGGAAGGGAGGGAGGAAGGAAAGGAAGAATAAAATGACTTCCATGACATTTAGTGCTCTACTAGACCCTGCACTGAGACTGAATAAAAAGATATGATACCTGCCAAGTAAATTTTCTGTTAATAATGATAAAAATTAGATCAATCTAAGTGACAAGAAGAAGAGATGAAGATAAAATGATCCCAGAAGAAAATTAAAATACGTGACCTCCTAGCAGGAATTAAACAGACAAAAATCTGGTAGTTTTATAGTGGTAGCCACAGAAATTGAAGTTATTAATTTAAGAGGACTGACTGAGCTTCAACTCAGGGAGGAATGTCATAGCATCTGGTTCAAGGTCATCAGGGCAGATAGAATGTCACACTCTGACACAAGCTGTCTAGCCCCAGCCCCAGCCTGTGACTAAGGCACACAAGCATGGCACTACAGGAACCAGACACCGGGGAGAGAACACTGACGTCAGGGATATCTCTGGGGATGCAACAGAACCTGGGTGAAGAGGAAGCCCCAAGGCAAGACCAGAGACCAGCAGGAACACACAGCCTGCTCTGCCCTGTGTTCACCCAACGCTCACAGGCCCAAGTGACTGCACCACCTCGCCCCTTGTGGTTGAAGAGCCACCTCTGACTCAGAAGGATACTCAGATGCCCCCAACCTCCTCCTCTTTGTTGTTCTAATTCTCCGTGAACCCTCACCATCAGAAGGTCTTGGAAAGGTCATTCGAGGACACGATATCCCCAAACCCCCATCAAGAGAGGGGAAAGACTCTCTTGAAAACGTGGGCTCTAGCACCTTCCACCGACCCTTGATTCACATCCAACAATGCTCACCATCGGGAAAGGCCCTGTGTCTATCACAAGGCCCAAGAGTCCCACCTGAAACCAATTTCTTCCCTTTGCTCTCCCCTCAGCCCCAGGAGATAAGAAAAGCTGCCCACCATCTTCAACACTGCAACCTTTGAGGACTCAAAGATGGTCATTTGGGCTCTCCAGTCATCTCTCAAGACCACGTGTCCTTCACTGAACCCCAGGAGGTCAGCCAGACGGCACAGAGCCCACAGCTCCCCAACCCACCACGTGGCTCTCACCACGACCATAGCCACTTTTCAGCCCCATCCAGACTCAGCCTCCTAATTCTCCACCCTCAGCTCTGAGCAGCCACTACCACCTGGGGGTAAGCATGTGTTATAAACCCTATTTGTTATCCTCACAACCTCAGATGTCATTTTTAATCATCAGTATACCTGAACTTGATTGTATAAGCTTCCAGGTCCCTTTTAACAATAATAACAGCCTACACGTATTGATGATTTAGTATTTAAAGCCCTAGCCAGTAAGTCCCCTACATATGAACCTTCAAGTTGCAAACTTTCAAAGATGCGAACGTGCGTTCACATGTCCAATCATGTAAGTTAGTTCACGTGTCTGGCGTACATTGTCACGTGCGTGCATCCTCTAAAAGTGGTTGTGCCTTTATGTACTTTACTATACAGTACTGTGTAGAGCACAGTAGTACAGTATCTTTATTTCAAGCCCAGGATGTCCGGAAGCAAGCGTAAAAGCAGCGGTGATGTAGCTGGTACTGCTAAGAAGCACCAAGCAATAATGATGGAAACAAAAGTGGAGGAAGAAGAAGTAACTGAAGAACCGAAGAGATTCACGACACAGGAAAGGGCAAGGTGATTTTCTTTCTTTTTTTTTAAATTTTTTAAATAATTAATTTATTTTTATTTTTATTTTTTTATTTTTGGCTGCGTTGCGTCGTTGCTGTGCGTGGGCTCTCTGCAGTTGCGGCGAGCGGGGGCTACTCTTCGTTGTGGTGTGGGGACTTCTCATTGCGGTGGCTTCTCTTGTTGTGGAGCGTGGGCTTCAGTAGTTGTGGCACGTGGGCTCAGTAGTTGTGGCTCGCGAGCTCTAGAGCGCAGGCTCAGTAGTTGTGGCACATGGGCTTAGTTGCTCCGCGGCATGTGGGATCTTCCCGGACCAGGGCTCGAACCCATGTCCCCTGCATTGGCAGGCAGATTCTTAACCACTGGACCACCAGGGAAGTCCTAGGATTTTCTTTATTTGAGGAGGCACTGTTAGTTTTTGAGGCACAGGACCCGAACCTAGAATGGTACACAAAGGTTGCAGCAGCCGTTCAGAATGCAATCCAGTGCTACACTGTCAGTGTCATCCATGACAAGAAAAAAAGAGCTACTACCCAGACATCACTGGATCGTTTTTTCAAGAGGGTAGATAGAATTGAATCCAGCAAGGAACTAGAACCTGTGCCATCAACGTCAGGCATGAGTGAAACTGCAGCTTGCCCTCCGTCTCCTACCGCTGATGATCCTTCAGCTCTGCCATCTCCCACCTCCTCTCCCTCCTCCAGTCAGTAACTCTTCTTGCCTGTTCACTCGATGCCAGCCCCTGGATGCCAGCTGTTGTACTGTACTACTGTATTTTTCAAGGGACTATGCTGTAAAATTTAAAATGTTTTATTTTTTGTGTTTGTTTGTTTTTTATGTATTATTTGTGTGAAAAGTATTATAAACTTATTACAGCATTAGTTGGGTACGTAGGCTCACTTTGTTGAACTTACGAACAAATTGGACTTATGAACGCAGTCTCGGAACGGAACTCATTCATATGTAGGGGACTTACTGTATAAGCCCCTTACAGGTATTAATTCCCTCAGGCTTTACTACAGCTCTACAAAGGGGTGCTGTTATGATTTTTAGAGGTGTAGAGATGGTTCAATAACCTGCCAAGGCCATGCAGAGGCAGGATGCAAATCCAGAGAGGCTGATTCCAGAGTCCGTGTTCTCAGTGGCCTCACTCTGGAGTCTAGAACAGGCACAACATTCCAACTGCTCCAGGCATGCCAACCCCACTCCTCTCAACTCAGCAACTTTACACAGGGCATCTTCCCTTCCCTCGGCTCAGCGCTGGCCACTGGGGCAAGGTGATGAGGACGAGCACGGCTCCCAGCGGCTGCAGTGCTGGCTAATGCCTGTGGTGAGGTTCTTCCTAACCCAAGGACTCAGCGGCCTGCTGGTGGCCTGCCATGACCCAAAGCTGTAACTCAGCTAACTCAGTAGCTCACACCTGTGACCAAGCATCTCCAGCTCCTAGGTATTCAGGCACTGTATCGGGCTGCCCCTGTTCCCCCTTAATTCTACTGTATCTTTTAATAATATCTACATATCAATCTTATCTACTCAACATGCTGGGACCATCCTTCCAAACACGGGGCCATCTACTACCTTAACAAGGACCACCAAAGTCAAAGGAAGCATAGCCAGTGCCCACCTCAGGCAAATTCCTTTACCTCCTCTGCCTCAGTTTCCCCATATGTAAAGTGAGGGTACCGATGGAACCCTCTCAGAGTTGTGTGAGGAGAAATGAGTTAACACCTGTAAAGCACTTATGACAGGCATGGCTTATAATAAAGGCTCAGTAAGTATTATTTTCTTGTAACAGTCTTGGTAGTGGTGGTGATGGTGAAGAGACGAATTAACTCATGGAATTTTCACAATGTTTCCATCAGATGGAATTTTTTTTTTTTTTTTTGGCCTCATTTCACTCAGTGAGAAAACTAAAGCTCAGAGAAATTGAAGTGAAGCCCCAGGCCCACTACGCTCCAGTGGCAGCAGACCCTGAGTCCATCCAGGGGGGCCATGACCGTGGGGTCTCCTCCCTGCCAGCGGTTAGGAGTGGTGGCCTCACCCTGACAGAACAAAGTCACTTGACGCCTCCAGCATCTGTGCTCTGCAGGGTGTCCCCATAGCCGGGGAGGCCCAAAGACTCAGCCTGCGGTCCCCCAGGCTCTCCTGGCCAACCACCCAACCCCGGGGGGGATCTGGGCCCCGCTTTAACTGTGACCTCACCAAGCACACGGCAGAGTTGCCAAAAGCAGGGAAGGCAAACAAGGGCCATCTGATCATTTCACTCAAAGAAACGAGAGAAGCCGTAGCTTTCTCCACAGAAACCGTGCTTTCCAGCAGCCGGCAGGGTGGGCGTGGTCTCAACGATCCCTGGATCCAGAACCGGAGAGACAGTCCAGGACTCCTGACTTGTACTCAACACGCAGATCCTGCAGTATGGCCCCTGCGAGTCGCTGACACCCTGTGCAAGGTGCCCACCCACCCCGGGTGACTCCCTGACCACCAGGGCCTCATCCCTAACTGCAAAACGGGCGCCAACACAGTGCCCCCTCCTGGCGCCGTAAGCCGGCACGTACATACGAAGCAGACACGAAGGGCAGTGCCTGGGACAGGACAAACAGGAAGGAAGAAAGGAGACACCTTGTTCTGGGCGGAAGAGCCACAGAGAGTTAGAAGGAAGATAGGCAGCATCCGTCCCAGTCACCCTGGCAACAGGCTGAGGGGTTGGGATGGGGAGGCACAGAATGAACACATACTGAGAACTGATCTCCGCTAAGAACTAACCCAGGTGCTTTCTATGTGAATTCGGATTCATTCTTCACCCATTCTTTCAAGTCCTATTTGCTGTGCACCTACTCTGTGCCCAGCATTGTGTGGGAGGCCGAACACATGGCAGCGAACGAGGCCGGCAGGGCCCCTGGCTGCGTGGAGCTTCTAGGCTTGCAGGGGAGACAGCTATCACACCATGAGTCGGTTATAACCACAATAAACGCTGCAAGGGGAGTGCAGAGCCTTGGAACATGACAGAGGGACCGCTTGCGGGCTGTGACCTTTCTGAAGGAGGTACACTTACCGGAGCTCTGAAACATCCGGGAAACTAACCAGGCGAAAGGTGGGGACGGGCTCGCCAGGCGGCACCGCAGCACGAGGTGGGCGGGGTGAGAGGTCGGTCGTGGAAGGCACTGGAAACTGGAAGAGAATGTGCCTTGTTCCTGGAGACACTGTGAGGCCACAGAGGGTGACAGGGTGGCTGGGATGGGGCCAGGAATTTAGAACTGCATCCGTCTGTTCTGTGCAGCGGTTCTCCAAGGGCGGTCCTGGACCGGTAACCTCAGCATCACCGGGTAGAAATGCAGATTGTCTGGCCGCACCCCAGAGCTGCTGCATCCGAAACCCTGAGGGTGGGACCCGGCTACGGAGTAACACCTACTTAAAGGATTAGGGAGACTCTTTTGAAAGTGGGCACCAGCTTGCCTTATGCTAGAATATTATTTCCATGCAAAATCGACCCAAAACTCTGGGCTAGACCTCATGTACATTTCACACTTCCTCTACTTCTGCCTCCAAACCCACCGTGACTCTCCCCAGCTTCCTTCCTCCTTCAGAAAAGGCTTCCCAGCAACCCCCCAACCCCGACTTCGGCTGCAGAGTTCTCTCAATGCGCATCCCCCCCTCCACCACCAAAATGTCTTAGTTTCCTTTTCCTTTTGTCTCTGCTAATCATTTAATCAGACATGGCATTTGGGGCACAAACGAGAGCATGGCTATTACAGCAAGACTTTAAGAGAAAATCTGAAGATATTGAGAAACGCTATGAAAATGAGAGATAACCATGGGGGAAAAAAAACACATCTGGGCAGCGTTTAAAATGACCAGGCGTGCTGGCCTTGAGCAAATGTCACCGCGGGGAGCCATGGTGACAGTTTTCTAACACAGGAGGAATGCCCTTTGGAGAGAGGGATCCGTTTTCCACTCATCAGTGAGCACAGAAAAAGCAGGACCTTCTCAGGTTTCAGCTGAGAAAGCATCTGTCCTGTGTTTAAGCTGTAGGAGGGGAGGAGCTGCCAAGAGAGCGGGTGAGATCATCCTCGCCAGAGATGCTTGCGATGAGATCACAGCGGCCGGGGTCCGTCAGGGACAACACATCGGCCGTATCTGGACCACATGGGTCTGAGGCCCGTCCAGCTCTGCGAGGGGTCTCCCCGTCACCGGGCAAACCCGCCTCCCAAACAGGGCAGGTGCCGACTCACGACCACTGTGTTTTGCTTCAGATACTCAGGAATCCAAGGGACACCACGCAGCTCTGCAAAACGTCTCAGATCGCCTGGCTGCCTGGAGGCCAGGACTCCAGGCATTTGTTTCATGGAAAAGCCCATTTATTCCTCTCCCACAGCCAACGCCTATCTCCCCAGTAACAGCAGCGGGAGCTGCCATCACATCAGCAACAGCTCTGAGCGACGGAGCCCTTGCTCTGTGTCAGCACCGCACTCACATCCTCACCCAGGCCTCACCATTATCAGAAGGCCCATTTTACAAATGAAGAAACTGAGGCTTAAAGAAGGCTACTGATTTGCCCACTCCCCCATGGCTGGTCACAGTCAGGCTGAGGTTTGAGCCCAGGGTTCTCTGATTTCAGAGCCCACGATCGTGATAAGGCCTGTACATTGCCAGGAACGAAGTATGTGTGTCAGATGCCCAAAAAGGAATTGATCCAAATGTGCCCTCCTCCCCAGACCCTCCGGAGTTGGCAGGGGCTGGCCCCTTGATAATGCTCAGGAAAATGGAGAACGGGTGCCTTTTAAAAATCAGCCACTCTGTGTCCTCTCTCCCCACCCCTACTGCTCCAGATCTACTGATACTTAAAAACCAAGTCTCTCCCAGAAGGCCCCCCCATGCCCCATCTACACCACCCTATGCCTGCCCCCCAAGACTCCACCACTGGCCTGAATGGGCGGACCGGTCCCTGGCAGTGTGGACATCCTTCACACGACATCACCCACTCCAAAACGTAACAGCACAGGGTTTCTACGGCACCTTTAGAGCCACAAACCAGCATGTGGTTTTAATATTCACCAGCACTCTCCTCAGAGGGGCCCTGAGGCTGCTGTGATCAGAGGGGCTATTGTGCAGATACGGCTGTCCCCGCTTCACAGAACCCTGATCAGATTTCTGTCCCATCTTCTCTACAGTGCAATTCTGGGCTCGTCTGCTTTCTCTCCTCTTGCCTCCTTCTGGAGTCTGGAAAAGGGCTGAAACAGTGTCTATCACAGACTTGGAAGCAGTATTTTCCTCCGTACTTTGCCGCTGTGCCAGCGCCTTGGCCTCGCCCCTGGGCCTGCATCCTGAGGCTCTCCTGGGGCCTCACTGACTCAGCCGGTTCAGCTGAGACCCGCTGAGCCACCCTGGACCTGGGTCTTCAGAACTGAATACGCACCCCACTCACTTTAAAGAGCCACCGAAAACAAGCACATAAAGCAGCGCCCACGGGCGGGCAGATGGTCACTGGCTCAGGACTGAGGGTCACAGCTGCACCCACTGGCGGGAAGGGCACCACATGAGAGAGCTCGGTCAGGCAAGCTTTCTGTGAGCAGTGCAGACCCGGCAGGAGGGAGAAAGGAAGGATTTTCCTGCTTTTCAGGTGGCTTCACACTGATGTCAGGCCTGGAGTCAGGTGAATGAAACTTACTCCTTCTTGATGGAGAATCTGGGTTCAAGCCACAGATGGATATTCACGGGTATGTTAATTCTCCTTCCAGCTTCCCCAAGCTCAGTGGAGCTTAAGAGATACAAAGAGACGGGGAGGGACCAGAGAACAGACAGTGCAGTGCCCTGCGGAGCAGGCAGCCTTCCAGAGCTTTTCTCTCCTGGCTGCTTTTTCCAAACCAAGACAGAGGAGGGGGCGGGGGGAAATGGGAGGCAGAGTTGGCTTCTGGAGGTCTGGCCTCATGAACTCCTGCCTGTGATGGTGACTGTCACACGCCAAACAGCCGCGCAAGCATCAGTGCTCCCCAGTGAATTCAGCCAAGGCACGCAGGCCCTTATCCATGAGTCAGCTCTTAGCTGCTTTTCCAGAAGACGTGTTTGTTCTGAACAACCAATTCTCCCGGGACCATCTTTAGTGGCCCTGTTGCCGCACCGCCTATGTTCCACCCACCGTAATCAGCAGCACACATCTGGGATGCAGGGGGATGGGACCCCACGGTAAGAAGGCTGCAGAAAGGTTCTCTGTGCAGGGCCAACTGGCACTCGCTAGCATCTAACCAGCAACCCAGGCCACCTTACACCAACCGTGGCTCAAGCAGCTCAACTCCTAACATTGTTACCCACCCCTGGAACATGCAGAGAATAAATAGCGAGGGAAATTAACATCAGAGTCAGTTACCTTCATAGAGCCCGTAGCTTGGAAAGTCACAGCCAGTCTCGAAGGGGTCAGCACCGCCAACATCGCATTGAATCTTGCACTCTTGTCCTTAATGGGGGAGTGGTACTGCCCATCTGGAGCCACAGAACCGAACCTGCGGTGGGGGAGAGGCAGGTGGAAAAGAGAGATGGGGTTAACGTAAGAGAAGAATATGGCGCCTAGAAATGAGGTCAGGTGGCTCCCACGAGCACACACAGGGAAGTCGCACGGGGTTCCCCATCCTGGATCCTCCCTCACAAGACAGCAGCGTTGGGGAGCAGGACAAGTGCCTCCCCAGGAGATGCTGAGAAAGGCTCAACTCATGGAAAGTAAGAGCAGATTTCCCGCCACTACTATCCCGCAACTCAGCAGTGGACTCTGACGAAGACAGGCATGAGGACCGCCATCATCAAACCAACACCAGAGCCTGGGTGTAAAGACGGCACATCAGTCCACTTTTTTGTTGTTGAGATACAAATCATTTACCATAAACTTCACCTTTTTAAAGTGTACAGTTCGATGGTTTTTAGCATATTCACGAAGTTGTACAACCATGACCACTATCCAATTTCAAAGCATTTCATCACCCCAAAAAGAAACCCCATACCATTAGCAGTCCTGTCCCATACTCCCTACCCTCCAGAGCCCGGCAACCATTAATCTACTTTCTAACTCTATGGATTTGTCTATTCTGGACATTTCACATAAGTAGTAGCATACGATGTGTGGCCTTTGTGTCTGGCTTCTTTCACTTGACACACTGTTTTCAAGGTTCACGCATGTTGTAACACGTATCGGTACTTCATTTCTTTTTATGGCCAAATGACGTTCCATTGTACGGATATACCTTATGTTGTTTATCCGTTCATCAGTTGATGGATATTTGTGCTGTTTCCACTTTTTTTGGCTATTATGAATAACTGTTATGAACATTTGTACACAAGTTTTTGTGTGGATATATATTTTCAATTCTCTTGTAGACAACATCTTCATAAAGACCTAGGAGTAGAATTGCTAGGTGCTATGAAGATGTTAAACTTTTGAAGAACTGCCAAATTCTTCTCCAAGTTGACAACACCAGTTTACATCCCCACCAGCAATGGATGAGGGCTCCAGTTTCTCCACATCCTCACCAACACTCGTTATCATCTGTTTCTTTTATTACAGCCATGAAGTGAGCGCAAAGTGGTACTTCACTGTGGTTTTCATTGGCATTTCCTTAACGACAGTGATGTTGAACATCTTTTCATGTGCTTATTAGCCATTTCAATGTCTTCTTTGGATAAGTGTCTATTCATATTTTTGCCCATTTTTAATTGGGTCATTTGTCTTCTTACTGTTGAGCTGTAATATAGTTCCTTTTACAGTCTGGATACTAGGTTCTTATGATATGTAAGATTTGCAAATATTTTCTCCCATTCTGTGGATTGTCTTTTCACTTTCTTCATAGTGTCCTTTGCTGCACAAGTTTTTTAACTTTGATGACGTCCAGTTTATCTATTTTATCTTTGGTTCCTTGTGCTTTTGGTGTCACACCTAAGAAATCATTGCCTAAACAAGGTCACAAAGATTTATACCTATGTCTTCTTTTTTAAAAAATATTTATTTATTTATTTATTTGGCTGCCTGGGTCTTAGTTGCGGTGTGTGGGATCTTTAGTTGCAGCATGTGGACTCTTAGTTGAGGCATGAGGGATCTAGTTCCCTGACCAGGGATCAAACCTGGGCCCCCTGCATTGGGAGTGCGGAGTCTTAACCGAAGTCCCAGCACACCTATGTTTTCTTTTATGAGTTTTATACTTTTAGCTCTTACATTTAGATCTGTGATCCATCCTGTGTTAATTTTTGTATATTATATGAGGTAAAGGTCCAACTTCAGGCTTATGATATCCAGTTGTTCCAGCACCATTTGTTGAGAAGACCATTTTTCCCCATTAAATTATCTTGTCACCCTTGTTGAATATCAATTGACCATAAGTGCAAGGATTTATCTCTAGATCCTCTATCTATTCCATTGTCCATACATCTAGCCGTATGCCAATTCCACACTATCCTGATAACTGTAGATTTGTACTAATTTTTCAAATCAGGGATGTGAGTCCTCCTACTTTGTTCTCCTTTATCAAGATTGTTTTGGGTAGTCTGAGTCTCTTGCATTTCCATATGAATTTTAGAACCAGTTTCTCAGTTTTTTCAAAAAAAAAAAAAAAGGCAGCTGGGATTTTGACAGGAATTTCATTGAATCTGTACATCTGCTTACAAACCCTTTTGATCAAGTGATAAACCAACACCCCCAAAGTGTGTTGCCTCTGCTGTTCTGTAGTATTTGGGGGGCAGCTTAAATACCAATGGAATGGCTTTTAAATCAAATCTTGCTTACCAAAGAATATTCTATATATTCTCATATTTTCTACAGACCGTGTAGCTCCCTATCATTTTTCTTTCTGGTTAAATCTGACTTTCTAATCCCTAGTGCATTGGATGAATGCTAAGCCAGTGGGTCCAGGTTCTGGCCGAGGACTGTCCAGTCCACTAAGATCCTATTAGTATGGATGAAAAATGGAGAGCTCCACATCTGTGGCTTTCCTTCCCTCTTCCCCATCTCCGAGAGTGGAGTGATGCTGATAAGTCACCAGGAAAGGTACAGGCACCTCTGGGGAAGGCTGGTGGTCCTATGATTTGCTGGCATGGGCACTGGTCATTCCTGAGGAGGCCTGGGGCCTTCATCACCCACCAGGACAACTACAACGATGCTTTTGTTGTTTCCATTTCATTTCCTACCAATTCACAGAGGGAAAAATGTCAACCAGAATTTGGTCCATTTTAAGTTTGTTTCCACCATATCTTCCTTAAACTTTTGGCATGTGTGACATTTATTTACTGGCAAGAACTTGCAGGCAGTAAAAAGGAGCAAAGTTACCCCAGTGTTCATTGCAGCACTATTTACAATAGCCAGGACATGGAAGCAGCCTAAATGCCCATCAACAGAGGAATGGATAAAGAAGATGTGGTACATATATGCAATGGAATATTACTCAGCCATAAAAAAAAGAACGAAATAATGCCATTTGCAGTGACATGGATGGACCTAGAGATTGTCATACTGAATGAAGTAAGTCAGACAAAGACAAATATCATATGATATCGCTTATATGTGGAATCTTAAAAAATGGTACAAATGAACCTATCTACAAAACAGAAATAGAGTCACAGATGTAGAAAACAAATTTATGGTTACCAGGGGTGAAAGGGAGGAGAGGGATAAACTGGGAGACTGGGAGTGACATATACACACTACTATATATAAAATAGATAACTAATAAGAACCTACTATATAGCGCAGGGAACTCTACCCAATATTCTGTAATTACCTATATGGGAACAGAATCTAAAAAAGAGTGGATATATGTATATGTATAACTGATTCACTTTGCTGTACACCTGAAACTAACACAACGTTGTAAATCAACTATATTCCAATAAAAATTAATTAAAAATAAAAATTAAAAAGGAGTAAAGTGTTAAAGGAAAATCTATAGGAAAGCAAGCAGCAAGCCTGATGGCTTGCTTCTTCACATATTTAAATATCACTGTAGTTCAGGATTTTTATTGGATACATGAAATGCTGCTGAGAAAAGTAAAGTTAATTGGTGTTTCTTAGCCTCTGCAAAGAGCATAGTGAACCCCTGGGGCTCCACCCCTGGAATGCACTTGTAGAAGCAACCTTCACCTCGTTCTTTCACCCATCTGGCCTCACTGAGGGATGCTGGGAAATGACACTAAGCACCTCTGATATTATCCACCCAACCAGTACTGGTTAGAACAGCCTCTGAAGCTGAAGGATGGTACCTTATCTCCTGTCATCCACAAAGGAGGCAATAACACTAATTATTTTATGATAGCCAAAAAAAAAATTTTTTAAGGAAATAACCTAAATACCAACAATAAGGGATTGATACATAACTTATAGATCATTTAACAGTCTATTATGGCAATATTAAAAATGATAGGGGCTTCCCTGGTGGCGCAGTGGTTAAGAATCCACCTGCCAATGAAGGGGTCATGGGTTCTATCCCTGGTCCGGGAAGATCCCACATGCAGCGGAGCAACAAAGCCCGTGCGCCACAACTACTGAGCCTGCACTCTAGAGCCCATGAGCCACAACTACTGAAACCCGTGTGCCACAACTACTGAAGCCTGCGCGCCTAGAGCCCGTGCTCCGCAACAAGAGCAGCCACCACAATGAGAAGCCTGTGCACTGCAATAGAGAGTAGCCCCCGCTCGCCACAACTAGAGAAAGCCTGTGCGCAGCAACGAAGACCCAACGCAGCCAAAAATAAAATAAATAAAAAAAAATAAAAATGATAATGCCTATGTGTATTTATTGTTGCACAGAAACATTGGACATATAATGTTAAACAGAAATTACAAGTTAAAAAAAATAGAATTTCTAAGGGGACTTCATTCAGTGAAAATCGAACATCTCTCTCTCTCTTTAGATATAACCTCATAGAGAAAAGTCTAAAGTGTTATACATGAAAGGATAACAAACATTGTGTCTGGGTGATAGCATTTGGGATAATTTTAACTTTTTTTGATTTGCTTATCTACATTTCTCAATTAATTGTCAGTAAAATTGTAGGAGAGGTTATGAGAAGACACTCTGGACATACAGCCCACGAGACCCAGGAACCAGGCCTGGGAAGGCGGGCAAAGAGCTCACACGCGCAGCAAGTCCGAGTTAAGGAGACAACTACTCACTTATCCAGCAGGTTCTCCCTTGGTATCCGAACCTTGTCAAATCTCAGAATCCCGTTATCAACACCATGCAGACCTAGAGAGAGCAGATGGGAAACGGAGCTGTAGGGGGCAAGTTTATGTGCATCAGAAATACTGTCCGGGCCACTTCCCAGGTCTGTTGCTGCTAAAACGCAAAGCCCTTTATCTCACTTCCCAAATTGTTGCTGCTTTCTTATTTGGGGTGGGGATGCTGTTTGCTTGTTGCCATGAAGAGTGGTGCCTGCTTCTCCAGCCCCCTCCTTCCTACCAAGAATAGAGGAGAAAATGCTAGACCCTCTGTGCAGCCCACCTGCTCTGAGGCCAGCTGGGGGGTGGGGTCTGGCGGGGACACAGCTTCCCACCTGAGCAGTTGCTGTGACTAGAAAAGGGAGAATTCTAGGCAACTGAAAGAACATCAGACTGAACACAGAGAAGGAGGAAAGCCCCTTACGCCCCCCCAGTGACGCAGAACTCAAATTCCTCCCCCTTCTCGGTGCTTCCTCCCCAGAACATGGGGTGAATTTGTGACAGCAAATGCCTAGAAGACATTGGGAAACGGCCAGAGGGACAGCAGTGGGTGGGTAGGGTGACCATGTCCGAAGAAGTTTCTTAAAATCTGCCAGACCCATTTCCTCAGAACACCTGTCGGAATCTGGGGTCTATTTTTTGTTTATCTCACACTTAGGGAGACTTACTCTGGGAGAAAAGATCTTTTTTTAGTGCAGGTCTTATTTAGAACATCACCCCTTGACAAGGTCACAGTGGTACTTACGAGCTTACAAAGAAACCAGCTCAGACTTTCTGGGTTTGCCAGTGTCATGAATGTCTGGCACCACTTCATGAGGGCCGGGTGACCCCTCTACTCTCAACAGCACTTGACACGTCAGGTGTTTTCAAGGGATCAGGGCCTCAGTCACCTAAAGCACTTGCAGCCCATTCCTGCAGGCACGCGGTGGTCAATATCCCTACAGGGCCAGGGTGAGTTTAGCCCCATCCTCCAAAGGATCGTCTCCTCCCCCTTCTCTTCTGCTCTTTCCTCTCTCTTTTTTCCCTTCTCCCCCCGCCTGCGTTTCTGGCTTCACTTGGCTGGGGACAACCAGTGGAGCCCACAGGCATGGCCTGCTCTCACTGAGCATTCTGGGTTGCACTGTGTCTCCCCCCAAGATTGATATGTTGCAGTCCTCACCCCTAATACCCGTGAATGTAACCTTATTTGGGGAAAGGGTCTTTACAGAGGCTATCAACTTAAAATGAGGGCATTTGTGGGCCCTCATTCAAATGACCGGTGTCCTTATAAAAAGTGGAAATTGGACACAGACAAGCACACAGGTAGAACGCTGTGTGAACATGAAGATGGCCACCTACAAGCCAAGGAGAGAGGTCTGGAGCATATCCTCCCCATCCCAGCCCTCAGAAGGAACCAACTCCCCTGACACCTTGACCTCGGACTCGTAGCCTCCACAATTGTGGGTCGATACATTTCTGTTGTTTAAGCCACTCAGTGTGAGTACAACAGCCCTAGCAAACTAGTCCACAGAGGCAATCCTTAGGACCCACTGAGGCTGGTGGCTCTGGGCCATGAAAGAGAGAACCTCAACCTGCCCTCCAAGGGCCCACAAGTCCAAGAAGGAGAGAGGAGACGAAACAGCTGGGGACAGAGCTGCCTCATGACTAGTAAACACGAGAGGCTGGGAGAAATGGGACCAATGCGTGTTCATAAATGGCAGTCTGCAACCTTCTCTAACTGCCATACACAGAAGACTAATCAGGCTTCAAAATCAGAGTCTTCTCTGCCTTCACTGCTTTCATGAGTTAGGTTAGATTCTCATTGGGTGGGGTAGGGAGCAGGCAGGAAGTGCAAAGGAGGGTGGGAGAGGGGTCACCTAGGGACTCACCTTCTTTATACATCATATCAATAGCTGTCACTCCTGGGTACATGCTTCCGTTTTCATTGCGGACAGGAACGATGAAACAGTGGGGCCCTAAGGAAGGTGAAGAGACACTAAAGCCTCTAAAGATATGATCAAAGCTTTGCTCATTTCCTGGGACAGTGTACAATTATGTTGATCTTGAAATTCAGTTTGTTCTATGACTGTGCACTGCCCATTATAGTGTCTAATGTTGAATGTAATGATAAATCGTCTCATCATGTATATTTAGGAGATAATGTTAGTGCTGAATTTTTTTACAAGGTAGAAACAGCCCTCTGAGGTGGGTTTTCTGTGTAAAGTACTCACGGGAGAATAGTACTAGTAAAGGGAAATATCCTAGGTTTCTGTGTCGGTAACAAACCTTGAGATCTTCCGTTTATGATGAGCTGGGCAAAGACTGCTGCATAACTCCCGTACATGGCGTTTCCAATGTACATCTTCTCAGCATTTTCACATGGTGTGTCGATTACAAACTCCTACACAGAAACAGCAAAGCAACAGAGTTTTCTTTCTTATGGCTCATTTCAACTCGTGGGTTCAGTGCAATGAACACTGTGAAACAGATCCATATCGTGTAGCTACACCCACTCGGGTAATTTCACAGAAAAGGAGCAGATGACCCAAAGTCGCCTAATTCAACCTCGGGAGCTCAACACCACCGTGCTATCACTGCAGCATGCACTGTTCACCTCCACCTTAACTCTGAAAACAACTGGAAATTAAAGTGCTTTGTCAATGAATATTCCAATCAGGAAAATACGTTGCCACTTTTCGATGGATGAAAGTTGTTCATTCACTTCTTCCCGGTCTCTCTTCTTTGTCATGTTGCACAGGCTTGTGTACTATTTGTCTGAGCCTGTGGCTTTAATGTATAAAGGCTTTCTTCATTGTGCTTCTTTCTCTCTAGACTACTCCACACTGAGGTTCTGACTTCTAAATAATCCAGCACCAAACCCCTAAAAGCCCTGCTGATATGTATTCAGCTCTGCACACGCCCCTTGCCCCCAAACACTCCACCTTCAAGATTCACATGAAAGGAGGGAACATCCAATGATCTGGGGCCCCTAGTTAGATAAGTCCATGTCTATGTATTTCATTTTGTCTACTGGGCATTGCCCCTTCTGGACCAATCGCTTGGTTCCTCACGCCCTCCACTGTTTCCTGAGTCTTGAACGTTCTTGCCTTTAAGGTAGGGGTCTGTTGTTTAAATGGCCACTAACTAACCAAAGGTTACATGTGTACACCGGGACGCAAACTAGACTACTAGGCAAGCGTGACCCATTCCTGCCATTGATTAGAATCTCAGCCCAGACAATTTTGATCTTTATAAAAAGAAATACCTCATTTAAGCCTTGGGATGATTGTTTCAGAACCTGCCTCTCCATTTTCCTCATCAATGAATATAATAATAAAAGGTTCCCTCAAAAGCTCATATGGATAAGCCCTTAAACCGAAAAGCATTTGCCAGCAATTCTCTATCTTATCAGGGAAAGAATCTTAGAACGTGCCATCTAGCATGTCTCCATGATACGACCAAGGATTCCAGCTCAAAACAGTCCGAAGTTAGTACTGGTCAGGAATAAGCAGGGGGAAGAAATGTATTTTTTTGTTTTCACTCTGCTCAAAACTCTGCCTTCTTTCTCTTCCTCTCCAGGAGCTAGAACAGGATCACCATGGAAATGCCCCCATTCACTTCTGGGTCCTCCCTCATTCTGCTTACCACCTGGGATACCCTTCTACCTCGTGTTAAGGAGAGACGGACCACAACTGCCAGCTCTGGATACCAGGTACCTGGGAC
Source organism: Eschrichtius robustus (assembly GCF_028021215.1). Classification (NCBI taxonomy): domain Eukaryota; kingdom Metazoa; phylum Chordata; class Mammalia; order Artiodactyla; family Eschrichtiidae; genus Eschrichtius; species Eschrichtius robustus. The sequence goes on from NC_090838.1 coordinate 85,368,731, forward strand.
AGGTCGGAGAGTCCGGGGCGGGTGGGGAGCAGGGGAGGGGGGGTGGAATGGTGAAAAGGCAGAACAGCAAATTTAATCAAAGCTGACAATATCGAAGATGTGGCTGAACCAAACCGACAAGCTATTGATCATGTAAAGATCATCTCAGATTTCACATTTTTAAGTATACAGACTGCACTTTCCCTCTGGCCAAGAAATACAGTCTTGGAGCCCAAGAAAACATTCCCTGACACATATGTGCACAGGGAAACTTTTAACACAGGCGAGGGCTTTTCAGAAACATAAATGGACAAGCTCTTTTTAAGTCTCTGGAGGCTGCTGCCCTTGTCTTATCAGGCCAGCCAGGACTTCTTAAAGAAAGGAGTTATTGTGAGTCTGGTGGGTGCAGTAACAAACAACAAAACTCACGTGGTAAGGGGATGCTAACACCTTAGGGTGGGAAGGGAAGTAGCGGAGAAAGGTTGGCCTGGCAGAAAAGCTCTGGTGGGGCAGGGAGGGGACAGGAGGCCATCTGTTCCCATCAGCATCTGATCTACTCTGGGAAAGGAAATTTGTCACTTCTGGCAAAAATACTTGATTTGGAAAGTCTGCCTCAGCCAAAACTCTGGCATTAAAGCTGGATCTATGTCAGTCCCACACACACTACTATATATAAAATAGATAACCAATAAGACCCTGTTGTATTGCACAGGGAACTCCTGTGCGATACTCTGTAATGGCCTATATAGGAAAAGAATCTAAAAAAAAAAGAGTGGACATACGTATATGTATAACTGATTCACTCTGCTGTACACCTGAAACTAGCACAACATTGTAAATCAACTATACTCCAATAAAATTTTTTTAAAAAGCTGGATCTAAATAATGCACGCCATGTGTGTCAGTTCCTATTATAATTAACTGTTGAAGGCCAACAAAACGGTCAGTCCTGCAAGCACTAAAAGAGACGGCCTTGGCCAGAGAGCTCTTAGCCTCATTTATTTTTGCGATTTCGCCTAAACTGTAAAAATAAAACTCTCTCTTACCTCAGAACTCTCCATGCCGCTACTCAATCCATCATCCAAAAATAAAAATAAAACAACCAACCCACAGGAATGCCCAACCAAAAAATGTAAGAGATTGAAACTGCCCTGGAGGGAGAGAGGGCTCATTTGATATGCTCTAACATTTAAAAAGGGAAATGAAGGGGAAAACACAGAAACCAATGAAGGAGAAAGCCATTCCCTGCCAAGCCAACCCTCAGTGGCCTGAGCTTATGATGGGCTTCTTCCCTCCCTCGGGAAGAAGCACGTTCACCAGCGTCTTCTCATCATTACGATTTCAACTTTGCAACTCCCCTGCCGAGAGTGGCAGCTGCCATAGCGCAGCAGGTAGCTAAATCATTTATGTTGTTTGGGGAAAATGGGACTAACACAGGAAAATGATTTCCGTGCAAATAATAATAATAATAATTGTAAGAAGAAACAAATAAATAAGAATTGTGAGTGGGATTTTTCTTCCCTTTGATGACAGCAAGGTGACCTCAATACCACGGTTTCGGGAGAAAAAATGGGGCAGCCAAAACCCCGAAGATGTTTGGTCAGTGTCCCATCAGGAAAGCTAAGTTGTTAAGGACAATCCCCCTTGAACCTGAGATTCTCTCGTTAATTGCATAGCTATAAGTCAGTTGCCTAACCTCTGTGAGCCTCAGTTTCTCCACCTGTAAAATGCGGACAAGGATATCTTCCTATAACATTATAGAACATTTAACACAATGTTGCATGCAGAGTGCTTAGCCTGGCACTTAGCACACGTGCTCAATGCACAGAAGTGGCTTATTACCACGTTCATGGGATTGTTGTTGTGACGGAGTGTGGTATACTATACTACACAGAGAGAGTTTGACACAGACCTGGCACAGAGGGAGCATTCAAAAAGTGGCAGTCTTTATTCTGGTTCTTACTATGACCTTGGACATCACTGGCTGCTGTAGAGAACTAGCATCAGGACAGAGGAAAGGCAGGACATCCTCTAACAAAACCCTCACCTGCATCTGTCATTCTAAGCGCTGACCACCTCCAACTAGCATTCTTGGGTCAGAAAAATCCTGGGAACAAAACTCCAGATTCCAAATATGTGGAATCTGAAAAAACTGGTACAGGCGATCTTATTCACAAAGCAGAAGTAGAGACAGAGATGTAGAGAACAAGTGTATAGATACCAAGGGGAAAGGGGGGAGGTGGGATGAATTGGGAGATTGGGATTGAAATATATACACTATTGATACCATGTATAAAACAGATAACTAATGAGAACCTACTGTATAGCACAGGGAACTCGGCTCAGTGCTCTGTGGTGACCTAAACGGGAAGGAAATACAAAAAAGAGGGAGTATACGTATACGTATAGCTGATTCACTTTGCTGTACAGTAGAAACTAATACAACATTGTAAAGCAACTATACTACAATAAAAAAAACTTTTTTAAAATGAGGGAAGAAAATAGAAAAACAACAACAACAACAACAAAAAAAAAAAGCAAAGGACAAATTCAGCCAAAATGAAGACTGAGTCACCACACGCACATGCATGAGGCAACACCCACCAAGGTGCTGGGAGTAGGAACTAAAGAGATGGGGACAGGGGTGGGATTTACAGAGCAGGGTTTTTGCTGTGACCCATTTGTGGAGAGACATCAAGTTAGAGGGTCTTACCAACATTCTGGAGTTCATCCCATATAATAAAGTCAGATTGTTTTGTGAAATTCTAGTGTTGTTTATTTATTTATTTGTTTGTTTGTTTGTTTATTATTTTTGGCTGCATCAGGTCTTTGTCGCTGCATGTGGGCTTTCTCTAGTTGCGGTGAGCGAGGGCTACTCTTCATTGCGGTGCGCGGGCTTCTCACTGCAGTGGCTTCTCTTGCTGCAGAGCATGGGCTCTTGGCATGCGGGCTTCAGTAGTTGTGGCACATGGGCTCAGTAGTTGTGGCTCGTGGGCTCTAGAGTGCAGGCTCAGTAGTTGCGGCGCACGGGCTTAGTTGCTCCGCGGCATGTGGGATCTTCCCTGACCAGGGCTCGATCCCGTGTCCCCTGCATTGGCAGGCGGATTCTTAACCACTGTGCCACCAGGGAAGTCCCGGTGTTGTGAAATTTTTTTTTTTGTTGTTGTTGTGAAATTTTATTTCGGTTGCCATGTGGATTTGTCTGCAGGTCGCAGGTACAGACATTGCATCATGCCAGCACCAAGGACCTGGCTCCCAGAAGGAGGCCCCAGCACACACAGCACCCTCCTGCCACACACATCACACATGGTGCACCGCTCTTCCACCCCTTTACCTGCTACTGTTAGGAAGGACCACAAAATGGATTAGGTCCTGTTCTCACCGAGTTTTTCCAGAGCGTTAAGTAAATGAGTGTACATAACAGGCTTGGAGCAGTGCCCGTCCCACAGTAGGTGCTGTGTAAGTGCTGGCTGGTGTTAGACTCAGGAAGGCTGAGCCTACGTCCACTAAAGCACTTAGACGTTTCTTCTGAATCTGAGCACCCACCCCCCACCCCCCGCCTCAGAGCACACACAGCAGGGGTGAAGGTGGACTCGGGAGAACGGAGAGTCCGTTGTATACAGGTCCGCTGCCCAGAACCGCCAGAACCCCGGGCAGAATCCTCACCTGTGCAGAGAGATCAAAGGTGGCTTCCGTCTGGATCCCTCTCACGTTGCTCCTGTGGCCCCTCTCAGTCATTGCAAACATCCCCGTGTATTTCTGCTCCTGGGGTTTACCGGGTGTTAGAAGGGAATCAGCTAGTCAGACGGCTGCTCTAATTGCCTACCTCTCAGATCATTAAGAATGGTGGCGAGAAAGGGAGCGGTGAGTTGGAGATAATTATAAAAATTCAGTCTGGTGACAGCTAATGTGATAACAATATGACAGACTCAGTGCAATTTTAAAAGGTAGTCAAATTCTCATTTCAAACAAAGTTCTGGCTGACACTAATTCTCTGTTTTATTTTCTCTTTCTGCAAACACACCCACACCCCCACACACACCCCTAACTACTGTGAATTTTTAAGGCTCTCCATAGACGGTATCTATGGAAGTACGTGCCATACCTGGAGTGGCTGAAGCCATTTAGTTACACGTGCTGGGCTTCCGAGATTCCTGACGGCACCACCGAATAGCCAATAAATTATTCCACACTGCAAACAAGGAGATTACAGGCCATTGTTAGCAAGAGTCAACAACTTAATAGTGACCAAACCCACTGGGCAAACTCCGTTCAAGGAACACCGATCAGCTCATCAAGCTTTACACATGCCCCGCTAAAGTGGCAAGGCATCCACGTCCTTCCCCTCGCAGCCTGTACAGCCCCAGTTCCTCTGGGCAGACACAGCTCACCGTCTCCTCTCTTGGAAAGGTCACCCCTACAGCACGAAGCATCCGTCCTCCATCCTCGGGGCTGCCCGGCTCACCCCATCAAATGACTGCTCTGAATGTTCGTTCTGCCTTGTCTGCTCAGGGTCTAGCTTAGTGCCTGGTACACTGAAGATGTGCAACAGCGTCTGTGCACGGACCCCAGGTGCCTGCAGAGGTGAGCTGTACCAGGAGAAACCCTCCACAAACGGGAAGGTCAACGGAGGAGGCCAGGCTGCAGAACGAGCTGGTACTTGGCTCGGGATGAGACAGGCTGGGCTCAAGTCCCAGCTCAGCTGCTAGCTGGCTGTGGGGCCTTGGACAACGACACAAGGACATAGTTTTCCCACTGGACAAATGCAGTGAATGACGAGCCCCCACTTCCTGAGCCCTCCCGCCTTCCAGACTCTGAGCTCCACATACTCACTGACCCTCGTGACCCCCCTGGGAAGAAAACACCGTCCCCCTCATTTGACAGATGGGGACACTGAGCTTCAGGAGAGGAAAGTGACCTGCCCACGGATGCACCTGAGAAAGCGTGCAGGGCTGGGGTTCACACCCACGCTGCCTGACACCTAACAGCCCTTCATACGGTTGCTGCGAGGATTCAGAAGAGAAGGAAGTGTGGCTCGAGCAGGGCCGTTTGAAGGGAGCAGGGGACTGACTGTAAAGACAGGAGAGGTCAGGTGTACAGACATTTGCTGTGCCTGCCGGTCAGCATGCCCCCACTCCTAGAAACACAGCCCCAGTTTTCCTCTGGGGAGCCCTCTTCCCCCAGAATCAGTCCAAGTGGCTTGTGGCTAATGTCAACCTCCAGCCCAGCTTTAGGATGAGCCTGGGACCCAGGACCCAGGACCGGCCGATCCGCATAACATCATGGCCAACAGGGATGCTTCGGGATGGACCCGTGATCTGGATGGGTCCAATCAGAGCTGCCACTGGGACACACGAGTCAGCTACTGGTGAAGAGAAACTCTTTTTGGAAGCAGCGGAACCTGGAAGAATGGAGGCTGGGGCTCCTCTTGCCATCACGAGAGCTGGTGAAGGAAGCCAACACATGGGGATAAAGGTGAGGTGAAACCGAGCGATGAGAGACCAGGTCCCACACACCCACACCTGAAGCCAGCGACATACACCCTGGACTCTTCGAGTACAGCAGCCAATAGGTGTCTTTTTTCTGGGGTCACTGCAATGGCATGTGCCCCAGTGGACACAGTGACCCCCAAGGAAGACCTTGCAGGGAAGTGGCAGAAATGGCATCTTCACATGCTCCTGTCTGAGAACTGTCATCAGCCTCTGGTGAGGACCAGTCCCTGCACCACACGTGTGTGATCAGCCTGACGCTAACTTCCAGAAAGGCCGCCCCATCGACTCAGACTGAACCACTTGACCAGGTGAAACGCTCTGACATCACGACGGACGAATTTCACTAATCACATCTCACATAGGAGGCACTTTTCATTTGGAGAATCGTCAAGTATCCTCGGAAGATGCTTAACGCCCTGATTTCTCAGAGCCCTGCTCTTCGGAATCACTGCCGACCCTGCAAATTGCATTGCTAATTCCAACCCAGGAAAATGGAATCCATCCAGATGGTAAATTTTTTTTCCCCTAAACCCTCCTGGAAATCAAATAAAAGAAAAATATTTTTCTAAAACTAAAACAGGGTGAATTTTCCAGCCTTAAATCTCTTTGGCTGGTGGCTAAAACGTTCTTTACAGTATAGTTTTCCTAGGTTTTACATTTTTTCCTTCTCTTTGGAAAGGGGAAAACAATGAGTGTTTCAGCCACCTTTTGAAAGACTCCATTCACTAAATGCTATTAGTAGGAGCACTGGGCTGGGTGAGTGAAACCCACAGGTTTGTGGAAAACTACAGGAGTTCACCGAGGCAGTGCCTGCGGGACCCTGATCCCCACAGTCTGTCCCAACGTGGGCCTCTTCCCCCACGTGCTGACCAGTGTGTTGCCAAAGCCACATGCTCCGAGGAGCAGGGGATCTGACCAAATGGGGGCGCCCCTGGAGGGCTCTAAACAGACGACTCCTTGGCCCAATGTACACTTTGAGCAGGTGCCTCCCGTAAGGGGCATGGAGCCCAGCCTGGCAGGCAGACCAAAGGTGCCCAGCAGGCGGCCGCCACGGTGAGCCAGTGGGTGGTGGTCAGACTACAAGCCAGAAAGAGGGCCCTCACCGGGAACTGAATCAGCTGACAGCTAGATCTTGGACTTCCCGGCCTCCAGAACTGTGAGAACACTCATTTCTGGTTTTTAAACCGGCAGATCTGTAGCATTTTATCATGGCAGCCCAAGCAAACTAAGACAGGGTGAGATGATTCACATAAGGCAAAAAGCTAGCCGTCATGGGGAAGAAGAAAAGGAAGCAGGTCATGTTTCTTTGGGCTGTGGAGTCCGTCCAGATTGCATCAGCCTGCTTGGCAGGAGACCTTGGGCTGGCTCCCAAGCTAGAGTGGGGATTCAAAGCCCTCAGGAGAGAAAGTCTCCCTGGCACCTCTGTCCTTTTCCCGCCCCCTCACTGTGAGTCACTCTCCAAGCAGCCCCTGGCTCAGCCAGCACTTGGCTGCATGAGTTCAACTGTGTTTGTCCAAAGCACTTAGGGATGCCTGGAGCCTCTGGATGACATGGACCCGGCGGGAGAGAGAAGGCGCTCAGGCCTGCGGGGCGCAGATGACACTGATGAATTGATGCTCAGGTTGACGGTCAGCTCAGGTGACCAGGAAAGCCAGCAGGGGCCTTGGGCTGGCACCGAGATCTGGGGAAGTCGTGACCAACACAGGGCTCACCAACCTGCTCCCGAGGCACTGCGTCCCCTCCCTGGAAGTCTCCCTCCAGCACCAACAGGAAAGGCAGCCACGGCCTCCTGGGCTAGACCAGAGGCACAACCTACACGTTCCGCTAACTGTCTAGAGTGTCCAAGCACAAGAAAAAAACTCCCCTGCAATGAACGACGTGTGGGAAAGCAAACAGGGTGAATCATCATTTTTGTTAAATTTTCCAAGATTTTTTTATTGTGGTACAATACCTATAACATAAAGTTTGCCATTTTAGCCATCGTTACATGTACAGTTCGGCGGTATGAACTACATTAACAGTGTTGTGCAACCATCACCACTGATTATAAAACTTTTTCATCACCCCCAACAAACTGTGCCCATTAACCAATAACTGCCCCCATTCTCCTCTTCCCCCAGCCTCTGGGAGCCTGTAATTTACTTTCTATCTCTATATGTTTGCCTATTCTCAAAATTTCACATAGGTGGAATCATACAGTATTTGTCCTTATGGGTCTGGCTTATTTCACTTAGCATCATGTTTTCAAGACTTGTGTTGTAACATGTACCAGAACTTCATGCCTTTTTATGGCTGAATGATATTCCATGGTACCTCCAATATTTTGTTTATCCATCCATTTGTTGACAGACACTTGTATATACAATATTTTGTTTATCCATTCATTTGTCGACAGACACTTGTTTCTTTCCACCTATCAGCTACTGTGAATAATGCTGCCACGGACATTGGTATACAGGTATCTATTTGAGTCCCTGTTTTAATTCTTTGGGGTATATACCTAGGAGTGGAACTCCTAGATCATATGGTAATTCTAAATTTAACCTTTTCAGTAACTGCCATACAGTTTTGATTCTATGCATTCATTTAATATTTATGTACTGACACCTCCTACATACCAAGACTGTAGACAGAGACAGTCTTCAAGGAGTTTGCCCTCTAGTGGTGCTAAGAGACAAACAACAGACCTGTGAATAAATACATCAATCCAAAATGGGTACACTGTATATATGTACCATATCTTCTTCATCCATTCCTCTGCTGATGGACATTTAGGTTGCTTCCATGTCCTAGCTATTGTAAATAGTACTGCTATGAACATAGGGGTGCATGTGTCTTTTTGAATTACGGTTTTCTATGGGCATATGCCCAGTAGTGGGATTGCTGTATCATATGGTAGTTCTATTTTTAGTTTTTTAAGGAACCTCCACACTGTTTTCCATAGCAGCTGTATCAATTTACATTCCCACCCGCAGTGTAAGAAAGTTCCCTTTTCTCCACACCCTCTCCAGCATTTATTGTTTGTAGATTTTTGATGATGGCCATTCTGACCCGTGTGAGGTGATACCTCATTGTAGATTTAATTTGCATTTCTCTAATAATTAGTGATGTTGAGCATCTTTTCATGTGTTTGTTGGCCATCTGTATGTCTTCTTTGGAGAAATGTCTATTTAGGTCTTCTGACCATTTTTTGATTGGGTTTTTTTTTTTTTTTTTTGATATTGAGCTGCATAAGCCGCTTGTATATTTTGGAGATTAATCTTTTGTCAGTTGCTTCGCTTGCAAATATTTTCTCCCGTTCTGAGGGTTGTCTTTTCGTCTTGTTTATGATTTCCTTTCCTGAGCAAAAGTTTTTAAGTTTCATTAGGTCCCATTTGTTTATTTTTGTTTTTATTTTCATTAGGAGGTGGGTCAAAAAAGATCTTGTGGGCTTCCCTGGTGGTGCAGTGGTTAAGAATCCGCCTGCCAATTCAGGGGACATGGGTTCAAGCCCTGGTCTGGGAAGATCCCACATGCCACAGAGCAACTAAGCCTGTGCGCCACAACTACTGAGCATGCACTCTAGAGCCCGCGCGCCACAACTACTGAGCCTGCGTTCCACAACTACTGAAGTTCGCATGCCTAGAGCCCGTGCTCCACAACAAGAAAAGCCACTGCAATGAGACACCGCAACAAAGAGTAGCCCCTGCTCGCTGCAACTAAAGGAAGCCCACGCACAGCAATGAGGACCCAACGCAGCCAAAAATAAATTAATTTTAAAAAAAAAGATCTTGCTGCGATTTACATCAGAGACTGTGCTGCCTATGTTTTCCTCTAAGAGTTTTACAGTGTCTGGCCTTACATTTAGGTCTTTAATCCATTTTGAGTTTATTTTTGTGTATGGTGTTAGGGAGTGTTCTAATTTCATTCTTTTACATGTAGCTGTCCAGTTTTCCCAGCACCACTTATTGAAGAGGCTGTCTTTGCTCCACTGTATATTCTGGGCTCCTTTGTCACAGATTAGGTGACCACAGGTGCGTGGGTTTATCTCTGGGCTTTCTATCCTGTTCCATTGATCTATATACGTTTTTGTGCCAGTACCATACTGTCTTGAACACTGTAGCTTTGTAGTATAGTCTGAAGTCAGGGAGCCTGATTCCTCCAGCTCCATTTTTCTTTCTCAAGATTGCTTTGGCTATTTGGGGTCTTTTGTGTTTCCATACAAAATTATAAAATTTTTTGTTCTAAGTTCTGTGAAAAATGCCATTGGTAATTTGACAGGGGTTGCATTGAATCTGTAGATTGCTTTGGGTAGTATAGTTGTTTTCACAATACTGATTCTTCCAATCCAAGAACATGGTATATCTCTCCATCTGTTTGTGTCGTCCCTGATTTCTTTCATCAGTGTCTTATAGTTTTCTGCATACAGGTCTTTTGCCTCCTTAGGTAGGTTTATTCCTAGGTATTTTACTCTTTTTGTTGCAATGGTAAATGGGATTGTTTCCTTAATTTCTCTTTCTGATCTTTCATTTTTAGTGTATAGGAGTGCAAGAGATTTCTGTTTATTAATTTTGTACCCTGCAACTTTACTAAATTCATTGATTAGCTCTAATAGCTTTATGGTGGCATCTTTAGGATTATCTATGTATAGTATCATGTCATCTGCAAACAGTGACAGTTTTACTTCTTCTTTTCCAATTCGGATTCCTTTACTTCTTTTTCTTCTCTGACTGCCGTGCCTACGGCCTCCAAAACTATGTTAAATAATAGCATCGAGAGTGGACACCCTAGTCTTGTTCCTGATCTTAGAGCAAATGCTTTCAGTTTTTCACCATTGAGAATAATGTTTGCTGTGGGTTTGTCATATATGTATGGCCTTTATTATGTTGAAGTAGGTTCCCTCTATGCCCACTTTCTGGAGAGCTTTTATCATAAACAGGTGTTGAATTTTGTTGAAAGCTTTTTCTGCCTCTATTGAAATGATCATATGGGTTTTAGTCTTCAATTTGTTAATTGTGTATCACGTGTATCACGTTGATTGATTTGCATATATTGCAGAATCCTTGCATTTTGCTGTGCAGTAGAAGCTAACACAACATTGTAAAGCAACTATACTCCAATAAAAATTAATCTTAAACCCCCTCCCAAAAAAACATGATCATAAAAAAAAAAAATGGGTACATGCCATGACAGAATACTGTAAGGCACAAAGACAGATGACAACATGTAGGTGGGATTTAAACTGCAGGCTTGAGGGAGGTTTACCTGAAGGAAGGACACTTGAACTGGGACTTGAAGAAGGAGCAGGTGTCAGGCAGGTGAAGGAGGGGAAAAGATCGTTCTAGGATGATAGCATGAGTGGTCCAAATATGGAAACAAGGGACCCAAAGAAGGCCAAGACAGCAGATCTCCTGGGCAGGACTACATGGCACAGAAGGTGTCGGGAGACGTGAGTGTAGGGCCATACCACACGAGAACCTGTGAGACATGTCAAGGGTTGGCGGGTTTCTCTAAAGCATAACAGGAAGGGGTTTTCAGCTGAGATTGATGTGATCAGAGAAGCATTTTTAAAGATCCAGTCCTTTAAATCTATTCAAATTTCCTTCTAGGACACTCAGGAGTAAAACTTTCTTAAAAAGCTTTTTATTGTGGAAAATTTCAAACAAAATAGAAGAGTATCATGAACTCAGTGATGCCCAGCTCATGATCCATTTTATTCATCTTTCCCCCAATTCACTCTCCCATTCTATACCCCAGATGATCTCGAAGTTTATCCCAGACATCCTGTCATTTCATCCCTAAGTAGTATTTCCTATGCATCTGTGAAAAATAAAGACTCTTTTTTTTTAAATTTATTTATTTTATTTATTTATTTTTGGCTGTTTTGGGTCTTTGTTGCTGTGCGTGGGCTTCCTCTGGTTGAGGAGAGCAGGGGCTACTCTTCATTGCGGTGCACAGGCTTCTCATTGCAGTGGCTTCTCGTTGCAGAGCACGGGCTCTAGGCACGCAGGCTTCAGTAGTTGTGGCCCCTAGGCTCAGCAGTTGTGACTCACAGGCTTAGTTGCTCTGCGGCATGTGGGCTCTTCCCGGACCAGGGCTTGAACCCGTGTCCCTTGCATTGGTAGGTGGATTCTTAACCACTGCACCACCAGGGAAGCCCTAAAGACTCTTTTTAAAAGCATGACCCTACAACCATTATTCCACCTCAAATATAATAATAATTCTTTAATACTGCCAAATATCCAATTTCAAATTTCCCCAACTGACGTCTAATTTTTCTTTAGTCTGTTGTTTGAACCAGGATCTAAATAAGGTCCACATATTGCAATGGGTTGAAATGTTTCTTAAGTCCTGCTTGAAACTACAAGCTGCCCCTCCCTCCTTTGCTCAAACATTCCCTAAGCAACTCTGTGCACCAGGCTCAGTGCAAGATCCTGGAGGTGCAGAGGAGAGGGCTCCCCACCCAGAGAGCTGCAACATCCTATGAAGACTTCCCCATGGTCATGGCCCACCGGAGGCTTGCTAAAGAGAAGGCAGGTGTGGGCATATGGTAAAAGCACCAACAGAGGATCATGAGTCTGAACCAGGACCCTCTAGGATTTCTGCGAGGAGGATCTATTTGCTGCATCTCAGCTGACTTTCTTCTCTCTGCAAGCCACAGCCAACCCATCCCAGAGAGAAGAGACCCTGCCTGGATGAAATTATAGGGAAGCCAGTTTTCCCCAAAGGACCTAATGGTGGGTGCCCTCACCCCAGCTGGTGCTCACAGATTTCTTCGTTTTTAATTCCTACCCATTTTTAAATGTCTACACTGCAGAACAGAAAGAGTTTCCATCTTGGACTCATCAATGATTGACCTGGTTTCTTGTCTGATCATTCATTCATCATTTTCTAATTATAATTTCTCCCCTTTGGGGACATCAGGACTGGATATTCACATGTGGGGACTGATTTGGTGATGCAGTGGTGTCCAGGGAGGGAGAAGAGGGCACATGCAGGGCCGCATGCCTGCTGGCAGGCTCAGGGTACAGGGAGGGGCCATGGCAGTCACACCTTTCAAGCTATTCTGTTTACCATCCTTGGTGAGCTGGTACATGCAAAGCAAGCCCACAGTGCGATGCCATTTTATACCCATTTGATCAGCAAAAATGGAGAAGTCTAAGAATTCCAAGTGCTGTGGCACATTCACCCAAAACAAAGGAATATCTTTCTGTAGTCAAAAATGAATGAACTTCCATTTATACACCATTCTGGAAATGGCAAAACCATACAGATGGAGAATAGATTAGTGGTTGCCGAAGGACAGGGATGGGGTAGGGGCTGGATGCAGTTGAAAATGGGCACGACTATAAGTTTCTTTGTGATGATGAAACAGCTCTATATCTTGATTGTGGCAGTGGTTGCATGATACTATATATGGGACCAAACTGCATAGAGCTACACACGTGCATGCACACACAAACGCACACACACAGCTGAGTGTAAAAACTAGTGAAATCTGAATAAGGTCTACAGTCAACAGTACTGTAGTAATGTTGATTTCCTGATTTATACTGCATTACAGCTACATAAGATATCACCACTGAAGGAAACTGGGTGAAGGGTTCACATGACTCTATGTACTACTTTTGTGACTTCCTGTGAGCATTATTATTTCAAAATAGGAAGATTTTTTAAAAAATAAACAAAATGACTACAGTGGCATGCAACAATATAGATCCATCTCAGTGATAATGTTTAAGTGAAGAAAGTACATCACAAATGACTACGATACTGTTTGTATAAAATGAGAATAAAGGAAATTGACTGACATAAATGCAAAAAAGCTATACAAAAAGCAAAGCAAAGAAAAACAAATACAGTATTGAGTATAATGGTTGAAGAGGAAGTCAGGGGGATGGGTTGAAAGGTGTACCATCTTATAAACATCTAGTGCAGGAATAGACTGACGCCTATGGAGTCTTTTTTTTTTTTTTTTTTTTACTCCTTGTCATTCAAAACCATCAGTTCATGAAGGGCAGGCTGCCCAGTGTCTCTCACCTTTACTCCTGTGGCCACGTCTGCTATGGAGAGGACTTCTCCTATAACCAGGCTCCGACTGACAAAATTCTTTGTTTTCTCTGCCTGAAAACATGACAGACCCAATGTCAAGATTTTCTTATGGTTTTTTCTGACCATTTAAATGAACATTTTTCAAAATAATAAACAGATGTTACTTTTACAGTAAAAAAACTCAACACAGCAAAAGCAATTTTTAAATTAAGAAATAATTCCATCACTCTACTGAACAGTAGCCAATGTTTTCATCCCTTTTTAAAAAACTTTTATTGAAGTATAGTTGATTTACAATATTGTGTTAGTTTCAGGTGTACAGCAAAGTTATTCAGTTTTACATATATATATATATTTTTTTCTTTTCAGATTCTTTTCCATTATAGTTTATTACAAGATACTGAATAAGTTCCCTGTGCTGTACAGTAGGACCTTGTTGTTTACCTCTTTTATATATGGTAGTGAGCATCTGTTCATCCTTTTTAATGGGGTCATCTGGTCTCTGACCACAGACGAAATAGTTAAAGACTCTCACACGATAGGAAGTCGACTGCATGTGCATGGAGGCCAGCCCCCGGCAGACTCCCCTTTGGCCTCACGTGGCCTTAACCAAGTTTGTCCCTGGGCCCCCTCACCACTACCACGGTTCTACACAGCAACTCAGACCTGCAGCATCTCTGCACCGACGCTCCCACCAACAGCGAGCAGCTGGCCCAAGTCCAGGTGACAATCTCGACGTCTTGGACAATCTTCCAAGACAGAGGATTTGGAAGATTTGGGAACATTCTGGACACAGGAAAAGCAATATTCTTCACTCTCCTTTCTAACCACAGAGCATCTCAGGGCTTTGATTACAAACCATGAGGTCCGGTCCCCCTTTGTTACCCTCTTCTCCCTTGCTGTGCACAGCAGCCTCGAATCCCAAAGCTACACAAGCACGCTCTTCTCCACCAGCGAGAAGTGGGACAGGGCAAGAACACTGTCGCTGTTTTATTTTAGAATTTCAGAGGCAGGTGGCATTTCTTCCAAAGGTAATGGGCCCCTGAGTGTGTAAATTCCAATTATCTGTTGTTGGAATTAATGCCAGCCTTTCTGATTCACCAGTCTCTTCTGAGACGCAGCCAACAAAGCTGGTGCTTGTTGCCCACGTGCACAAGTGCATACGTGTGTGGTGCGTGTCTGCCTGTGTGTACGTGTGCGTATGTGCGTGTAAACCGCCCCACCAGCAGCAGGAGGAGCCGACCTTCCTTGGAGGACTCAGTTTCCACACTGGCTTAGACTCTCTCCCCAGACATACATACTCTGCTTTCCCTCCCATAGGTTTTTACAATGTTTCTCTCAAGCATTATTAATTTTATCAAGCAGCAGACTGTCAAGATTTGTGACTCTTATCGTGGCTCAAACCCAGTGCATCTTGTATTGATTATTTCCTAAAATACCTCCAAGGCTGGAGCACGTACCACTGCCTGGCTCCAGTATCCGCTCACACGGGAGGGTTCGTTCCCAGCAAATAATAAAAAACAACTGTAGCGGATATTCGCGGGCTTTTTCGGAGGGCCCCTGGGTCCTCTGTCCCGACAGAGATCCCCACAACAATCCTCCAGGAGGAGCTGAGCAGGACAGGAAGTGCTGACCCCGTGTCACAGGTGGAAAAGTCTAGGCTCAGGGAGGTCAAAAGACTTGTCCAACCAGGGTCACCTAGTAAGTGGTAGAAAAAGGGCCAGAAACCAGATCTTCGTATTCTTCACATGGACCTCTTGTCCCCAGCCCTCAATGGACTTCACTGTTAAGCTGGAGGGAGCCCCGGGACCCTGGGTGGTCCAATCTTTACCGCCAGCCCACCCCTCTTTTGCACCACCAGCCCTGTCGCAAGAGAGCACCTGACACCAACACGTCCCAGTGCCCAGGTAACCTTGCTGACGGTCACCCCAGCCCACCTCATTCCAACACCACCCCCCCCTTAAACCACCTGCCCTGCTGGAGCCAAACCTTAACCATCAGGACTAAGTAAATCCCTCAGAATCTCCAACCGGTCATGGTTTTCTTCATATTTCATTCTCTCCATTTACACTGTGGATGCAGGAGAAAGACTTTGTCATTGGTGGTATCCAACTGTGGTCATTTTTACTCACCAGTTTGAAATAAACTGCAGTCGCATTTGCTAAAGAACCAATCCCAAATGTAGCCATCCTGGAGCATTATAAATTGTTCGTGACAGTTCTTTTCCTTCCCGAGTCTCTGCACGGGACCGCAATCTTTGCTGTTAGATCCGATGGGCAATGCTGTAGGAGTTTGCCATTAATGCTGTGATGTTGATTGAAGCATTCATTTGGGCTGGTCCATCTCAAGACGTCGAGCAAAAAGTTCCAGAACTTTTTTGGCTTGATTTGATGGATTTTTGGCTTGATTTTTTGGCTTGATTTGATGGATTTCCTTACTAGCACATATTTTTAAATATCTTTTCCACACGTAAATCCTCTCTTCAGTTCTTCTTTCATTTCCGATCCACTAATTGTTCTTAAAGAATGTCTAATATTGACAAGGTTCCCCTCACATTCAATTGGCAGCATACTGAACTGCCCATACTCATAATGATCAATCAATAATTAATGCATTTTTCAGCATACATTTTTGCAGTATTTCTACTGTATCAATAGCTGCCTTCATTTAGATTTAATATATTCAAGCCAAACTCAATTCCCATATCAGACTGTTAGTTTATAGTAATTTTTAACGATAATGATTCCATAAATGTATGGAGGATATACTCAAACTTGTATTTTATCCTAAATTATACCCCATGCTATTTACATTTCTGCTTAATAAATTCAGTCTCAAACAGAAGGAGGGTAGTTTTCCCTAAAATAAACCCCATTTCTTTGTAGAGCACTTGATGTATCAGACCTTCATGATGTAATATTCTGTTACAAATCAAATTCTACAAAAATGTATATTTTTGGTTTTATAAGCCCAGAGAGTCTCTAAAAGACAAATCTTCTTCTTCAACTAAAATCAACTTGATTCAACACTGCTTGGGTAATCTATAATCTGAGCTGTCTTCCCTCTGGTATTAAAGACCCCTGCTGTCCCCTTTATAACCCATCAGTGGGCCCCATTAGGAGCCCTACCAAGAGGGGGTATGAATCAAGTTGATACAAGCATTCATGCACAAGTCTTTTTGTGGATATGTGTTTCCATTTCTCTTTTGTAAACCCCCAGGAATGCAACTGCTGGTTGAAGGGTAGGTTTATGTTTAATATTGTAAGAGGCCCCATTAGGAGCCCTACCAAAAACAGTTTCCTTGATCTTAGTTTTCTAACATCAGTCCCCAAACTGGCATATTTGCTTCTTCTGTCTTCTAGTTTCAATTTCCCTATTTTAGTTACATCGTCTCAGTCTTACTGAATACATGTCCTTTTTTACAATGAGCCTTAAATTATTTTACAAAGAGAAGGAATCAGAGTAAAATATACAAATAGAATAAATAAATTTTCAAGGCTTCAAGGATTCAGTCGTCTGGGGCCTGCTCTAAACAAGATTGTAGCTTACAAGGCTATCCAGTCTTGACCATCCCTCCAAAAGAGACCCCAATTCTGGCCACTTCTAACATCTCCCACCATCATCTTGCACCTGGACTACTGTTAACAACCTCCCAGCTGGCCTCCTGTCCCACTCTGCCCCAAACATCAGGCATGGTGATCTAATATTTATTATTAAGGTAAAATTTATATACAGTGAAATGCACAGAGCATAAATGCATGAGTTCTGGTCCATTATCTACCTATGTAACCATCACACCAATTAAGATCATGGAATGTTCCCATGCCCCCCAGAAAGTGCCCTCTTGCTCCTTTTCAGAGTCCCTGCCCCCCACAGGCAACCACTCTTCTCTTTGCATCAACATTCACTAGCTTTGCCTGTTCTTGAACTTACATAAATGGAATCGTATGGTATGTACTCCTTCATGTCTGTCTTCTTCCAGGCAGATAAGGCATTCGTGTGGTTTTGTGTATCCGTAGTTCATTCTTTTTTATGGCTGAGTGGTTTTCCATCTGTGAGTATTCCACAATTTGTCCATTCTCTGACTGAGGGACATTTGGGTTGTTTCCAGCTTGGGGTTATTATGAATCAAGTTGATACAAGCATTCATGCACAAGTCTTTTTGTGGATATGTGTTTCCATTTCTCTTTTGTAAACCCCCAGGAATGCAACTGCTGGTCGAAGGGTAGGTTTATGTTTAATATTGTAAGGAAGTGCCAAACGCTTTTGCAAAATGATTGCACCATTTTCCATTCCGACCAACAATATATGAGAATTCTAGTTGCTCCACATCCTCATCAATATTGTCAGTCTTTCCCATCTTTAGCTATTCGCGAGGGACTGTAATATCACCCCATTATGGTTTAACTGTGCATTTCTCCAATGACTAAAGATGCTGAGCACATTTTTATATGCTTATTGGCCATTTGGACTCTTTTATAAAGTGTCTTTCAAGGACTTTGCCCATTTTTTAACTTGGGTTGTGTGTCTTTTTATCATTGAGCTCTAGGAATTCTTTATATGTTCCGAGTACAAATCCTTTGTATCTGGACATAATTTTTTTTTCAAATATATGCATTGCAGATATTCTTTCCTAGTTTGTAGATTGCCTTTTTTTTTTTTTTTTTTTTTGGCTGTGTTGGGTCTTCATTGCTGCACGTAGGCTTTCTCTAGTTGCGGCAAGCAGGGGCTACTCTTTGTTGTGGTGCACGGGCTCAGTAGTTGTGGCTCATGGGCTCTAGAGTGCAGGTTCAGTAGTTGTCGCGTGTGGGCTTAGTTATCCTGCAGCATGTGGGATCTTCCCGGACCTGGGCTCGAACCCGTGTCCCCTGCATTGGCAGGCAGATTCTTAACCACTGCACCACCAGGGAAGTCCTGTAGATTGCCTTTTTATTCTCTTCATGATGTCTTTTTTTGGTTTTTTTTTTTTCACTGCACATTTTTTATTATTATTTTTTTAATTAATTTATTCATTTTTGGCTGTGTTGGGTCTTCGTTTCTGTGCGAGGGCTTTCTCTAGTTGTGGCAAGCGGGGGCCACTCTTCATTGTGGTGCGTGGGCCTCTCACTATCGCGGCCTCTCTTGTTGTGGAGCACAGGCTCCAGACGCGCAGGCTCAGTAGTTGTGGCTCACGGGCCCAGTTGCTCCGCGGCATGTGGGATCTTCCCAGACCAGAGCTCGAAACCGTGTCCCCTGCATTGGCAGGCAGATTCTCAACCACTGCGCCACCAGGGAAGCCCCCATGATGTCTTTTGATGAACAATGGTTTTTAATTTTGATAAAGATTACCTTATCAGTTTTTTTTCTTTTACACTTTCAGCATTTTGAGGTCCTCTCTAAGAAACCTCTGCCTTCTCCTTTGTTCTTGTACAAACCTTGTAATTGTGGAATTTGTGTTCAGGTGTATAATACACCTCAAATTTTTTGTGTGTGTAGGTGTGAGGTTGGGATCAAGGTTAAATTTTTTTTCTATAGTTTTATCAGTAGTTCCAACGCCAATTTATTGAAAAGACTTTCATTTCCCCATTGAATTGCCTTGGCAACACTGTCCAAAAATCAAGTGAACATAGGGGTGTGGATTTATTTCAGGACTCTTCATTCTGTCCCATTAATCTATGTGTCTATCCTAATGCCAATACCACATAATCTTGAGTAGCTTTTTAATGTCTTGAAATCAAATAGGGAGAGTCCTCCAAATTCGTCCTTTTTTAGAATTGCTTTAATGATTCTAGGCCTTTTGCATTTCCCTGTATGTTTTTTGAATCAACTTATAAATTCTGATCAAGGAACTATAACACTTTTAAAATAAGCATTACATTGTGCTTGCCTTCTTCCTCTTCCCCATCCACCCTTGAGAAAACCCTCCAATGACTCCAGTTACCTTGGCAAAAAATCCAAACTTCTCACTGTGGCCTCCACGTCTGACTCTTCTTGCTCTCTGCTGTTCCTTATTCTCTGCTGATTCTCTCCTGGGACCACATAGTGAGCTCCCTGACCAGAGTGCTGGGAGGATTCTGTGACAAAGGCTGTCTGCGGCCATTGTACTTCTGCCCTCCCCAGGGGCCTTGACTACTCCAGGAAAGCCCAAGAGGGGGAGGATGAAAGGTGACATTCCCACGGCTCTGTCCAAAGACATTTTTCATCTGTCACAACATTATTGGCGTATTTTGACAGTTTTGGATTTTCCAAATTCTTCCCTTAAATTTAATGCCTCTTGTCTGGCAGCATGCTTCATACCAAATTCCTAGCTGCCTTGAAAATTTTTCTGATTATTAGTGTAATCACATAATTTATCAATACTGACAACATGTAATGATGAATGCATCGTATTGACATCACCAGCCTGATGCATGAGCTTACTTCGCTGTTGACGAAAAGTGTATTATTTTACATTAATTTTAATTGAAAAGAGTGATGGATTATGTACCTTGCAACTTTACTGAATTTGTTTATCAGTTCTAACAGTTTTTTTGGTGGAACCTTTAGGGTTTTCTACATATAAGATCATGTCGTCTGTGAACAGAGATAGGTTTACTTCTTCTTTCCCAATTTACCATGCTTGATTTTTATCCCCAGCATCGACAACCATCTGACATAAATGTACTTTATTAGTTTGTGGCCTGCCTCGTCCCTAAAATGTAAGCTCCATAAAGCAGGTATTTTTTTACCTGCTTTGTTCACTGCCTCTTGAACTACCTCATAGTAGGTGTTCAATAAATAATTGTAAAATGAATGAATCACCTAGCCTGGCACACAGAAGGGACTTAGCAAATGATAACAAGTAATCATTATTGTTATTTTTAACATAATATTTCAATGCAAGAAGAATAATCATGCCTTAAAATGAGAAGTTTCCATTATGCAGAATGGTTTCCAGTGCAGTAAATAAATAGCACCAGGCTTCCAGCTGCACCGGAGTCCCCGGGGAAGGTCCCAGCTCACTGCCTGGCACGCCCTTTCAAGTGATCCCTGTGGCCGTCATGGATGACAACTCAGTTCAGGTGCCAATCTACACAGATGAACTTCTATAAACAGGCCCTCCCTCTATCCTGTCATCTCTGCTCAGATCCTCCACGGCGTCCCACGGGGCCAGGGCTGACCCGACCAGAGCACTGGCCAAGTGGCCAGGGTCCAAGTCGTGGAGCCAGAGCTGGGACAGGGCCTCCTGCCAAAGTCAGCAGCACACAAGGCAGAGCCAGGGGCAGCCTGTCCAGCCCACTAGGAAAAGCCTGGGTCCCAGTACAAACAGAAGCCAGAGGACCAAGGGCAGAGCCAAGGCCAGGGTGTTGGAGCCAAGAGCTCAAAGTAGGTCAGGATCCAGTCCTGGGATGGGGCTTCAGTCTGTTGGTGAAACCCCTGCTCAGCTCCTTTTCTGCAACATGCCAATGGCTTCAGTGTAACTGCTTCCTGGGAAAGGCTGCTCCTTTTCTCAGGGGTTCATGAGGAAAGCAACAACGTTCCCCATTCCCTGATGCCTTCTAAGGGGAGCTGACTTTCAAATCTTATTCCATTCCAGATCTGATCACCGCCCCCCCACCCCGGTATTTCTCTAAATACAAAAACCCAAACCATCCCAAACTGACACTGTCTTAAATTCTGATGGAAATTTAATAATTACAGGATAATAAATATAATATAAATATAAAGCCGCCAATCCCCCTCCAAGCTGATCTGAGATGGGTGGTTTGAGAAAACAGTGGATGATTTAGACCAGCAGTTCTCAAGCTTTAGACCCCTTTATACTCTTAAAAATTATCTCGGGTACTTCCCTGGTGGCGCAGTAGTTACGAATCCACCTGCCAATGCAGGGGACATGAGATCGATCCCTGGTCCGGGAAGATCCCACATGCCATGGAGCAACTAAGCCCAAGCGCCACAACTACTGAGCCTGCGCTCTAGAGCCCGTGAGCCACAACTACTGAGCCCGTGTGCCACAACTACTGAAGTCCGCGTGCCTAGAGCCTGTGCTCCACAACAGGAGAAGCCACCGCAGTGAGAAGCCCACACACCGCAACGAGAAGTAGCCCCCGCTTGCCACAACTAGAGAAAGCCAGCGCACAGCAACAAAGACCCAATGCAGTCTAATTAATTAATTAATTAATTAAAAAAATTTTTTTAATTATCTCAGATTCCGGACTTACCTGGTGGCACAGTGGTTAAGAATCCGCCTGCAAATGCAGGGGCACACGGGTTCGAGCCCTGGTCTGGGAAGATCCCATGTGCCGCAGAGCAACTAAGCCCGTGCGCTACAACTACTGAGCCTGCTCTAGAGCTCAAGAGGCACAACTGCTGAAGCCCACACACCTAGAGCCCGTGCTCCACAACAAGAGAAGCCACCGCAATGAGAAGCCCGTGCACCGCAAAGACGAGTAGCCCCAGCTTGCCGCAACTAGAGAAAGCCCACACGCAGCAACGAAAACCCAAGGCAGCCAAAAAATAAATTAATTGATTAATTATTTTTTAAATGGCAAAAAAAAAAATTATCTTGGATTCCAAAGAGCTTTAGTTTATGCAGGTTGTATCTATCAAGTTACTGTACTAGTAATTAAAGCTGAGAATTTTAAAAATGTTTATTCATTTAAAAATAACAATAATAAACCTATTACATGTTAATGTAAATGACATAATTCTTATGAAAAATAGCCACAGTTTTCAAGCCAAAAACTAAATCAATGAGAGGAATAGCATCGTTTTGCATTTTTACAAATTGTTTTAGCATCTGGCTTAATAAAAGACAGCTGGCCTCTCATGTCTGCTTCTGCACTCAAGTCTGCAGCCATGTGTTGTTTTGGTCGAAGTTGATGAAAACCTGGTGTCGTGCACGCAGGTAGTTGGACATCTACTTCTCAGATAGTAACGGAAAGGATCTTGGGTACCCCCACGTGTCCTCAGATCCTACTCTGAGAACCACTGGCTTCGGTAATGATGTTACCATGCCCACGGCCCACGTGGATCATGGGGGTGAGGACGAGAGGAGCTCAGGATGAGAGAGAAGACGGCTGCGGACAGGGTTGGGGGGCAAGCAGTCATGGATGGAGTGGGGAACTTCGTTATCCATTATCCATTGTCCCCACTCCTCACTATACTTGGCCGGGCATAGCCTCAGTCCCACTGGCTCCCTCCTGAGAAAAGGAAACGTTGGGATGGAGCATCCCTATGAGTCGGCCCTGCACCGTGATTGGCAGGGACGAAATGCTGAATGGGAACAATTCAGAAGAATTAGAAACAAGTCAGGAGAAACAGTACAGGGTACCGGGAAAGAAGGACAGTGTATCAGTACTCAAGCCAGGATGCACACTGCATCACCTGCAAGGTTTAAATGCTGATCCGATGGGCCTGACCAAAAGCCTGGATGGCAAGAGTTTGCAAAGCTCTGCAGGCGGTTCTAATGTGCACCCTGGGGTGAGACCCCCCCCCCCCAGATTTGAGTGGGCTCAGGAAGCAATCCACCTGGCTTTGATTCCATGCTCCACTACTTATATATACAGCTTACTAGTTGTATGACCTCTGGCCAATTACTCAGCTTCAGTTTACTCATCTGTAAAATGGGAATACCACTAGGGATGTCAGGAATATTAAATGAGATCATCCATTTAAAGTTCTTAGAGCTGTGACTGACACAAAATATGTATTTAGTAAGTGTGAGCTGTCACTGGTTGTGGTGATTTTGGTGCAGGCTGTCAGCCCCTGTTGGCTTCCAGGGTGTCTCTGAGGAGGGTGCCACACTGACAGCACCAGGCACCCAAGGGAGGGGCTGGGGTCCAGTCCCAGCACTGCCACAAAGCAGATGTCCCAACTGGGTCCTCCGTCTCCTCATCTGGAAATTCCGGGAGTCAGAGACGTCCCCCCACGCAGGACCCAGTCCTGAATCCTCAGGGAGAGAGGAGAGAGTTGGCTGAGGGGCACAAATGTGATGTCGCTGGAAACAGGTGCAGGAGGAGTTGAAAAGGTGTGATGAGATTGTTCACATCGTGTGTGGGTGTGTGTGTGTGTGTGTGCGAGCGTCCACGCGCACTCTGTAGTCAGGCTGAGATACTGTTTTCCGTTTTAAATTATTGAAACACCTCAAATCTACTGCAGTTGACAGAGGGGAGAAGACAGAGTGGAAACATTTTAATGGCTTTTTCTCAGCCTGTGGGCTGTCCACCGAGCCCTGGGATGAATGAGGCTCGCTCCTCGCTTGTCCTCAAGGACATCATCGTCACATGTTACACGCTGCACTCTGCCTGGGAGCTTATCCAACCATCCCCAAAAGTTAAGAGCAACACGAGGGCCAGGGGAAGATGGAAGGACCTGGAATGCTCTCTGAACTGGCAGTCCATGACTCAATATTTTCATGCAGAGGTGGGATGAATCATGCAACACTTCTAGAATTACTGGACGTGGACAGCTCCACCAGCTGTTCACAGGGGGGAATTTGAGAGCCTTCACATGCAGGTGTGCTGCTGAGTCTTATGACACCCGGCCCATGAGATAAGCCTGCAGCCCCAGTGACCGACGACTGACTGGTTTAATTTCCTTCAGGTTCGTTGGCTTTTGCAAACTCACACAGAGAGAAGCGCCAAACAGGCTGAAATAACTAACAGAAATGAGCTGGAGGGGTCGTCCAGGGCCCATCCTGTGCCTCCCAGAGGAATTACACCTCATCATACGGGACAGGGCTGTCCAGGCTGCTGACGACCACGGAGGGAGCCGTGAAAACACGGAGATAATTGGATCCAGGGCTTAACACGCTTCATCAGTAGCGAGAGTACGCAGGCTAATCCTTCAGACGTGGGGGGCTCAGGCTGCAACTGGTAAACCTCATTAAAGGATCAACCCTCACATCCGGGTCTTGATTTTTGACACTAACTTAAGCCTTAGACATGTTGGGCTGATTAAGGGGGCAGAAGACTGGCCCGCATGTCGGAATCTCACCTTCCTGCCAGCCCCACACCGGACACATTTGGAGGCCAGATTCTGATGGAGAAAGTGGCTGAAAGCAAAGAGGGATTGGGGTTTTTATGTTTGGTTGTTTGTTTCGTTGGTTGCTTGTTTGGTTGGTTGGTTGTTTGTTTGGTTGGTTGGTTGGTTGTTTGGTTGGTTGGTTGGTTGGTTGGTTGGTTGTTTGGTTGGTTGGTTGGTTGTTTGGTTGCTTGGTTGGTTGGTTGGCTGGTTGGCTGTTTGGTTGGTTGGTTGGCTGGTTGGCTGTTTGGCTGTTTGGCTGGTTGGTTGGTTGGTTGGTTGGTTGGTTGGTTGGTTGGTTGGCTGGTTGGCTGTTTGGTTGGTTGGTTGGTTGGTTGGCTGTTTGGCTGTTTGGCTGGTTGGCTGGTTGGTTGGTTGGTTGGTTGGTTGGTTGGTTGGTTGGCTGTTTGGCTGTTTGGTTGGTTGGTTGGTTGGTTGGTTGGTTGGTTGGTTGGTTGGCTGTTTGGCTGTTTGGTTGGTTGGTTGGTTGTTTGTTTGGATGGCTGCATTCACCTCTAAATGTTTCATTGAGAGGCAATTTACTAGCTTGAACATCTACTTTGCCAGCGTGTTCTACTTGGTATGAAATGATTTTCCAGACTCTGCCAGCATGCTTCACCCTGTTCTGGGGGTACTTCCTTGCACACGCTCTCCGAGGTGATGCCGTGCCCTTGTCACCTTGGAGGGACTGCAGGACCTCACCAGGAGGTGAGGTGCCAAAGCTCTGCCTGTAATTTCTTCCTCAGGAGAAGATGCTGAGCTCTGTCCCTGCCTCCTCAGGACAGACAGCCAACCGAAGGGGGTGGGCGGGTGGTGATCTGGTCTCAAACACGGACTCAGGCCCCCACCAGCTCTGATCCACACTCCACAGAGAAACGAGGCCCCGTGGTCTCCTGAATGGGAAAGACCTCCACCCCCTCACTCCTCAGCCTCTCCCTCCGCAGACCACGCTGGGCAGGAAGGGGGCCAGGCTCACGGCAGAATACATTCAGCTCCTCAGCACCTACTGAAGCTCATCCCCAGTTCAGGGCCCTCCCCCAGGGGTCTCACCAGGGGGTATTTTTTTCCTGTGTAAAGTGTTAGGTTTAAGGAAGCTATGAGGCTGCATGAATTGACTTAAATTTGCCTAAAATATAGAGCTTCGAATGCTAGCATCACAAAGGAATCCTCTCATCCCATATTCTTTCTTTCCTTCTTTCTTTTAATGAGGTTAAATTGACTAAAATAATTTAACTGCATTGAGAGTGGCAATTTGTAGGCAAACAAGACATCCATTTTGGACAAGTCTAAAATGCTTAAAAAGCCCATAAAAGTAGTTCACTACGTTTCTCAGATATTTGAGTTTTACACCCCAAATTATATTTGTTTTGTGAACAAATATTTCATTACCTCTGCTCATTCCCCTACTCCCTGGCCTGTGGGCTCGGGAAAAGTGAATCAATTAGGTTAACACAGGGAGGGGACAGAAAAGGAAGGGGAAGGAGCCACTCCCCCATACCGACCACATT
The DNA here is from genome assembly GCF_028021215.1 of Eschrichtius robustus. Classification (NCBI taxonomy): domain Eukaryota; kingdom Metazoa; phylum Chordata; class Mammalia; order Artiodactyla; family Eschrichtiidae; genus Eschrichtius; species Eschrichtius robustus. The sequence continues at coordinate 85,394,724 of NC_090838.1, forward strand.
GTCTGTTTCCCCCAGGACAAAATTAATGTGCTTCCTTCCACAAGTCACAAAAGCAAACAAAACAAAACGAAATCTTTTTCTTTCTCTGTCTCTCTCTCGTTCACTCACACACACATGACACCAAAATAACAATGAAACTTACCTGATCCTGAATTGTACGTTTTAACAGAGGTAGACCCATGGTAAACGTCACTCTCTGAAATGTCAAAGCTCTCATTTCACCCAGACTCAAGCATACCTGTGACAAATGGATACAAAATGGATGTTAAGACGTTGGATTGATGGTGACCATGAGTGGAGCCTTTGGACCCAGGGACCTGACAGAACAGACATCTTTGCTGGGTCTCTCTAGAGCTCTTGTTTGATGCTGTGTGTCAAAGGAGACCACCATGTATATGACACAGAGTGAGGGGGGCGGTCAAAATGGAAGGAAAGAAAGAAGGGTTCCCTGACAATGGCCTTAAAACAAGACTCTAACATTTCCTCCTCTACCCAAGTGTCCGGGATAGGAAAATGGGGGAGATGGGAGAGACCTGTGTGGTGGCCCCGGGAGTGTCACCTAGAATTTCCTTCAAGAGAACCCACAGTGGGAGCAGCATTTCCCAGCAACCTGCAGCTGCCATTCCTTGGAATTAACCTTGGCGTTGGCCCCAGGCTGCTCTGCCCTCAGGCTGCTCCCGGCTGGTGATGAGCATGGCAAGGTTCTAGACTCAGGCCATTCCTGCCCAACAGGAGACTTTTGCCCAGGGACCCCCAGCAGCCCACGCAGACTGTCTCATGACGGTGCCGGGCCCTTTCTTCTCCCTCATTTCATGGTGTCAGCCCCGCTCGCACACATCCCGAAGGTTCCCCCACCTCCTGCAGCTCCCTCCCTGTGACCCTTCTAGATGTTTCCCCAGTAAGTCGACTGCACATCTAGTCCCATCTCGGTGTCTGTTTCTCAACGAACCTCGACTGACGTAGGAGGGGAGGATCCATGCTGTCGCCTAAAATGTTTAAACACAAAGCACAGCCAGAGTTGGGGGGAAACCTCACTCAGGTTTGGATCCTGACTGTCACTAACTGCGTGACCAACATCAAGTGGCCTCCCGTGGCTCCATCCTCCCATCTGTACGATGGGAATGAGAGTCACGCATAACTCAGAGGAGTGTCATTTCAAACGCTTAGACTAGGGCTTGCACATATATGGTAAGTGTTCAATAGTAGTAACTGCCATTCACGCTCTTAGTTACCCCATCTCCTCCTTCTCAAGGGCAGGAACTGTGTCAGACCCATTTTTACAGTCCCAGCACCCCTACAAGGCCTGGCCCACGTGAGGCCCCGTTCAATGGTGGTTGAACTTAAACGTATTTGGGTCCTCTAGTTTCATGACCAGATCGTGGAGGCAGTGTCCCCATGGATGCCCCCAAAGACATGCTCACTACACATACTGTCCTGATGTCAAGTTTATTTCCACCCAGAGTACAAACTGCATGGATTCAGAGTCCACATCTTAAACTCCTGTGTAGCCCCTGAGGACCAGCAGAGCATCTCACATTTAAACATTTTCCCTAAATACCTGCTGGCCAATTGCCCCAGACCAAACAAGAACCATCTTGACTTTCTCTTTTCCATCCAGTCTGCAGGTAACTGAAAAATCCAAGAGGACCCACTGTGCATTCTGGAATGTAAAAGATAACCCCCCCCACCAAAAAAAAAAAAAAAAAAAAAAAAAAGCCAAATGGTCACAGAAACTCCCTAACAAAAAAATCTTGAGACAGGACAGGCCCATTCTTACTTTTTTCTTTTTCTGAGTCAGAACCACTGGTGGGGATTTCAGTAGAAACATTACTGCATGAAGTCAGTATTTTCCCTAAGGAGAACAGAAAATTAAAATGCTAATTTCAATAAAATGGGAGACTGGAAAAATCTCCAGATTTGAACATACAAGTAAGGCCTGCCCAAAGCATCTGAGTCAAGCAGGCTTTGGGCAGGAGGAACTGAAAAGAAGAACCACAGAAAGAGATCTCACAGCACAAGGGCCAAATGGTGACCGATCTCAGGAAATGCTAGTAAAAATTCACTTCCTAAATGGAAAATGTGTACACCAAGACGTAAAACCTATAGCTCTTATCTGGAAAGCGGGATAAGAATGGCAGTAAGCTAGCAGATAGCATGAGGCCCGCTGGTCTCTGAGCTATAGGTTTAGGGTCAGGGTGACATGAAGAATCACATGCACAGGTCACGTTTGAGAGAAGTGGTCTATCTCAGTGGCAGCGGGGAAGGAAAAAGTTGCCATGTTATAAAAAGGACCCACCCTGGATCACTATCCAAGCTTTTCCCAGCCCCCCAACCCTGAGACCCCTTAGAAAATCCAGGCTAGAAATCATTCAGTTTCACTCACATCATTCAGTTACAAGTAATAAACAGAAATTAGCATAGAATTGAAACAATGACCCTACAAAGAGCAGCAAATCTATTAAAAAACTAAAAATGCTCATCAGGGGGAAAAAAGTCATCTTCTAGCAAATAAAAATTGTGACCAAATATTATCTACATATTATATAAAACCAGTTGTGTGGGACTTCCCTGGTGGCACATTGGATAAGAATCCGCCTGCCAATGCAGGCAACATAGGTTCGAGCCCTGGTCCGGGAAGATCCCACATGCCGCAGAGCAACTAAGCCCGTGTGCCACAATTACTGAGCCTACACTCTAGAGCCTGTGAGCCACAACTACTGAGCCTGCGTGCCACAACTACTGAAGCCCGCAAGCCTAGAGCCCATGCTCCGCAACAAGAGAAGCCACCACAGTGAGAAGCCCACGCACGGCAAAGAAGAGTAGCCCCCACTCACCGCCAACTAGAGAAAGCCCGCGTGCAGCGACAAAGACCCAGCACAGCCAAAAATAAATAAAATTAAATCTTTAAAAAATATAAATAAATAAAATTAAATTAAATAAATAAATAAAACCAGTGGTGTGTTAGAGCCAGTTTAAATTAGCTCATGAGATACAATTGTTAAATGTTAAAGGATTTTTGTGAACTAGTTTTTAAACACAGCCATTATCAAAAATTAATATATAGAAAGTTGCACTGAAATAAATTCTATTTTAAAAATAAAAGTAATACTCAAGCTCATCCCTCCCTAATTATGTTATTATATTTTACTATTATCTATGTTCTTCGGGTTGTTTATGTGTATTGGTGGAAATACTATATAATGGAGGACTTCCAGTTCTGCCAAGGTGCAATAGCCCCATTCCTCCCAGATCCTCCCTCTAACAACTAAAAAGCCCTAGACATTGCACAATAAACAAGCATAGCATAACTCTGAAAAGTACAAAGAAGAAGGCAGACCACCTGGGGGAACTCAGAATTTGAGGAATGCCATGCCAGCAAATTCTCTGGGTTTCTTTATCGCCTCCCATGTAGGTATGCTGGACAAGATGCTATAGAATCTTCCAACCCAGAATCTCCAGCAGACACAGACAAAAAGTACTGCAAGAGAAGCCTGTTCTCCTTAGCTGAAGGATGCACAAGGGTCTGGAGTTGCTGGGCAAACAACAGACTGCCTTTGGGAGTGCGGGCAGGGAAGCAGACCATCACAACTGGCAGTGTGGACGTGCAGCAGGATTCCCAGCATCAGCTGGGACAGGAGGCTTTCAGATCACATGGGCTGCCAGGGGGCTTGCAGAGACGTGGGCTCAGCTAAAATCTAGCCTCAGAGTGGGGAGCTCTGGAGTGTAAGTGGCACCACAGAGTTGTCCCACTCTGTCAGTCAGTAGCTGTGGGCATTCCCAGGGAGAAAGCATAACCTCAGGCATTTCCTGGGAAGGTCGCTCCCATTGGGCAAGGACAATTCCAAGGAGCTTCGCTGTGAGTTGATACCAGTCAACGTTGATAGCAGCTAGGAGATGAGTGTAGAGGCCTGGTAAAGGGATCAGGGTCAGGTATCAACAGCCACTGCTACAGCAGCTGACTACAGAAATCAGGAGAAGAAAATAACAAGTTAAACTAAAGGAAAGGAGAAAAAATAAATTATTAAAAGAAAAGCAGAAAAGTAATCAGTTAGAAAACAGAAAGGTATAACTAGTAAATCCAAAAGCTGGCTCTTTGAAAACAACCACCATAGAGGTTTTTGTTAAACATTGTACTGGGGGAGTCAGCCAATGCAGTTAGACAAGAGAACACAATTTAGAGAAATCGAAATTGGAAAGAAATGGGTAAAACTCTCACTATTTACCAATGATGCTTGTGTTAGATTGATTGTATTGATGGCCCCTCTGCTTGACCTCTCCTTGATCCCTTGTCCTTTGACACTGCAGTTCTCATAAAGAGGCAGAGTCTGCTTCCCCAACCCTTGAGTCTGAGCTTGGCCATGTGACTTACTTTGGCCATTAAGATATTGGTATCTTTGAGAGACACGAAGGCTCGAAAAAGTATTTGTGCATTTCCTTGCTCTCTTACTCCTCTGAAATCCCCCCTGAGAATATGCCTGAGATAATCTAAGAACATGCCTGGACTAGCCTAAGGGGTGGGGTGGGGTGTATAAAGTAAGAGGCAAGTAAGAAGAGCTCAGTTGTCTCAGCCAAAGCCATCATAAACCAGCCTACCTCCAGGCAACCCCTAAACATGTGGAAGAAGCCAGTCAAGATCAGAAGAGCTGCCTATTCAACCTACAGCTGACTACAGATTCATGAATGAGCCCAGACAAGACTAGAAGAACCCCCCCCAGCCACGCACAAACTCATGATCCATAATATTGATCAATTATTGTTTTGAACTGCTAAGTTTTGCATTATAGGTAACTGATACAATAGTTCTATATACCTGGAAGCCCCCAAGACAACTAAAATTACTACAAACAATAAGAGGTGGCAGGCTACTCAATTAACAGAAGTTAATGGCTTTCATATAGATACATAAACAATCAGTTAGAAAGTACATGAAAGAAAAGATCCCAGTTGCAAAAGTAATAAAACAAAAGAAAAATATACTTAAGAATAAACTTTTTATATGTACATAACTTATCTGAAGAAAACTTTAAAACACTCCTAAAGTACACAAGCAAAAACTTGAACAAATAGAAACATGGACCATTTGTTTTAATAGGAAGAAACGCCACAAAGAAATCAATTCTCCCTAAGTTAATTTATGCAGTCAATATGATCTAAATAAAAACACCAATAAGGGATTTTGAAGTTCACATATGAAAGGAAACTAGCAAAAACAACCAGAAAAACTCTAAAAATGAGGAGCTATGATCTGTGTGATAAGGTCTCAGTAACTCAACCGGTGCAAAAACAGGCAGATAGACCAATGGAATAAAACAGAATGTCGAGAAACGGAATTAAGTACATATGGAAAGTTAATATAGTTCAGAGAAAGCTGGGATTTCAAATCTTGGGAAAAACAAAACATTGAGATGTCCTAATTGGGTAGCCAACTGGAAGAAGAAATTAAGTTGAATCCCTATCTCACACCATATACTAGAATAAATTCCAAATTGATCAGGATTTACATGGAGGAAAAGAAAACCACAAGGTATTAAGATAAAACATAAAGAACTCTTTCATGATCTCAATGCAACAAAACCTTTCTAATATGATATAATATTTAAAAGCCGTAAAGAAAAATTTGATAAATGTGACTATATAATAACAAAAACTTCTGCATGACAAAAACACCTTAAGAATAGTCCAAAGACAAATGACAAACAGGGACAAAATATTTGTTACTGATGTCATTGCAAAGGGCTGAAGCTCCCTAATTACAGAGCTCCTATAATTCATTAAAAACATACCAGCAAGCACAACAAAGGAAACCATCAACAAAACGAAAAGACAATGTAGTGAATAGAAGAAAATATTTGCAAATATATGACCAACAAGGGGTTAATATCCAAAATATATAAACAACTCGTACAACTCAATATCAAAAAAACAAACAACCCAATTTAAAAGTGGGCAGGGGGCTTCCCTGGTGGCGCAGTGGTTAAGAGTCTGCCTGCCAAGGCAGGGGACATGGGTTCGAGCCCTGGTCCGGGAAGATCCCACATGCCACGGAGCAACTAAGCCCGTGGGCCGCAACTACTGAGGCTGCGCTCTAGAGCCCGTGCTCCGGCAACAAGAGAGGCCACCGCAATGAGAAGCCCGTGCACTGCAACGAAGAGTAGCCCCCGCTCACCACAACTAGAGAAAGCCTGTGCGCAGCAATGAAGACCCAATGCAGCCAATCAATCAATAAAATAAAATAAATTAAAAAAAAAAAAAAGTGGGCAGAAGAAAGACCTTAATAGACATTCTTCCAAAGAAGAAATACAGATGGCCAACAGGCACATGAAAAGATGCTCAACATTGCTGATTATTAGAAAAGTGCAAATCAAGACAACAACGAGATATCACCTCACACATGTCAGAATGGCTATTATCAAAAAGACCACAAATAACAAATGTTGGCAAGGATGTGGAGAAAAGGGAACCCTTGTACACTGTTGGTGGGAATGTAAATTGGTGCAGCCACTACGGAAAACATTATGGAGGTTCCTCAAAAAACTAAAAATAGAACTACTATATGATCCAGGAATTTCACTCCTGGGTATATATCTGGAAAAAACAAAAACACGAATTGAAAAGATACATGCATCCTAATGTTCATAGCAGCATTATTTACAATAGCCAAGATATGGAAGCAACCCAAGTGTCCATCAACAGATGAATGGATAAAGAAAATGTGGTATTATATATATATATATTATATACATGTATGTATGTATATATACACAATGAAATATTAGCCATAAAAAAGGATGAAATTCTGCCATTTGCAGCAACGTGGATGGATCAGGTGAGAATATTATGCTTAGGGAAATAAATCAGACAGAGAAAGACAAATACTGTATGCTATCACTTATTTGTGGAATCTAAAAAATAAAACAAACTAAGGTATCTAGCAAAACAGGAGACTCAGAAACATAGAAAACAAACTAGTTGTTACCAGTGGGGAGAGGGTGGGGGAGGAGCAAGATAAGGGCATGGGATTAAGAGATACAAACTACTATGCATAAAAGAGATATGCAACAAGGATATATTGTACAGCACAGGAAATTACAGCCATTATTCTGTAATAATTTTTAATGAAGTATGATCTATAAAAATACTGAATCACTATGCTGTACACCTGAAACTAACATAAAGTTGTAACTATACCTCAGTTGAAAAAAACAAAACAGACCAAAAGGGGGCAAATGATTTGAACACACAGGCCACAGAATAAGAAATACAAGTGAGACAAATATATTTTTAAATCTCTGCTCTCATATGCAGTAAGAGAAGCACAAATTAAAACTACACTGAAATACTGATTTTTACCTATTACATGAACAAAATCCAGACAGTCTGATAACACACTACATTGGCAACGTTGTGAGGAGCTGACGCTCTCACACACTAGCCTGAGGGACGGAGGGTACAAATTGGTACAGTCTGCACGTGCAACAATTAAATGATATCTATCAAAATTACAATTGAAACTACCTTTTGACCCAGCAATTCCACTTCTAGAAACTTATCCTCTGGACATCCTCACACATGTGAGGAGATGTAAGCTATAGAATAATATGAGGTATGGACCCTCTTTTTTAATATAAACTGTAGTATTTATCAATTACAAATTTTGTAATCAAAAAAGAAAAATGTGGATCAAGAGAAACATCAAACTAAAAAGACCAGACAGCAAAGCCTATGGGAATGCCATGTGGTGTGTTTTACAGACAAGATTCTAAAACGTAAGTGACTATTGATAGCTCTCTCTTTACACTTCCATTCCAGTAACTTTTTGATAAAATGGTTGTTATTCATCTGTTTTAAAATCCTAAATTCAGAGCGAATTCCCTGGTGGTCCAGTGGTTAAGACTCTGAGCTTCCACCGCAGAAGGCACCGGTTCATCCCTGGTCGGGGAACTAAGATCCCGCATGCTGCTCGGCGCGGCCCAAAAAATTTAAATTTAAATTAAAAAAAATAAAATCCCTAATTCACATTAATTTCACATTATTTTCACATTAAACTGAGCTTCTTACTCATACGGATACCAAGCATCTCACTGGAGTCAAATTTTAGTAACGGTTTATGTCAGTCTACGTAGAAAAATAGGACACAGGACAAGATCAGGTGAGGACTATTAATGCACAGATAATATATACACCAGCCAGAGGAACTGAGAAATTATTATAACCAATAAAATAAACATACCTCAGGAAAACTGGGTTACTACTAAACAGCTCTCAACTGTTAAAACCCAACCTCCTTACATTAAAGAAATTTCTCAACAGGGACAAGTTAGACACTTTAATTACAGGTCTTTCACATTCCCCACCCCGACTCCCAAAATGCACTATTAGGGATAAGCATAATGTTCCATGGGCATAAGCTACTCACTATAGTGTTGTAACAGCGCAACATTGCAAACATCTAAAAGACCATCAGTACAAAAGTGATTGAGTAAGATATGGTATAGCCATACAATGGGATATTACACAAAAAGAAAATTTTCTTTCTATGGCAATATGGAGAAATTGCCAAGATATGTTTTAAATGAAAAAAATCAAGGTGCAAACAGGTGAATATATTCCTTTTACTGCTGCTCTATATGTTTTAAAAAAATGGGGTGGGGAAGACTATATATTTGCTTGGTAGATGTTGTTTTTATTAAATCAGAAACTAATAACAGTATTTAGCGTTTGTGTGAGTGGGGTGGAGGTGGGGGGAATTGGGCAGAGAGGGAACAGCACTCTACCTTTATATGCTTTCTGACTTTTGAACCGCGTTAAAATAATACCTATTCCAAAAACAGATGTTTTAAAACATTTTAAATTGTACATTTAAACATAACCACTAGATGGCGCTTGTTCTTCATTCCAACTGCCACCCCCAAGGAGTTCATTCCTATTTAACAAAGAAATAAAAGCTGGATGAAGAAGTCTTAGAAACTGTCTCCCTGAAAGCTTGAACATCTGCTTATCATAATATGAATATTTAAATTCCTAACACTTTTCAAGCAAAAAGGTAACCATCTCTGCGATGGAAAAGTCAGGGTTTCAGAGCATCTCAAGCTCTCCCAACTCCTATGCAACATGCGTATTTGTGCATTTTCTGTCTTTAAATATCAACCTCCACGTTTAGCAATCTTAATGGGACACCTTAAATACTATGTGTATAACGATACGGTATAAATCATAAACAACGATGGTTTTGGGTATTTTATAATAACAGATATTATTTCTCTTTTCTGGTTTCTTGGGTCTGTAAGATATAAAGATTTGGCAAATATTATTATCTCTGTGCCTCAAATGGCAGAGAGAGGCCCTACAGAATTAAGAGACTTGGCAGGTCCTGGGTGGATGGCGTTAGTGTCGAGATTAAGAGACACATCTGCGGGGGTGGTTATGGGGTACAGAGAGGGCCCTGCTCTACCCTCAGCAGCTCCACCATCATCTGACTTATCGGTGGTCTGTGTAGGATTTAGCTTGACAAAAAATGGTTCCTTTAACTAAGAACAAGGTTGAAAACCTCTGAACTAGGATATGCCACCAGCAAGAACTAAAGCAAAAGATACGAATCTCACCTTCCCTCGGAGAGGTGAAGGGTGTGGGCATCCAGCATCAGTAAGACGAAGCCTTACTGGGAAGTTTCACACATGGAATTAGGACCAAACCACAAGATACTAAGTTTCAAAATCGAATCATAAATACCTACTAGAGAGGTGAAAATAAAAAATACTAACAATACCAAGTGTTAAGAAGGTGCAGAGCAACTGGATCCCTCACTCACTGCTGGTGGGAAATATTTAAAAAATGGTACAGGCACTCTGGAAGAGTTTGACAATGTCTTATGAAGCTAAATACACACTTACGTTTATAACTCAGCAATTCCACTCCTGGGTATTTACCCAAGAGAAATGAAACCCTTTGTTTACACAAACACTTATACATGAATGTTTATAGCAACTTTATTTGCAATCACCAAAAACTAGAAACAACCCAAATGTCCCTTGACTGGGGCATAGATTAAACTGTGGTACATCCATACAACAGGGTACTACTCAGCAATAAAAAGGAATGAACCACTGATACACATGACAACTGGGATGGATCTCCAAGGCATTGTGTTGAGTGGAAAAAAGCCAATCTCAAAAAGTTACATATGATAGGATTCCAATTTTATAACATTCTCAACATGACTAAATTATAGTAATGAGGTACAGATCAGTGGCTGCCAGGAGTTAGGGTTATGGGGAGAATCTGACTCTAAAAGGGAAACACAGGAGGTTTCTCCACGGTGATGGAATAGTTCTGTATTCTGATTGTGGTGGCTGGTTACACAAAACTATACGTGTGAACTACACACACACACACACACACACAGATGTCCTCCAAAAGATTTGAACAGACACTTCACAAAAGAATGACCAATATAAAAATGACCGATAAGCATGAGAGAAAACGCTCAATGTCATTAAGTCACCATGGAAATACAAATTAACATCACAATGAGATACCATTACACGCTCACCTGAATGGCTAAAAAAAAGTTTTTAATGAAAAACCTAAATATTAACAAGGATGTGGAGCAACTAAAACTCTCATGTTTTGTTGTGATAATGTAAAACAGTCACCTTGGGGAAAGGTTCTGTCAATTTCTCATAACACTAAACATATACCTACTCTATGACCTAACAATGACACTCCTAGTATTTACCCAAGAAAAGCAAACTGTTCATAAAAATTCTTGTAGAAGAATGTTCATACCAGCTTTATCAATAATAGCTCCAAACTGGAAACAGCCAAGGCATCCATCACTAATAGAACAGATAAATAAACTATGGTCTAGTCGTAAAATGGAATACTACTTACTTAGCAATAAAAAGGAATGTACTATTGATACACATAAATGGCATGTATTAATCTAGACAACATTATACTGGGCTCTCTAGGATCACTTGCTCTGGAGGAAGCCAGCTGCCATGATGTGAGGACACTCAAGCAGCTTCGTGGAGAGGTCCACATGGGAGAAACACTGAGGCTTCCTGCCAACAGCCACGTGAGTACACCACCTTGGGGGTGGATCTGCCAGCCCCAGTCAAGCCTTTATATGACTTAAGCCCCAACCAACATCTTACATGCAACCTCATGAAAGACCCAGAGCCGCCCAGCTAAGATGCTGTGAAATTCATGACCCACAGAAACCGGTTGTTAAGTTTTGAGGTAATCTGCTACACATCAGTAGATAAGGAGTACACATGGCATTGTCATACACACAAACAACTGATGGGCATGAACTAGTATCTTATTTTAAAACACTTTAATAATATGTAACACACCAAGAACAAAGCAAGAATCATAAAAGTATAGCCTAATGAATTATCACGAAGATTACACACACCTGTATAATCTCTACCCAAGTGCAGGGATCACATTACATCACCAGACTCTCCCCTTGGTCTCCCTCTCAATCACTCCCTCCCTCCTGCCCATACTAGCTGCTGTCCTAACTTGTAACTCCATAAATTATTTTTGACTGCTTTTAAATATTAAAGAAATGGGATTAGACACTATGTATTCTTTTGAGTCTGGCTTCTCTCACTCATCGTGGCTAATAAGATTCATCTTAGTGTCTATTGTAGCTGTGTTTCATGCATTTTCATTGCTGTGTGGGATTAAATTGAATTAATATACCACCAAAAATATGCTGTGTGAACATATTGTGTAATTCCATTTGTATTAAACTCTAAAACAGACAAAACTAAAACACAGTAGGAACAAAAACAGAACAGTGGTTACCTCTGGGAGGGGAAGGGCAGGGCCTGGGAAGGGCATGAGGGACCTTTCTGGGGTGATAGTAATGTTCTCTATTTTGATAGGGGTTTGGGTTACATAGGTGAATGCATCTGCCAAAATTCTGAGAGTGTACACTTAATAGTTTTGTATTTCAATGTACTTTACAGCAAAAGAAAAAATCTGAGCCATGTTGACAGGATGTACGCCATGGAATGATACGATGTGATGTGACATGATGTGACGTGACAGGACAGGATAGGATAGGATAGGATATATGGTATGATATATGATATGATATGATATGGTGTGATGTGATGTGATAGGATAGGATAGGATAGATGGTATGATATGATATAATGTGATGTGATGTGATATGATGAGAAGGGCATCTCCCCTCATATGCTTCCCCAGAACCCATAACCTCAGCCTAAACATGAGAAAAACATCAGACAGACCTGAATTGAGGGACATTCAACAAAATACCTGACCGATACTTTTCAAAAGTGTCAAGGTCATGAAAAACAGGGAAAGACTAAGGAATTGTCACAGCCCAGAGGAGGCCAAGGAGCTGTGACAATGAAACACGTGGTGTCCTGGATGGGGTCCTGGAAGAGAAAGAGGGCACCACGGGGAAAACTGAGGAAACCTAAGTGAAGTCTAGAGTTTAATTCATAGCAACGTACCGATGCCGCCACCTTCGTTTTGACAAATGTACCGTGGTTCTGTAAGATGTTAACAACAGGGGAAACTTGGTGAGAGGGAGATGAGAAAACTCTGTTATCTCTGCAACTTTTCTATAAATTAAAAATTATTCCAAAATAAAAAATCCATTTTAAAAAGAGACAACAAAGCAGAAACTAACACACCATTGTAAAGCAATTATACTCCAATAAAGATGTTAAAATAAATAAAATTTAAAAGAGACAACAAGCAAGGCAACAACAAAATCAAAAAGGCCATTGTGTATTAAAATACACACACACACACACACACACACACACACACACCACTGGACAGGAATAAAGACGCAGACGTAGAGAATGGACTTGAGGACACGGGGAGGGGGAAGGGTAAGCTGGGACGAAGTGAGAGAGTGGCATGGACATATATACACTACCAAATGTAAAACAGATAGTGGGAAGCAGCCGCATAGCACAGGGAGATCAGCTCGGGGTTTTGTGACCACCTAGAGGGGTGGGATGGGGGGGTGGGAGGGAGACGCAAGAGGGAGGAGATATGGGGATATATGTATATGTATAGCTGATTCACTTTGTTATAAAGCAGAAACTAACACACCATTGTAAAACAATTATACTGCAATAAAGACGCTAAAAAATAAATTAATTAATTAAAAAAAAAAATAAAAAAAAAAAGCAGTTGTGTGTGGGACTTCCCTGGCGATCCGGTGGTTAAGACTTCGCCTTCCAATGCTAGGGCTGCGGGTTCAATCCCTGGTCGGGGAGCTAAGATCCCACATGCCTTGTGGCCAAAAAACTAAGATATAAGACAGAAGCAATACTGTAACAAATTCAATATAGACTTAAAAAAAAAAAAAAAGCACTGGTTTGTGTTTTTCTCTAACTCTAAGTCAAAATGAGTTTTGTTCTAGGGGAAAGCACATCTTCAGATACCAAATGCGAACGCCCTCATGACAAGGAACATCCTTGGCACCTAAGCTTTTGACCACCATGTGACTCCTGGCAGCACAGATGTTCTGGAATAAAATACCAACAAGAACTTGAAAACCAACCCTGGTTTCCCAGCAGGGCTCTGCTTCAATAACCCGCGCCTTGGTCCTGGTCTCTTTGGTAACTTCCTTCTGGAGACACCTCCAGCTCAGCCCAAGATAAAATCCCTCTTCTCTTTGAAATCAGCAAGAATCAAAAATGCTCCATCTCCATTAAAAAGTGAGGTGCACCCCGCTACAAGCATTCATGGCTCCCGAGAGGCAGTGAGCACAGGGCCCATCTGCCTTCTAGCAAACATTGCGATCACAGCTCGACCTCCGATGCCCCAAACCCTGACACCACCCACAGGACACCACGCACAACCTGGACGAGTAGACGGTGAATGAAAGAGAAACTGTTGAATCATCTTGCGGTAACTGTCAAAGGCTGCAGGCCCTGAGCCAGCCGGCGCCTGAGAAGATGCAAAGGGGGTCGTTTCTAAGTGCTGAGGTTTAATTCTAGCTGTGATGTTCCTTCAACTGGCGAGATGTACCTTGGCTGATGGGAAAAGTCTACAAAGTTCTCAGGAAGAAAGGCTCTGAAGACGGAGAGAAAAGGGAAGAAGGGGAAGGAAAGATCCCTCCCCAGAGACAAAAACCTCACAGGAATCCCTGAAGGAGGCAGTTCCAGACCCCACCCCTGCATCCTGGGCCTCCACTGAATGACCGAGTGACCATGGGGAGGGGAGTTTCCCTCTCCATCCTTTTTCTCCCCTTCCTTCCTTGAGCTTTCATTAAGCACCTACACCAGCTAAACACTAGGAATTCAAAACAAGCCGGGCTGGCTCCTACCTTCAAAGGGCTTGGAGTCCAGCATGGAAGACAGAGCAGGAGGAAGAGGGGTCCCGTACAAAGTGCACATGTCATCATTAGACCTCAAGTGGCTGGACGGGTGCCGCCTCCCAGGGATGGTACGGTTGTCTTCTGGAATGGAGAGCCTTTGGTTTAGCAATCACCTTTGCTTGGTTCCGTCAGGAGGAGCCGAGAGAAGGCAGAGCGGTGAGAACCTAGTTGCTCTGCAGGATCCGCTGAGGAGTGGGGTGTCTGTGGGCAGAGAGAGGAAGTCCCAGGAGGGAGGGAGGGAGGCAGTGGGGCGGGGAGGGCAGGAGGAAAGGGGTGGAAGGGTGAGCAGGAAGGAAGCGAAGGGGGAAATGGGGCCGAGTGAGCGCGGGATAGGAGCAGATACAATCTCCCAAGACAAAAACACGAACTGTCACCAAACTCTCTCAGGCATGTGTCTCACTAGGTAAAGGTACATGCGGCAGCTACTGCTGGGGCGCTTCCGCCCCCCCCCCCCAGGATCCTGGGGATGCCGCATCAGCTCAGCCCAAGGGGGCGGCTCCTGATTGGTCCAGGTCACCACGGGGATCTCAGCCTCCAGGACAGTGACTGGTTTAGAAACAAGAATTGAAGCTTCAAACAAGGGGGGTTAATTTTTAGGGCGCACGTGGGAGGTGCTGAGATGGGAGTGGCACCTGAGAGGTTAGCTAAGAAAGCCATAATGGGTTTGCGGCTGACAGTTCAGGGTCTTGGAGGATGCCCAGCCCTGTAGTCTACAGGTACGACCAGGCCTTGACTGGCTCCTAAGACCATGCTCTGACCATGGGATGGTGGAGTCTGCAGGCTTATGGGGCTCCTTGTTCCCAACTGTAGTGACACCTTTGGTAACCCAAAGGATGTCTTTGGTGGAACATCATGGTACACAAATTCTGCAGGAGAAGATCTAGAGGGGAAATCCATCATCTTCAACAACAAATCCTTTCACGGGGTGTGTAGGAGGCACCTCGGTGAGTCTAACATGCACAGCAGCCAGGGTTCCCTCCTAGACCTTGAGAGCTACCTGCCCACCTACCCGTCCATTTACAGGTAAAGGGGAAGATGGCCATGGAGATTCCCTCAGGGGCCCATGATGACCTGGACTTCAAGGCCTGGGGTCCCTGAAGGGCAAAGAGGAGGTCAACACTCTCCCACGGCTGCCAGGAGGGCATGGGGGGAGACCCTGGGGGTCTGAGGGGTCTCCCGTGATGTCTGAGTTCTCACAATAAGTCCATAAATAGTGTCAAAAGAAACAGAGGTTTGCACATGGTCCATAGAGCCGTCGCTGTGAAGAGAAGGGCAAGTAATCAGGGGCCCTGCAGTCGCTTTTTGTCACGGCCATAACCGCGTAAGAACCAATCTCAGCTCCTGGAATCAACCCACCTGCAAAGCCTTATTCACGGAGGGAGAACAGAGTACAAATGTTGTAGCCTGGATGTGATCGTAAAGTAGAGAGAGGATGGACAGAAGGGAAGTTAGAAAGAAAAGAGATGCTATCGAAGCTCGGTGCAACGAGGTAAATAAAAATAAAAACATATCCACACTAACAGGAGGTCACAGGAGAATCTCAGCTCCCTGGCAGGGAGGGAAGGGGGCAGAGGACTGCGGGATGGCACCCCGAAAACAGCGCCGGTTCTGAGATCTCATGACACAGTCAGAATGGCTTCGGTTAGAAAACAGGCCCGATTTCCTCCGAAATTGCAGTCCCTCCCCGAGGCCGAGAGGAATGAGCGTCCATGACCCCTAGTCTCTCTACACAGACATTGGTCCCTTGCATGCATAACATTTCCTTTTGGAATCAATCAGCAAGTCTCTGCCCAGAAAAGCCAAGTTATTGCCCAGCTTCAGATCAAAGTCACGGCCAGGGGAAGGAGGAGGGAACTTAACAGGCAGTGTTTAAGTGCCCCCATTCAAGGCGGTAATGCCTGACCTGGCTTCCCAGGGCCTCTTCTGAGACATCCTTCACTCACTGCAGTGACCCAGAGACTCAGGAAGAAGCCAAGGATGGGTGCCCAGTGCTCTGTCAGTCTGGCACGCATTTCCCCTTTTCTGGGCCACATCACCTCCTTTTGTCTTTAGCAGCCCCCCACTACCTCCCCCACCCACGCGGTTCTGGTTGGTGACCCGCCCCAGGGGCCACTTTAAGGAAAAGCAATGGCAATGGCCAGCTGGGCCAATGAGGGTGACCTGGGCCAGGCTGGAAGCCAAGAAGAGTCTCTCTCTTCCAGCCTGGCTGCTGAGCTGTGAGACATGCACCCAAAGCTCCAAAGGCCACGAGGTGGCCAGGGTCTGTCTGGACGTGAGGAGAGCAGAGCTGAGGACTCCTGGCTGTGTCACCCTAGCAATCTGAACTCCAGCCTCTGTGCCTGAGCCAAGGTGAGCTGTGTTTCTGTCTCTGCAAGTGAAACAAAAGTGAAATAAAAGCAAACTAATTGGGGTGCTTCTGGTTGAAAACCAAAAGTTTGGTTGAAACCCAACTCACAGTGGCCTGAACAGTAAAGGGAACTTGCTACTTCACGGAACTGCAGAGACAGGACAAGGGGCAGGCTTCAGGGCACGTTTGACTCCCTGGCTCAATCATGCCCTGCCACTGTGGGTCACTTCCTCCTAGGGCTGGCTTCCCTCTTGGTGACAAAATGGCTGCACACCTAGCCAGCCTCACGTTCAGACTCCACCCCATCCAAAATGAGAGGGCGTGCCCATCCGGCAGATCTCTCAGATAAGCAAGGAAGCATCTTTCCCAGGAGCCCTCAGAAACCTCCCTTCCTATTTCATTGGCCAAAATTGGATCACGGGACTATTCCTGTACCAACCGGAGTAGCTGGCTTCCTCAGGGTTACGGGTCAATCCCTTTGTCAAGGTGGGGGGGTCGACGAGGTGACTGGTCCACTTTCTCTGGATTATACAACCTATGGGAGAGGGTCACGTGCCCAAATGAAAACCTAGGAAGTGCTGGGAAGAGGCGTGATGTGAGGACGAACGCTTACTTCATTAACACTGTGGCAAACAAGGAAGAAAAGAAATTACTATTGGGTTGGCCAACAAGTTCGCTTGGGTTTTTCCGTAAGATGTTACAGAAAAACCCGAACAAACGTTTTGGCCAGCCAATAAATGTTAGGTATTACTATTGTTGTTTTCATTTACCTGTAATTACCCAAACATTTTGCCTTAAGTAGTACTACTATATTAGGTTTGTATCTTCCTTACAGTTTTTTCCCCTTGTTCCAATTTTTTATTATTTATTTATTTCCCAATCATTTTTTAAAATTGATGTATAGTTGATTTACAATATTGTATTAGCTTCAGGTGTACAACATAGTGATTCAAAAATTGTATAGATTATACTCCATTTAAAGTTATTATAAAATACTGACTATATTCCCTGTGCTGTACATGGCAGTTCTATATTTAATTTTTGAGGAATTTCCATACTGTTTTCCATAGTGGCTACACCATTTTGTGTTCCCACCACAGCATACAAGGGTTCCGGTTTGTCTACATCCTTCCCAACGCATGTTGTCTTTTTGTATTGGTCTCTTAGAGCAGGTAGAAAACAAAAAGTGGAGTTACAAACCAATGTTACAATAAAGCTAGCATTTATAATCACCCAGGTATTTATTGATACATCACAATCTTCTTTAAGGGAATTTCTCACATTAAATTAGTGAACAGAATTTAGAATGATCAAATCCTGCAGATCCCACCTCTTCAGTGTCTCTGTCCTCTCCTCTCTCTGTTTTTCACCAGAACTATTCCCTTTTCACACTTCAGCATTATCCCCTTTGAGAGTCAAATGAGAGATCAGATATAAAAAGTGTGCAACCAACTGCACAGACAGCCCTGTGAAGGGGAAGTGGGACCACTGAGTCTCCTGACCTTTTACCGGCAGGGGTTTTAGTTCCTTTCTCTAGATCTCTCTTTCTCTCAGTCTCTCTCAGTCTCTTCCTGTCTCCCTCTCTGCCAGTATCCTGTGGAGGGACCCTTGGTTAATTTACTATTTTCTTTTCTTCCAACTGTTGGTCCAACCAGGAAACAATTCTGCCTTTTACAACCATAACTGGGAGGCAACACGGGCTAAGTCATCATTTGAAATCCATGATAAAGACCCTCATGCAGTTGGAGAACTAGCACAATGACAGTAACTTCTAACCACACCCATGCCTCTCCCTCCCATCTCTCAGCCCTCCCCCTCCAATCCTCTAGAATCTTGGTTTAGCATTCCTTTACTTTCATTTTATAGAGTTTCTCACATATCCAGGTATGTCTAAAGAGTATACTGTTGATTTAATTTATGTTAACTTTGTAAAAAAAAAAAAGGAATCAGCACACCAATGTTCATAACAGCACTATTCACAATAGCTGAGACATGGAAGCAACCTAAGTGTCAATTGACAGAGGAATGGATAAAGAAGATGTGGTACATATATACAACGGACTACTACTCAGCCATAAAAAAAGAATGAAATAATGCCATTTGCAGCAACATGGATGGACCTAGAGATTATCATACCAAGTGAAGTAAATCAGACAGAGAAAGACAAATATTATATATCACATGTGGAATCTAAAAAAATAATACAAATGAACTTATTTACGAAACAGAAACAGACTCACAGACATACAAAACAAACTTACGGTTACCAAAGGTTAAAAGGGGTAGCGGAGGGATAAATGAGGAGTTTGGGATTAGCAGATATAAAATACTATATATCAAATAGATATACAACAAGGACTTACTGTATAGCACAGGGAACTTATTCAATGTCTTGTAATAAACCATAATGGAAAAGAATATGAAAAAGAATATATATATATTCATATATATATAAGTGTGTGTACATGTATATATATATATGAATCACTTTGTTGTACATCAGCAACTAACACAACATTGTAAATCGACGATACTTCAATAAGAAAAAAAACGCCTTGTGTTTAGCAAGTTTGATGTTTATAATACAATATTATTTTCTATACTCACTATACTATGCCTTAGCTCTCCGGGCCTTTTTTATCTACTGATTGCAAGTTTGTACCTTTAAGCAACATCTCTCTTACTCCTCCTACCACCCAGCCCCTGGTAACCATGATTCCACTCTGTTTTTATGAGTTCACAGCTTTTTTAGATTTCACGCATACGAAGAGCATCATTTTCCAATGAGCCTAAAGTCATATATGGAGGATCCCTGCTCACCATCCTTTCAGGCACCTGGGCTTATGACCTGTCATTCATTCTCCACGCACCCATCCCTCAGGGACTAAAAGATTCATCTCTGGAGAAATTAACCCTGACCAAAACAAAACACTAATACTGGTCTGCCACTGAAGGGAAGGTTCTCTCTGATCAAGAAAGCCTGTGGCCAAGGACCCTGCCTGTTTACAATCAGCATTTTGCTCATATTACTCACTTCACTCCTGTTTTGAACAAACACCCAAGACTGACTAGACATTTAACAAAAGCCTCAGACATGAGAGCCAGAGGTCAAAAGTACAAACAGGAAAAGAAAAAGGAACTCAAAGGAAATAGAGACAAAGCAGAGAATAGAAAGAAACATCTCAAAAATTACCATCAACTATCCCCAAGAAATAAGAGACTTTGCAACCAGAAAACAAGAACAGATGCTATAAAAAAGGAATAAAGAACTTAAAGAACTTTTGAAAATTAAAAATACAATAGTAGATATTTAAAATGACTCAAGAACAGTTGGAAGATAAAGTTGAGAAAATCTCCCAGGAATTAGAATGAAAAGGTAAAGAGATGAAGAGGATTAGGAAACTAGAAGACAAGCCCAGGAGGTCCAACATGTGAACAAAAGGAGTCCAGATAAGAGAGCAGTGCAAATAGTTGAAGAACATGAGTTTCCAAATTAAAAGAGCCCATCGCATACCCCCCATAATGTGAGAAATGAAAGAAAAAGAGGCCCACATCAAGCCACAACACGGTGAAATTCCATAAAACCAGTGCTAAAAAGAAAGTCCTAGAAACTTCTAGGAGGGAGGAAGAAAAACAAGTCATATATTTATATACTAAAATGCCAGGGTGCAGAAGCGATCAGATTAATTAATAACAATGTTGGATACTTGAAAGCAATGGCATGATGTCCTTAAAATTCTGGGGGAAATTTTACTTCCAGCCTAGAATTCTACACCTGTACAAATATTCAGCCGATTTTGATAGTAAATATTTTCAGACGTGAAGATCTCAAAAATCTCAAAAAGTTAACTCTCTGGCATCCCTTCTCAGAAAGCTATTAGGTGAGAGACTGTCCTGGTTATCTATAGCTATGGTAACAATGCACCCCAAAACTTAGTGGCTTAAAACAACAGTTCATTATCATTATATCTCTCTACTCTAACAGGAATTTGGACACACAGGATCAAGTAGAGATGGCGTGTCTTGGCTTCTCAGTGTCTGCGGTCCCAGCTTAGATGACTTCGATGGCTGGAGGCTGGAGCAGTCGGGAATGTTCAGCATCTCTCTATGGGGCATCTCTACATGGACCAGCTCGGGCTTCCTCACAGCATGGCAGCCATAGGCTGGTAGAACTTTTCACATGGAAGCTTGGGGCCTCAAGAGACAGGAAGTGGAAGGTACCGGTCACTTTAGGCCTAAGCCTGGACACTGGCACACTGGCACTTCAGCCATATCCTGTGGGTCAAAGCAGTCATAAGCCACCCAGATTCAAGGGGAGGGTTCACAAACCACACCTCTCAACGGGAGCAGTGTTAAAGAACTTGTGGCCATCTCTAATCCTCCACAAAGGGTAACCAAAAAAGAGAAGGCCTGGGGAAACAGTGACTTGACTATAGAGGAGATGCAAAGGAAATTCCCAAGATAATGGTGAAGACAATGGTAAAGCCAGTCCAGACTAAAGCCCCAGAAGGAGGCCTCCTGGATGGATGTGTCCGTGGGGGGCCAGGAGGAACAGAACTGCCAGTTACCTGACAGGTTTGACCAAATTGAGAGAAGTGCAACTGTTCTATCCAAAAGTGTGGAGGCCAGCGAGTGATGAGTTTATACAAAACTAAGCAAGTGAATAAAAGGGGCAACTGTTAGCCCAAGAGAACACCAAAAGTTGTGAAAGAAAGGAAATGAAATATGGTACACTAAGGGGCATAGCTGAGAATAATACTTACATAGTCACAGCGATGTGAACGCTGGATACTGATTTAAGTAAAAATTGGGATGCACGGATTTGGGGGAATAAGGAAAGAAAGTGGGCATTAGTGGGAATCTTCATTTTCTATAGAGTAAGTCATTATATAATCAAGAAGTAGCTGCTTACGCATGCTTTTAAGGAAATAGAGGTAAATAACATAAGAATCCAATGAAAGACTTGGAAGTGTTTGCCAGTGAGGAAAGGGGATGAGGGATGAAGGGGGGGGGGGTGGAACAGGGGTGGATGTTTTTCACTCCAAACCTCATAGTATTTTTTGTATTAAGTAAGTTCATACATTATATCATGAAAATAAAAATTAAATTGTAAAAGAGCAAGCTGTAGGACAAAACACATAGTATGATCCTGTTTATATAAGAAAATGTTCACATGTATATGTGAACTCATAGGAAAATAGAAAAAGTAGAAAAAAACCCTACAACACACTAAAGTATTCAAAGTGGTTGGAGGACCAAAAGCCCATCAACAAATGAATGGGTAAACAAAATGTGGTCTATCCATGCAGTGGAGTGTTATCCAGCCTTAAAACGGAAGGAGAGGGGCTTCCCTGGTGGCGCAGTGGTTGAGAATCTGCCTGCCGGTGCAGGGGACATGGGTTCGAGCGCTGGTCTGGGAAGATCCCACATGCCGCGGAGCAACTAGGCCCTTGAGCCACAACTACTGAGCCTGCGCGTCCGGAGCCTGTGCTCCGCAACAGGAGAGGCCACGATAGTGAGAGGCCCGCGCACCGCGATGAAGAGTGGCCCGCGCTTGCCACAACTAGAGAAAGCCCTCGCACAGAAACGAAGACCCAACACAGCCAAAAATAAATTAATTAATTAATTTTAAAAAGATAAAAAAATAAAAATAAAAATAAAAAAACGGAAGGAGATTCTGTCACGTGTCACAACATGAACGAACCTTCAGGACACTCTGCCAAGTGCATAAGCCAAACTCCAAAGGACAAATGTTGTATGATTCCACTTATGTGAAGTAACTACAGTAGTCAAATTCATAGAGACAGAAAGTAGAATGGTGGTTGCCAGGGGCTGGGGGAGGAAGGAAGGGGGAGTTAGTGTTTAATGAGTCCAGTTTCAAATTGTGATGATGCCGAAGTTCTGGAGATGGACGGTGGTGATGGTCGCACAACACTGTGAATGTACTTAATGCCACTGCACACTTAAAAATGGTTAAAATGGTAAATTTTATTTTCTGTGTATTTCACCACAATCAAAAAAGAAAAAGTGGTTCGGGGGAGGGGACAGTTTAAGAAACTTTCACGTTTTCCATATTATTTGACTCTTTGCAATGAGAAGTTTTTCATGAAATACTTGCATGTATATAGAAGACTGAGGGGGAAAACTAAACCTTTGCAAAAGTTAAGGAAGAGAAATGTGCATTGCTCCAGGGAAGGAAAGAAAAGGCAGTGAAGAGAAAGCAGGGGGAGGGGGAACCAGGCAGGCCCAGCACAGCCAGGTCAGGGAGGGGAGCCCTGAGGAAGGGTGGTGAGGGGGTCTTGGGGGCCCAGAAATGTCTAGTGGGGCCTGTAAGCCTCGCATTGTGCACACCCACTCGCCGCCAGGCCCTCAGGAGAGAGCTCCGGTTTGCCAAGAAACAAACTCAAAAACATTTCAAAAGCTTATCTCATTTCAGATGTTGCTTTTAAATATTCCCTGCAAACCCCAGAGAGGAGCCTCAAGTGGCCCAGAATCCTGTGGGGTCCCAGTCAAGGGCATGCTGTCCTATGCACCACAGGGCAGGTGTGACCCTCACCAGCCGGGGCGTCCCCGGAGCCTGGGGGACCCTCCACCACAGTAGGGACAGGGAGGACTCGGCCTGGCAAGCTGGTCTCGGGGAGAGACGGGGCACCCTGGCTGTGCCCACAGCACACCTGGGGCGGCGGACTAGTGCATGAATCCCTGCACTGAGGGCAGCTATGATGTGCACAGAAAACTGCACAACCAGGTTTTTGTTTTTTTTGGAAGCACGCTGTTTCCTGGGCTCTTCGGTCCTGGGAGTGCCGGACCCCGTACAAACTTCCCACTATACACACAGCACTCACACTAATGAACCCCACCCCCTCCCATACCTACTTGAACTTCAAAGGCCTGGGGAGGGGAGACCGGCCACATGAGGCCTCACCTTGCCTCAGTGAATCTGTGGCTAGAGAAGTTTTATTTCTGGCCTCCCATGGAGCGTTTTACTGCAGCAGAATGTTAAAAAAAAAAAAAACATCGAGAAATCAGGATCACTGTCTTCTAACCCCGGTAAGATCAAATCTGATACAACGTGAACTTTCAAGCAGATAGCACAATCTTTGATCACTGGGGAAAAACAATATGAAACTTAGGCTCTTATTTCAACTCTGAAATTATGAAGTCAATAAGCAAGAACTGGAGAGAATGGAAAAGTGTTTGTTAGGGTAATCTGTACCTTTTTCTTTTTCTCCTTTCTTTTTTTTTTCTTTTTGGTGTCACACCACAGCCAGCAATACTAAATAGCTACTCAACAGTTTATAAGTGTCCCAACAATCCAGCAGCACAGATATTATCCCCATTCTTTTGAATCAGCAAATGTAAGCTCAGGAAGGTAAAATCACACTTGATGACAATCACACAGGCAATAAGCTGCCGGCTGGCTTTCCAGCCCCCGCCTGCCTTTCCCTCTGTCCCTAAGCAGACTGTGCAATTCACAGCAAAGAACCTTCTACGAGGCCCAAATCAGTAGTTTGGATATTAGCATTCTGTCCCATCATTTAAACTGCAGTTATCTAAATTGAAAAGACAAAGAGATGACAGCCCATGAACTAAACTGAAAAGATGGAGGAAGATAGGAAAAGGGATGTGACGGAACTAAATATGACTTAAAGCAATAGGACCTCCTTGCCCTCTGAAAAATTATTGAGGCCTCCACACAAAAACCTGCACATAGATGTTTATAGCAGTTTTATTCATAATTGCCAAAACTTGGAATCAACCAAGATGACCTTCAGTAGATGAATGGATAAATAAACTGTGGTTCATCCAGACAATGGAATACTATTCAGCAAGAAAAAGAAATGAGCTATCAGGCCATGAAAAGACATGGATGAAGCTTAAATACATATCACTAAGTGAAATAAGGCAATCTGAAAAGGCTACATACTATATGATTCCACCTGTATGATTGTAGAAAAGGCAAAACTATGGAAACAGTCAAAAGATCAGTGGTTGCCAGGGGTAGGTGGTAGGGAGAGAAAAATAGAGCACAGAGAATTTTTAAGGCAGTGAAAATATTCTGTATGATACCAAATGATGGGTACATGTCATTATACTTTTGTCCAAACCCACAGAATGTACAACACCAAGAGTGAACTGTAATGTAAACTGTGGACTCTGAGTGATTATGATAAATCAATAGATTCATTTTTGGTTAAAAAAAAATACACACACACACAAAAACAAAAAAACACACAAAAAAGCAAAAAACAAGTACCATTCTGGTGAGTGATGTTAATAACGGAGGGGGGGGGGCTATGTCTGTGTGGGGACAGGGGGTATATGGGAAATCTCTGTACCTCCCTCTCAATTTTGTTGTAAACCTAAAACTGCTCTTTAAAATTGTCTTTAAAAAAATTGGGGGCCCCAAATATCTATTGGTATTTATCATCTTAGAAATTATAACAGAAAAATTGTTCAAATATTTATTAAATCATTTGAA
Source organism: Eschrichtius robustus (assembly GCF_028021215.1). Taxonomy (NCBI): domain Eukaryota; kingdom Metazoa; phylum Chordata; class Mammalia; order Artiodactyla; family Eschrichtiidae; genus Eschrichtius; species Eschrichtius robustus. The sequence continues at coordinate 85,419,936 of NC_090838.1, forward strand.
AATAACAGTATTAAAATTTAATTAGAAAAGTGGCATTGTTCTGCATTTTTACAAATCTTTCGTATCTGCCTTAAAACTGCTGGATTCTCATATCTGCTTCTGCAGACATGTTGGAAAATTATACATCATGTAGTCTCTGGGAACTACCTCTGAACATTTGTGAGAAAATGAGAATGAAAAGGCCAATAACTGCTTCATATTATTACTAAAATAATTTCTAACCTGTGAAGCTCCTGGGACAGTCTTGGCTACCGCCCGGAGACCCTGGACCATGCTTTGAGAATCATGACATAAAGAACTAGGTGTGAGAGAGAGAGAAAAAGAAGGTGGGGAGACACTCAAGGGCACACCCACCATCTCACACCTGTCAGCTTTCACCTTCCCTAAGCTCCCCTCTCCCCACTGGGTACCACCAGGGCAGAAACCACAGCTCCCTGGCCAAGGACAGGCTGCTTTTACTCCAAGCATCTCCTTCCCTCTCAGCCCAGCTCAACCTTGAGACATAAACTAAACGTGGGCTAAGTAGTTAATCTTCCTTCGGAACATACTGGTGTTCTTAACTGGAGCTTTCTTAAACTAAAACTCCAAAGCCTGATTCTAAAGGTGGGCTTATCAGACAGCCTGAGATGGGGTCAGCCGCCCAGCAGAGCACAGGAGAAAGTCCCCATTGAGACACAAGGGTTGAGTTCTGGTCCTGACTGGCCGGTCCCTGGGTTATTTTCTCCTTCTGCAAACTTAGGCTGCACCAAGCCCTCTGCCCACTTGTCAGGGCTGTCCTGGCATCAAATGACCTCGTGGACCTGAGCCCACCTTACAACCCAAGCACCCCATTTGCTGTTAGGCTGCCCCTCTGCACACCTGGACTCCGCGGGGCCCCTGGGAACCTGCCCCACGCCGACGACCAGATACACCCTGGGCAGAGCCAGTCCACCCCTGTGCCGGGAAAATGCCCTCACTTCCCGGCAGGCACGGCCCGAGATGACGCTGTTCTGCCCCCGTTTCCGCGCTCCTGGTCCGGACAGGGTTGCACGGTGGCCCTGGGCGCGCTTCACTCCCGCCTCATCCTGGGTTTTCTGCCCCTTCTTCCCTCCAGGGGTGGGACACCCGGAGGCGGGGAGTCAAGAAACAGGTTTAGAAGCAAGGCCGACCCTTCCAGCCACCACTGTCGGCCGAGCACCCCGCCCGCCGCTGCGGAGACCCACCCGTGCACCCCGACTCCCGGTGTAGGAGGGAGCTCGGCGGGCGGAGGACACCTCCAGGGGCAGATGAAGTCGCCAGCTCTGCTGCGCCCACAGGACTGGGGAGGGCAGTCCATCATCTGCCAGGTCGGGAGGGACCTGCTTCTCGGGCACAGCACCCACACCCCCAGCTCGCCCTCGCCCGGGGCGCACCAGGAGGGCGCTGCCCGCAGGGACGCGCGGGGGACCGAGAGGACGCGGCCGGCGGCGGGACGCACGGGGCGGGGTGGCGACGAGGCCGGTACCTGTGCCGGAAGAGCGGGCAGCCGCCCAGAAGCCAGTGCAGCTCGTTCTTGAGGCTCCAGAACTCGCAGTCCAGATAGCGGTGCAGGGACGAGTCCCCGAGCCCCAGGTCCGGCGCCGGTTCCATCGCGCCGCCCGTCCTCTGGCGCGTCCGCGGGGCCACTTCCCTGCGCGCCTCCTCCAGCTGCTGCACTTGGGGCCGAGGAGCGCACGCCCTCTTATCCGCACGCCGCCCCCAGCCAGTCTCCTCCCTCCCCGGCGCTGGCCCTGCCCCGACCGGCTCCCTGGGCACCAAGTGAAGAAAAGAACGGTCCAGGGAGACTGAGCTCTCACGATGGTCTCCCCTGGAACAAACTCTACTGCCTGGCCCTGGGGCTTTAGTTTCTGCCGCCCGTGCCCACGGCTCAGTTGTCCCTCCAGTCGGTGGCCCACAAGAAGTGAGTATTAGAACCCGAGGGGGAGTTGGTGAGGTAGACACAGGGTACGCTGTGGGCACGGGGGTCCTGGTTGCTCAGAGCTGTGACATCTTTACTCACAGGGCCTCCCGTGCCAGCCTCTCTGCCACCGAGATCCAAGATGCCCCAGGCCATGCTCTGGTCTCCTTACAGAGTCCAAGCTCCCTCCTCTCTCTGGGGTCAGGCCAATGAATGGAAGATGAGGTGCTGAGGCAAGGAATATGACTTTATTATGAAAGCCAGCAGGCTGAAAAGATGGCAAAGTCTCAAAACAACCATCTTATGGGGGTTTGGATGCCAGTTTCTTTTATAGCACAGAGAGGGGGAGGAGACCAGGAAGTAAAAAGGCGTAAGTTTTGCAAATATCACCTGGAATGGCCAGCCTCGGGGAGGGGATGTGTTAATTTCTGCTTTCTTGTGGCCATCCACAGGTGGACAGGGTCCAGATGTTTCCCTGAACAAAGGCACTTTGGTTTAACATTCAGGCAGAGGCGCAGGGTTCCCTGAGGCAGGCCACTGTGTATAGACAGTATCCTTTTCGTGAACAAAAGCAGCGGAAAGCAAAGGTTAAAGTAAAAGAAACAGATCCACCATGTAGTCAGATTTGGCTCTTCCCTGTGACAGTCCCAACTCAGCTGCAGCTCAGCTCAAATCCTTGCCACCCCCACACTGGGCATTCCAATGAACTTTAATATTACCGTAATCTGGGGGTGGCCCGGGCCTGCAGCATAGCTGGGAGACGCAAACAGAACAAGGCAACGAGCAAACACTAACTCATCTCCCAGCACCCTCCTTCTGTTGCTTTAACAAGTGACAAATGTTCATTCCTTTCCTCTCTCTAAGTCTCATATACTTTATTGATTCTCCTTTTAAGTATGAAGGAAATGTTAGCTGTTCCCTTCCAAAGACCACCCTGCTGGGGAGATGACTCTTGGGGGTGTAGGGTAGCTGGCAGTTGGGTCGCTGTGTGCTGTCATTAGGTTTATGGACATCACTTGTATCAGTTTCCTAAGGCTTGTGTAACAAACATTTATTGTTAAAGTTCTGGAGGTCAGAAGTCTAAAATGGATCTTACAGGACTAAAAATCAAGGTGTTGGCAGAGCTGGACCCCTCCTGGAGGCTCCAGGAGAAAAATCCCTTTCCTCATCTTTTCCAGCTTCTAGAAGCTGCCTGCATTTGTAGGGTCCCAGCCCCTTCCTCCATCTTCAAAGTGCATCCCAACAACCTCTGCTTCCTTGCTGGTCTCCTGACTTTGACCTTCTTGCCTCCCTCTTAGAAGGACTCTGGTGACTACATTGGGCCCACCCAGATAATTCAGGATAATCTCCTTGTTTCCATATCTGTAATTTAATCACACCAGCAACATCCCCTTCCCCAGGTGAGATAACATACAGGTTCTGGGGATTAGGCTATGAACATCTTTGGTGGGCCATTGTTCTGTCCACCACACCACCTGTGCAGCTGCAAGTAACAATACTTACCAGATGCCATGAATAAGGACTTTGTCTTCTCATATAACAGGGAGGCTGGGGGTAGGAAAGCCCGAGGGCTAATTCAGTGGCTCTACCCCAGGGACCCAGGTTCCCTTTCCATCTTTTTTCTCCAGCATCCTTTCTCAGTGTGTTATCTTTATCTCTCAGTCATCAGATGGATGCTGCAGCTCCAAGCACCACTTGGTGCCAAGCAGAAGAGGGGCATTTCCTTCTATATCAGTCAGGATAGCACAGTAGTAAGAAACAACCTCAAAACGACACACACTGTGGTCACAAATACCCCAAACCTTAGGGTTTAAAAAGATAAGACTTTAATTCTCACCACGCCACCTGGGGGCTCTGCCCTCTTTCTCCAGGTCCCAGCTGAGAGAACAGCCACTGTGTGGCCACACAGGCTCTTCAAGCTTCCAGCTGCAAAGGACCTGTGTAACTTCCACACACAATCCATTGGCCAAAGCAGTTCACGCCTGACTCTGTGGGGGAAGGGAAGTACCATCCAGGACATGCCCAGAAGGCCAACGCCCCAAATAATCTGGGAGCAGCACTTGTAGCTACTAAATCTTGCCAAACATTCGGCTCACCGTCCGTCCCACAGGCAACATGCACTCTCCACGCCCCAAAGGAGACAACAAACAAAGTCCCAGACTATCACCATATCAAGTCCAAGGCCCCTGGGGGATGCACAGTCGTCTCTGCATCAAGTCAGGATGTGGTACCTTTCGATTCAGAGACCTAAAAGCTGAAAAGGTAAGTTACTAAGTAAGCTTCCAAGTCTATGTAACTTTAGTGAGAAAAAAATCCTTTGTAGTTATAAGTCACTAAGATTTGTCGGAGCTTTGTTTGCTACCCAACCATAACCTAACCTATCCTAGAAGATCCTGGAAGAATTTTGATGCTGAAATAAAAAACCAAAGTATGTGCAGCTGGCTTAGAGACAGTGAAGGGAGAGGGCAGTGAAGGGAGAGGGCAGTGAAGATGATATTAAACAAAGCTGGACGGAAGGAGGTTCATGTTATGAAGTGGCAAACGTTTGACAGCACTGTCACCAACAGATGACACAGCCTAATGAACTCATCACTTCAGAAGAAGATGCTAAAAACAATGTTAGCACTGCACGTTGGCTGCTACTGGTTGCGTTGGACAAGTTATTATAAGAGATGAACTTAGAAAAGAAGTGGTTTCTACATTGGCTGCATATGAGCTTAATTTAGGGTGGTTTGTTTGTTTTTTACTGCTCAGTGGCCCACTCAGTGGTCTCGACGCAGAGCCTTAGCCCTTGGATAAGCCCCATCCTTCCCACCTTGCCACCACTGCTAGGCGCCCTGAGAAGTTTCTCCCATGTGATCATGAGCAGCTCCGCTGCCTCTCCCACTGGACACAGTCTGACTCCACGTGGAGCCCTGGGCTGCGACCAGAAGGTGCATGTGGGGAAGGGAGCCTGGAGACACAGCTCCCTCTATTATCATGTCACTTTGTGAACAGGGCCCTCCAGCAGAGTTTACAATGAGAAAACTCAGCAGCCTTTACTGACTGCCTCTCTTATCCTAGGAGCTAGACAGGTGTCCAGGGATAGGGAAGGGGAAGATTCCAGAAACAGCCACCACGCTGTCCTCAGGAATATCCACCCTCCAAACAGCCACAGCTTCATTACAGGATCACCCCCGATGTGCCTGCCTCCTTTTCTCCCCAGGATGGAGCCTTTGACAAATGGACTCCAACAGGCACACTCCAGCCCCACCAGGCACAAGTGGCACATGCTGGGGACGCCCATTGTGAACATGGACCAACCACACACTAAGGATTATCTCTGTATGTTGCATGCAGGGATCTCCATGCGAACTGTTTAAAAAGCAAGGGAAGAATGGTGTGTAAAATCTGCTACCTCTTGTGTAACAGGAAGAGTATGTGTGCGTGCACATTTACTTATATTTTCAAAAAGAAACAAGGATAAACCAAAAGCTAATGAGCTGCATGAGCTGCCTGTATATTTTGGAGATTAATCCTTTGCCAGTTGCTTCATTTGCAAATAGTTTCTCCCATTCTGAGGGTTATCTTTTCGTTCTGTTTATGGTTTCCTTTGCTGTGCAAAAACTTTTAAGTTTAATTAGGTCCCATTTGTTTATTTTTGTTTTTATCTTCATTACTCTAGGCGGTGGAATTGAAAAAGATCTTGCTGCAATTTATGTCAAGGAGTGTTTTGCCTATGTTTTCCTCTGAGAGTTTTATTGTATCCGGCCTTACATTTAGGCCTTTAGTCCATTTGAGTTTATTTTTGTGTGTGGTGTTAGGGAGTGTTCTAATTTCATTCTTTTACATGTAGCTGTCCACGCTGAACAGCAGAAACTAACACAACAATGTAAAGCAACTATACGCCAATAAAAATTAATTTTAAAAAAAGCCAATGAAAATTATTACCTATAAGAGGAGAGAGGGAATGAGGATGGAAGGTAAACTCTCTGAATATAACTTGTTTTATAATTTTTACTTTGGAGCTAGGTAAATGTTTTACATAACTTTAAAAAATTAAACCTAATGGGAAAATAAAGTGGCCTCTAAAAAAGCAAACTGAAACAAATTTACTCAATTCTATTTCAAGTTGGTGGCATGATCACAAGAGAAAAACTATTCAACTAACTTTAAATTCATTACTTTGAACAGCCCACTAGGAATATAGCCCAAGAAGGGTAAAAAGAAATATAGAGAAATTTTATACTACATTTAATAGTCCTAGTAGTAGCAGTAATATTGGTGTTATTTTGAAACTGTTTTGTGTATGCTGTAATATAAAACAAATAATTAACTAGATAAATGGCATTAGAATCCAAGATCATTAACATAAAAAAGTGACAAAAACAAAATCAAAGAAATTAAGGCAAAATCCTTAAGTTAAATCCTTACCTTAAATTTGAATTGGAGGGACTTCCCTGGTTGCGCAGTGGTTAAGAATCCACCTGCCAATGCAGGGGACACGGGTTTGAGCCCTGGTCTGGGAAGATCCCACATGCCGCGGAGCAACTAAGCCCATGTGCCACAACTACTGAGGCTGCGCTCTAGAGCCCACGAGCCACAACTACTGAGCCCGTGTGCCACAACTACTGAAGCCCGTGCACCTAGAGCCTGTGCTCCGCAACAAGAGAAGCCACCGCGATGAGAAGTAAGCACACCGCAACCAAGAGTACCCCCCACTCGCCACAACTAGAGAAAAGCCCACACGCAGCAGCAACGAAGACACAACGCAGACAAAAATTAATTAATTAATTAATTAATTAATTTTAAAAAAGAACGATCTCAACAACAACAACAAAAATTTGAATTGGAAATAGTATGACTTTACAATTTGTTTAACTTCTATTTCTGGGGTGTTTTGTCCTATATGGAGTGGAAGCCAGTCTGTATATGAATGCATGAGGGTTGAACCCCCAATCCCAACTTGGGGACACTGATACATGAAAGCTAAGAACTTAACCAAACAAAAAGTGGGCAAGAGAATGTTCCCAGCAGTGGGACAGCAGAATCAAAGACCAGAAGGAAACAGGGCAAGGCTACCATATACAGTTGCTTAGGTTGTACACTGTACAAGGGCACCACATCCAGTAATTACACATACTGAAGTAATTTATGAGGAAATACATAGGTGGGTTATGAGACCTTATTCCTCCCACCTAACACCCCCCAACACATAAATCCAAACTGTGAAATATGGCATGCACACACTAGGAGAGCACGCACATACACAGACATGATCAATGAGACACATAGGCACTCAGCTGCAGCCTGTCCTGACTGGGCTTGGGCTTCCTGAGCTCACCTTTCTCCCTCACTTGCCACAATTACAGACCAATTTTCACACCCTGTTACACAAACCTGACACAGTCATCTCCTCTGGGAGGGGGCAGGGGACAGGTGGAGTGTGCTTCCCTGGGGTAAGAAGCAGAGGGTTTGTGTGTGTGTGTGTGTGTGAGTGTGTGTGAGTGTGAGTGTGTGTGTGTGTGTGTGAGTGTGTGTGTGTGTGTGTGTAGACCTTAGGGACTGAGAATTGGAGAGGGGTCGCTCTCTCTGCTAAAGGACTTGAAGATTATTGCCAGAATATAGAGAATGGAAACTACAGGGGCAAATAGCAAATGTCACTGTGTCACATAACAGGGTTTGGCACAGTGCCTAGTGCACGGCACTCACTCAACCAATGGCCATCGCCGTTCTAGCCGGAGCAATTAAACAATAAAAAGAAATAAAAGGCATCCAAATTGGAAAGAGAAAAGTAAAACTATCACTTTTTGCAGTCTGCACTTTTGAAGACATTATCTTATGTATAGGAAATATAAAAGAATCCACCACAAAACCATTAGAACTAATAAAATAATTTAGCAAATTTGCAAGATACAAGATCAATATACAAAAAGCAGGGGTATTTCTACACAGTAGCAATAACCAATCAAGAAATGAAATTAAGGGCTTCCCTGGTGGCGCAGTGGTTAAGAATCCACCTGCCAATGCAGGGGACATGGGTTTGAGCCCTGGTCCGGGAAGATCCCACATGCTGCGGAGCAACTAAGCCTTTCTGTCACAACTACTAAACCTGCACTCTAGAGCCTGCGAGCCACACTACTGAACCTACGTGCCACAAGTAATGAAGCCCACGCACCTAGAGCCCGTGCTCCGCAACAAGAGAAGCCACCACAATGAGAAGCGCAGGCACTGCAACGAAGAGTAGCCCCCGCTCGCCGCAACTAGAGAAAGCCCACACACAGCAATGAAGACCCAACGCAGCCAAAAATAAATAAATAAATAACATAAGTAAATTTTTTAAAAAAGAAGAAATGAAATTAAGAAACTATTTTTCATTTACAATAGCATCAAAAATAATAAAACACTTAGGAATAAATTTAATCAAGGTGGTGCAAGACTTGTACACTGAAAACTACAAAACATGATTGAAAGAAATTAAAGACCTAAATAAATGAAAAGAGAGCCAACGTTGTTGAGTGGAAGGCTATCACCACTGTGCCTCTAGTTGCCTAGGGTTAGTTAGAAATTTTTGTCATTCCCTGGGGAAAAGAAATCATCTACACATGAAGCATGCCCATGGAATATATATGATAATTAACTATTGTTGAAATCTTTATTTAACCTAACAATGGCCTTTCCTCAGCAAACCAATTAATATTGATTCACGATCACATCAGCAAGCCAAAACCTAATATTTAAAGTTTCATGTTCTTGTAAGGATTCCATCTGCCCAGAAGTTACATCATCCATGAGACTAATCCCCGATCACCAAGTAAGTCGAATGTTTTCCTTGTCTTTTGTTCATTTTTTATTTTTCTCTACCTTGTTCATTTTCTACAAAAATTTGCCACTTCCTCCCCTGCTTCACAATTCTCTGGACTCTTGAGAACAGAGACCACCTGCTTCATGAAGTATTAAATAAAGTTTGTTTGTATCACCTCAATTGTCTTCAATTTTTTTTTTAACACCATATATATGCCTAGACTAAGCATCTGGTAAACTAGGCTCCAGGTAACTCATGGTACTCTCAACATCACTCCTTTGTTTCCTAAAGGACAAACAAAAGGACCTCATTCAGACTTTGATACACAGACAAGAATTATATTAGTGCTCAGCTATACAAACATCTGTCAGGACTATCCCGGAAGTTGATGTTTTTAAATAAACAAGTTTGAAACTTGATTTTAGCTCTTTTCTCTAGATCGGGAAGTGTCCAGCTCTTTGAAGGGGCAGAAGCAATCCAATCTGAGCAAGAATACTAAAGACTTAGCAACTTGATAAGAGGAAAGGATTGCTGTCCTGAAAGTATAGATAATGTTAAAAGGTAGAGAGGCTATTAATGCTAATGAAATTTTGAGCTTATGCTCAGAGATGCAGACCACCTCCATGGTATAATAAAAAGAAATTTGTCTGGTCTATGACCAGGGTTCCTGGCACAGAGCTTCAAGAACACTGGGAATTTCTTAAGTGATCACAGTGTCTATGTTATACTAATGAGATGACACCTGGTGGGTCCCTATATAGCCTCAGGATGGGGACTGGTCAGCAGAAAGGTAAATCATGTGATTAGAAGGTTGGGGCTTTGAGTCCTAACATCAGTCAGACCTCCTGACGTCAAGAAAGGGGAGGGAGGGTCGGAGATTGAGTTCACTCATGTGCCCAATGATTTAATCAGTCATTTTTACATAATGAAATGCCAGTAAAAACTCTGGACACTGAAGCTCAGTGGAGATTCCTGATTGATGAACACACTGACATGCCAGGGAAATAACACACCCTGACTCCACGGAGAGAGGGTCCACATTGAGGACACTCCCAGACCTTGCCCCATGCGTATCCTTTATAATAAAGCTGTAATCGTCCACATAGCACTTTCCTGAGTTCTGTGAGTCATTACAGTAAATTGTCAAACCTGGACGGGATTGTGGGAACCCCTGAAATTGTAGCCAGTGGATCAGAAGTGTGGCTAGCTGGGAACCCCTGGAACTTGTGGCTGGTGTCTGAACTAAGGATGATCTTGTTGGGGACCGTGCCCTTAAACCTGTGGATTCTGACTAACTCCCAGGTGGCTAGTGTCAAAGTTGAACTGCAGCACACCCAGTTGAGGTGGAAACAAAACACCTTCTATGAGAACCAGGAGAAGGGTTGGTCCATCATCACTTAAGAGAGGTGTGGTCACCTGTCACTGCCTATATGGCCAAACTGCTACCTTTAAGATAAAGCTGGCCAGGGCCTGATGATGGTGTAGTTTTTCCTAAAAGCCTGACGCTTTTTGAGCAGTGATTTTCCCCAAGAAGCCAGAACTACTTTCTTCTAAAAAACATTTTGTAGAGTTCAGAGATGTTGCCTGATCTGTATTTTCTGCCTTTTCCTTTACATGCTCTCATAAGTCTTTTCTTTCCAATTGCCTTGTAGGAATTAGGGTTACGAGTAGAGTAGGTATAGCCTACAGAAAAGTTTTGTTGCTAAAATACCACCCTGAGTTTAATTAGAAGAAACTAATTAATATATCCATTTGGGTAAACTTTAAAATAAACAAAAGCCTCCATTTCTCAGGGATCCAAAGGAAAAAGGGTGGGATCTGAAGTGACTGTTCTCATCCATCTTATTTTTTAAGTCATGAGAGATGGAATGGGTGACAGCAGCTATGAAGAGAAAAGGAAGACAAGCTCTATCTTAGATGCTGGGGGACAGAGGGAAACTGGAGAACAGCCATTAAGTCCCTGACATTGATCACGAAGTCATCCCACTCAATTAGGGTTGGAGAAGCCTAAATCTAGGGGAGTGAGTCCTACAAATTTAGGAAAGTGCCTTTGATGAAGGGAAGTAATATGTTTCATGTGTGCTTTTGATTCCAAGACTAAAGTTTGCTGTATCTGGTTTCCTAAGTCTTAGGAGAACAACCTGCCCCAGAATCCAAGACAGCACAATTTACACAGCAATGGAAGGATACAACCAATGTTCGCGTACAGAAGCTGAAGAAAGAACTCTGTAGCTGACAAGAGGGATGAATTCCGAAGAGATGCACAGAGCTAAGGTAGGCCAGTTTGGAGAGAATACGAGCAGTCATTTATCAGGATGCAAGACTAAGCTTATGAAGACCTGAGAGGCCTCTAATAAGGGAAGAATAGGATAGAGAAAAGAATAGGGTCTCTGGTCTCTAGAACCAGGCTCAAAACGTAAATAACATCTGGGTATCACTTAGGTCCTTTAAACAAATACCAGCCTAGTACATAGAACTGAACATTCTATTAAAGATTCTTGGGGAGGCTGATGGGGGCAGGAAGCTGGGATTCCCATCCTTTCTCCTAGGCTGCAATGATACAAGAGTACATTCTGGGTTTTGACCACACAGGCATCTTCTGAAGTCACCAAACATTCTCAGATGAAAAACATTTCAGATGTGCTTTATTTTTTCCTTTCTTCATATCAACTTTATTCTTAATGTCAATACTTTATAGCCCCTTAAATCACTTGTCAGCTTACTGTAACAATTTTAATTATAAATCTCTAATCTTATATGATGTTTCAGCAACATATCTAATACTGCTATTCTAAATTCTTTTAAATTTCCCAGTGGAAGGAAGATATATGTGTATCTGTGATTGTTTGCATCTGTCAAACAGGCAGTACCTAGAGAAAAATAATCACTTCTCTAAACAGAGCTCTAACTTTGATATCATGTGACAACCCAAGAAATTGAGTGGAGAACCTTCTGAGGCTACAGGAGAGTGGAATTCAGAGAAACATTATGAAGACAAGGAGGCAAATTTCTTTTTTCATTTTACATATCAGGAAACTGACACCCAGATTAAGAGTTTAAGTCATTTGCCCATTATCTGCTTCTTGGGAAAGTCAAGGTTGGAGCTCATGTCCCCTGACGTGGCCTGGTTTTCCTTCTCCAATAAGTCTGGAAATTATGATGTTGGAATAACAAGTCACTGAAAGCCCAAATATGAATAAAAATACTTTACTCACTGGCCTTCCTATAACTTAGAGAATCTATTAGTCATTTTACAGAAATAGACATTTAATATTGAAATTAGCAAGCAGGTAAAGTAAATTAGAGTTTTAAAGGAAGAGAGACTTGTAACTGCACATTTCTGCCTCAGAAGCAGGAAAGGCAAACTTAGACACAGGTGGACCATTTACTCCCACCCAGATCAAAACAAGCCTCCCCCCTTACATTCTGGGGTGGGTTTGGGAAGATAACAGATTCACTAAGGCAACGGCAATGCCAAAAATTAAAGGGAGGGCTAGATCAGTGAAGCAAGGATTATTATTTAACAGATTTTCAGATATTCCACGGCAATCACCACACTCTCAACACAAATCTGAGAAAAAAGGGCAGAGGGAGAAGATTAAAGAAGATAAGAGTCAGAGCAGATGAAATTTGAAATGCTGTCAGTGGCACGAGCTTCCAATTAGTGAATTTTTTTTTTTAATGGGCAACATATTTGCAAGCCTTTGGGTATTTTCTGCTTCTATTGATATATGTAAATTGCCAGCATTGCGGGGTTTATAGATTTGCTTCATCAAAGTATCAAACTATTTCTTCATCAAACTATTTGGAAGTTCTTCCTTTATTCCTGACATGTAGAGGTAACGTGAAGCTCTTAGAAAAAAACAATCATTCTAGGCTTAGGAAACAGCACATGAAACTTCCCTCAATAAGAAGCTCCTGAAGCCTTTCAACCTGGCCTGTCTCTCCCTTCCTTCCACGGTGCCCAGTCTTGTTACGTAGGAAGGTCAAACGCCTGGTTACCTCTCCAACTCAGCACATCACAAAACAAGCATCAGCCTTGCCAGCTTCAATGGCTGTTTCTGTCAATTCTTCTAGGCCACCAAATCATCTTTCTTTTCTTTTCCTTACATACTGAAGACATCACTGTGTTCTGAGAACTCTCCCTCCTTGAGATGATTCCCTACTTTACCTTCTTCCATTCCCTCTGCCTCCAATACCAGTTTAAAGTCTGCAAATTACAGTTCTCTGCCTCTGCTACCCACCCCTCCCTTCCCCTGTCCCCAGTATATGCCAATTTATTGGGAACAGGGTCAATTAACCTAATAGGGACATTACGAAGAACCCATTGTGTGGGAGGGTCATTGTAATTGTCCCTCAGAATAAGAATAATGGCAGAGAGGGGCATCCATAATTAAGGACAAAGGGAAGGCATTGAGTAAGCCAGGAAATTATTCCTAGAAACACGTCAGATTCTAATAACTGCTGACAACCCTAGTACTTACTTCTGTTACTCCTAGATATACCCACAGTGATTGGCATCAGGGCTTTATAGGGGATCATTGTGACCTTTTCAAGGGGCAGTGTGGAAGAGGCATCCACAATACTTCACCCTACTCCACAAACAAGCCTGGTGGGAAAGAAGCTCCTAGCAGTAGAAAGGAAGGAGGGCAGACCATCTCTGCAGCTGTTAGAAAACAGGGTAGAGGTAAGTATAATTACCATAAGGTCCTATAACCACAGTGCTATTTGTTCCCAAAAGGCTCAGTTTACTATCAAGATCAAGTACAAACTCCTTAATCTAGCATTTAAGATTAGACATCAAACTATCAAACCAGCCTTCCAAAAAGAATCTCCACTGCTCATTAGCAGGAGTCCTCAAGGGTGAGTTTCTTCAGTAACCCTGATTTACATCAGGAATGTCCTCCCCAGGCTCTCCGCAATCCAGATCCACCACCACCCCCTGCACCCCCTGTTAAGGCCCAAGTCAAAAGTTAAGCCCCCCTTGCCCCATGAAGCTTTCTCTGACAGACAGCAGACAGGCCCCACGTCCCCTCCCTCCTACAGACTCCCCTAGCAGATAGGCTAAATCATATGTGTATTAATTTAGCACTTAATACACATTAATTTAGCAATTAATATTTTCTATGTCTGTACCTCCATCTCCCAGATAATACCACTAGTTTCTTAAGGACAGGATCTGTTTCAGTAAGATAAGGTTGTAATTAGGTATAAATCCAATAGCAGTGGATGCCCGATCAACGTTTCCTGACTGTTGACTGATTGAGGTGCTATCAGACACTAGTTGAAGACTTGAGTTAGTGAGACCTAAAAATGTGTTAATTCCTATAACGGTTAGCAGAACCTAAACTTGTCTAAAGACCCCAGAGTGAGCACCCTCTGAGTTAACAACCCCACAAATTGGATACTTGTGTAGATCCAAATTAATTAATCAATGCCCTGAAAGAAATTCTGGACTCTGGGAGCATCAGGATTTCCAAAAGCAGCTAATTTTTTTTTAAAGGTATTTAACTTAAGGGCCCTAAGAGAGCAAAATATCCACACAGCTTCTCTAAAAGGAAGGTAATCACATGAATAGCTCTTTATATTTTACTTGCATTGTTAAGTGGCTCTTGAAAGAACCTTGAGAAGTAGAATGGGAAGTTACTAAAAGACCAAGGGGCAGAGAAGGTTAGGCTGACTGTTTGACAACTCACTCTCAGGTAGAAGCATCAGCGTATTACATATGTCTTCGTAGACATCTGGACTCCTTGACAAAGAGGTCTCTTCATTTTTGGTTTTCGAATCCATACGTCCTCGGTCTCCAGAGCTTCTAGTTCCACGGAAGATGGTGAAAGCTTTCCGGCCGCCGTTCTATACCCTATCCACACTTCCGTTCTTTAATTACCAGTTGGAGGTAGGAACAACTCCCAGTCCCTTGAGCCCTCATTTACTCTGTCCACACAGCCTTTCAGATCAGTTAAGTCAAGCCTGGAGGTCTCCAAGGGTACCAACCCATCGCTTTCATTTGCCATGTATCAATATAATTTACGTAACTAACCCTGAAGTGCCTACCCACATGCCCTCACGTTATAGCCACTAAGCTAAAACCCACTTAGGTTCTTCCCTGGGCTTTTGATGACTCACTCCCTAGCTCTCTGCCACAGCATTTTAGGGTCTGGAACCAAAATTTCACGGGCTTCAGCATCTAGGTTCTTTCCTTACAGCAAGGACGCGGAACAGAAAACTGCGGGAAACCGGGAGGTGTGCCACTCGGCGGGGTTCCGTTTTCACCCCACCTGCCTACCTCTTAAGCCAGAGGCAGGCATTTCCCCCAGGACTCTGCGACCTCAAACAAGTCTCGACTCTACAAACGGGATTAATTTTCTTTTTTCCATAAACCAGACATAACGATTCTGGTTTATTGGGAAGAGGCACGACTCTCCGGACCCAAGGGCCGAGGCACAATTTTTTCCACCTCGGGAACCTCAAGTTAGTATTTTTTCTCCTACGATACCTTCCCTGGGATGATGCTTTAATCGTGTAACCATGTAAGCCAGTTGCAGCTTGGACAGCTAAGGAAAAAAAACCCATTCCCTACTCCTGAGCCAACCTAGGACGCCCTCACCACGCCGCACCCCGAATCCCAGCCCACGCTCAAGACCCCGCGAGCTTTCGGTTCAACATGGCTGCGGGACGTGAAAGGAGAGGCCGGCGCGCGGGATGGAGGCGGGGCTTGGTCTCCCGGCAACGGCCCCGGCGATTGGCCAGCCCATCTGCAGCCGAGGCCAATGGTCAGGCGCCTTGCAAACGCTCGGCGTGGCGACTGCGGCTGCGCGGGAGATTCGAATTGGCGGCGGCTCCTCGCTGGCAGCGCAGGTGGGGCTGCTGCTGGCTCGCGTCCTCTAGCCATGGATAACCCGGAAAATGTTTTTCAGTAAGTGTGGGTCTGTGGGAGGGGACGGGTGGGGGCGTGATCCCCAGCTGCCGGCAGCCAGGGGGCTGGGGTACCTGGGTTCGGGCCTGGTGGTCTGCAGGTCCCCGGCCCGGCCCGCCCCAGACCTGCCTCCCTTTGCCCTTCCCAACCCCTTTCCTTGGCTCCGGAGTTTGTCCCCTCCCACCCACCCCCACCCCATCCCAGCTGGGCTGTGGGCCACTAGGGAGCCGTGGAAAGGACCGCGCACCGTGTAGCCGTGACTCTCCGCTGAGACGCCGGCCCTGAGGCCGAGCTGCGGCCGGAGTGGCAGTTTGGGGGAATTTGGACGGTTCCTGAGGCCCTCAGCGCTCCTTGATTCTTTGTAAGGAATCCGCTCTGGGCAGATCGCCGCTGTGGAAGTAAAACGTCTAACCCAGCAAAAAACTAAAACTTACATGTAGGTTTCATGAGAAACTTTCAAAGCCACTCATTTTAAAATTCTGCGAAAGAGAGAGAACTTAAGATTGCTTTAACCCATAATCCCACAGTCAATTTTTAAAAGTCTTTGAATAATGTGCACTTTAAGGGGAAAAATGTTCCCTTATGTTTATCGTCATTTATGTCAGCCTGCTAACAATTTTTAAAATTCCCACGCCTTTGCTTTTTATTTGTATGACTTAGGTGATATATCCAGACTGTTTCAGAAGCATTTAAAACACTTAAACCATATGCGACAGGAAGTAAAACTGGTTAGTTTTATCAGCACCGAGGTAATCTTAACTCTCTGGGGATCCGAAGACTCAGGTGGTTAAGTGCTGTCAAAACAAAAATTTGTTTGCCTTAAGACTTTTTCTTTAGCCCAGCCTGCAAAGGATTTCGATATTAGAGGCTCGTTTTCCCCCATTTTAAAAAAGAAATCAGGTATTTCCGACCTTATTTTGACTTTTTAACTTTTTAAAATAAGTACTACATTTACATAGTTAAAAAAAGATTTAGAAAACTGTTCACTGCGCTCTATACTTGACTGCTCTCCCACTCCCTCATATGTAACCATTTTTCTAGTTTATTTTTATATTTATTTTGCAAATATAAATATTTATATTATAATAACATATGAACATATCTATATACATATATGTACGCGTGTGTACAATTCCTGCCTTTATTGCACATAAAATGTAGCAGAGTGTACACACTGCTTTTTTTGCTTAACACTGTCCTTGGAGATTTCACTCTATCAATCCATAGATTCTTTTCTCATTCTTTTTTACAACTACGTGATATTTCATGTACCACAATTGATCTAAAAAGTCCCCCATTGATGGATACTTGGGTTGTGGACAATATTTTGCTATTACAAATCGTGCTGCAGTGAAAAATCTTGTACACGTGACATTTTGCATATATCTGTCCTCTAGATTCCCAGAAGTGGGTTTGCTAGATCAAAAGTAAATCCATCTGGAATTTTGGTAGATCTTATTACCAATTGCCCTGGCAGGGACTGTGTACACTCCCACCTGCAAGCAAGTTGTAGGAGTGCCTGTTTCCTTTGCTTCCCCACTACACTTGTCACATTGTTGCAGTCTGGTGGGTGAGAAGTTGTATCTCAGTGAGGTGAATTTCTCTTATGAGAGAGGTTGAGTATATTTCTGTGGAATACCTTTTGTTCATTTCTTAAATTGGGTTGGGTTTGGTTTTTTCCCCCCAACTTCTAGAAGCTCTGTTTAGTTATCCCAGTTTATCATTTCTCTTTTGACTCTGCTTCGTGTTTTGTTTTGTTTATTTGACATATAGAAGCTTTTAATTTATATGTAGTTGACTTCATCTAGCTTTTCTTTTGTGGCTTCTGGATTTTGAGTCATAAGAAACATTGATTTCATCTGTATCTTGAGGTACAAGAGCCAGAAGAAAGTATAACTTTCAAACCTTTTTTCCCTACCCCTGAAAAAAGTCATGTAACGAAAGTTATGTAGCGTCTCTGATAGAAACCTAGGAGTGTTCCTTAGCTTGACTGTCTCTTACCCAGTGTGCAATCCCATCAGCAAGTCTCATTGTTTCTTTCTCCAGAACACCCAAATTCCACACTTACTGTTCCCACCATGGTCCACCCTGTCACTGGGGCTCTGCAGTAGCTTCCTAACTGGTTTCCACCTTCTATTCTCATCCCCCACCCGCTTCTTCACTTGGAGAGACAGAATGCACATTTTAAAATGCAAATGAGATCTTGTCATCCCCACCCTTCTACCTCAGCGTACTTACACAGCTGCCTGGATCCCTGGCACCGATCAAATGTCACCCCCTCAGAGAGGCAGGCTTTCTTTCCCTGACCACTCTACCTAAAAATAGTAAGTCCTGTCACATTCTTACCCCTTCTCCCATCTTCTGAGGTTTTTTTCCTATGTGCTTAATGTCACCTGACAATATTTTACAGTTTTCTTTTTGTTTGTTTGTTTACCGCACTAGCACCTAGGGGCCCCTGGAGAACTTTGCTTTGCTTGGTTGTTTTTTTTTTAAGCTGTGGTTGGGTACACGGAGGTCGGGCCAAGCAGAGTTCTCAGGGAGCTATAGCCACTGACTTCTGAGCATTGCCATTGTGTGTTCTTCCTCAGGGACGTTGTGTTCCACTGAGGCCCAGAAAGCAGACTGTATCTGGAAGCCCTGATTGGTGGGACCCTGGGCTGTCGCGCACCCTTCACAAGCCCTCTTCAGGTCTTCCAGCCAAGCTCCTGAGCAGCAAGGGGAGGGGTCTGAGTCAGTGCCATGCCTGGGGCCCAACATTAGGAGGAGGAGCAGCAAACTTCTGGGTGCTGCCCCTCGTGGTGGTGGTAGTGACGTCGGGAATCAGTGAGAGGAGAAGGAGACTCTTGGGGATAGACCTGGGGACCTTCTTTTAGCTGCTTCTTTATAGGGCTACCTCAGGGGCCTTGCGTCTTACTCTCTTCTGAAGAAACACTGACTGCTTCTGAGTTTTCTGACTTCTGAGGGAATGCTGTTTTCGTTTTTATTATAGCATTTGAATTGATATTTAAGATTTCTATTTTAAGGTGTATAAATGATAAATATAAAGTATATCTTTTGCTTTTAGGAAGTACTCCTAATAATCCCATGTACATATTTTTCTCTTCTCTAGAATGTTTGAAGCCCATATGCAGAGCTACAAGGGCGATGACCCGCTTGGTGAATGGGAAAGGTTAGCATTTTGTTTATTTATTTTTTCTGTAAACAAACTATATACGCTGTCCTGAAAAATTAGTATTATCCGTATTTTTTCTAGTTACATGCGATGGGTAGAAGAGAATTTTCCTGAGAATAAAGAATATTTGACAACTTTATTAGAGCATCTAATGAAGGAATTTTTAGATAAGAAGAGATACCACAATGACCCAAGGTTCATCAATTATTGTTTAAAATTTGTAAGTATACTTTCAGATGTATAACCACATCTCTAGTCATGTTGTCCTTTTGCTTTTTACCCCAGACTTGAAGATCATTTTAGACTGTCTTTTATTCTGATACCTTATGTTTCATAAATTTTTTTTAAGTTGTATGGCCAGAGACACGTATTTTACAACCTTTTGGCTTCTGTACTGTGGAATCAGTGACTTAATTTTAAAATCCTCCTTCTCTGAGTATCAAGTCTGAAAGGTGACAACACGAGGTAGAAACCATTAGATTAAAAGAAGTTAAAAAAAACAAAAAAACAAAAAAAGAAGTTTCGTTGGATGAGGCGCATGCTTGGGGAGGGGGAGATGAGCAGGCACTCCCAGTGGGTTCCTGGGAGTAAATTAAATTCATTGCGAATAATTAAGAAAACATTAACTCTCAGAAATGAAACTTAGTACTAAAAGGAGAAGGCCACCTCAGGTTAGGCTGGGTCTCTTCAATCTTGAAATAAAGGCTTGGGGGCGTGATTTCTAGTAATAAAATCATGAATGGAATAGATAAAGTAAACAGGGATTTGTTCACTAAGTTTCAAAATATGAGGATTAGAGAAAGCCTGTGGAGCTTGAACAAGTATAACTTTATATACTACGTTACAGGACCTGCTGTCTTGGGAGATAACGTGGGTTATCTGGGGACATTGAATGTCAAGGAAAGGAACGAGCTTAACTTTGAGGCTTGCCATCAGAGGACCACACAGGCCTTCCCCTGCACAGTACATCCTGAGGCCTCCAGGAAGACGAACGCTGAGGGCTGGCTGGACTCAGCCACACTGAGACTGGCAGTGCCTTCGTTCTCATGTCTGTCTGCTTTGGATTTCTGCAGGCTGAGTGCAACAGTGACCTTCATCAGTTTTTTGAGTTTCTGTACAACCATGGGATTGGGACCCTGTCAGCCCCTCTGTACGTAGCCTGGGCTGGGCATCTGGAAGGCCAGGGGGAGTGGCAGCACGCCAGTGCCATTTTTCGGAGAGGAATTCAGAACCAGGCCGAACCTAGAGAGCTGCTGCAGCAACAGTACAGGTAGTTTGAAAATAAAACTCCACGCAGTGTCTCCTACCTTGAAATGCAACGTTTGCTCTTAAAAGATTTTTATTGTTATCTGTTTGTACAGGGAAATCCTTCTCATTGGGGGAAATGTGGATATATAGAATAGTAGAAAAGCTGCCCAGAAATATTACTGTTAACATTTTTGTGCACTTCCTTCCAATATCTTTTCCGATACCTATGTGTGTGCCTTAGTGTCTGTGTATTTTTATAGCAGACCGTACTGTATGTCTGGTTGTATGTACTGAGCTTTATACTGCTCTTAAGAAATTATGCACTTTTATACTACTTATAAAGTGGTTGTGAAGTCTGTCGCAGAGCTATGTCATAATTTAATTGTTCTCCAATGGAACATTAAAGTTGTTTCCAACATTTTGATTTTTATAAATAACAACATAATGAATATTCTAATGAATAACTTTGTTTTTCACAATTTTTAACTTTTTCAGTGATTAAATACACCTCATTTAGGGTGTTATTTATATATACCCTAATACAGAAAACTAAAGAAGCAGAAGAAACCCGTCAATTTTAGTTCTCATTTTTTTCTCCACTTGTAACAGGATTGCAGGCGTGTTTTACGTACATAGGCAGCCCTGTGTCAAGGTCTTTTTTCTTCATCATAAAAGTATTTCCTAATGTATTTCTTATTATTATCTGGTTCCTTCTGATAGATTCTCAGAATTGAAACTATGGAGTCAAATGGTGTATGAAGAGTGTTCAGGCTTGTGGTACATGTAACCAAATTCCCTTCTCAAAAGGTGGTACAGGTTTCTGCTGTCTCTGTCTAGCAGCATAGAGACAGCTTGTCTCACTGCACCCCTTGCCGGCTCTTAATACACTCATCGTTTTCAACTTTGCTCCAGTGCACATGCTCTTTTTAAACTTTATTATGAGAATTTTCAAGTATGCGTTAAAAAAAGAAAAGTTAATATAATGAACCTGCATTTACTTATCACTTGCTTTTAATAATTATTAATATTTGATCACGCTGTGCTGAAGGATTTTTTTTAAATTAGGTAATTAATTTATATACTTTTGGCTACGTTGGGTCTTTGTTGCTGCACGCAGGCTTTCTCTAGTTGCAGCGAGCAGGGACTACTCATTGTTGCGGTGCATAGGCTTCTCATTGCGGTGGCTTCTCTTGTTGCGGAACACGGGCTCTAGGCATGCAGGCTGTAGAGTGCAGGCTCTGTAGTTGTGGCGCATGGGCTTAGTTGCTCCGCGGCGTGTGGAATCTTCCCGGACCAGGGCTCGAACCTGCATCACCTGCTAACCACTGCGCCACCAGGGAAGTCCCTGTGCTGAAGGATTTAAAGCAGATCCAAAACAGCAAAATATTTTACCCTAAACACTTCCATAAACATCTCAAAAAGGTGATTTCTTACAGAACCTTACATCATTTTCACACCTAACAAAATGAATAGTAATTCTTTAATATCCTCTAATTTTCAGCTATTCTTCATTATGTAAAATGTTTTTGTTTTTTGCCTTTTTTTTAAATCGTTGGTTTGTTTGAATTGAGTCAAACAACATCGGCATTTGTCTGCATTTGGTTGTACATCTCTCAGTCTCTTCATACTGTGCACCCCTCCTCATATCACCCAAAAATGTCGGGCTTGGAGGTTGCATATTACTTGATAGGTTGATTAACATGCAAAGATGCATGAAATGACATGTTTAAGAAGTCCTCACAGCATGAACAGTAATATATCTGCTTTTTAAAATAGTTTTGTACTTTAACATCTTTCTTCAAACCATTATACTTTTCATATGTTCCAGATGTAGAGAATGCCTAAAATAGAGTTCGAACACCCCATGTTGTAACATGTACATACTTGATACCCTCAGAAGGAGGGTATGTTTGTTATATGAATTTAAGAAACACTAACATAAACGAGGCAAAAGGAGGAATTTTTCTAATATAAGTGTATTGGTTATGAAGACAATCCCAGAATTTTTTTTTTTTTTTTAATTTTGAAGCAACTCTCAAATTCAACTTTACGTTCTCTCTTTTTTTTTTATTAATTTTATTTTATTTTATTTATTTATTTTTGTCTGTGTTGGGTCTTTGTTTCTGTGCGAGGGCTTTCTCTAGCTGCGGCAAGCGGGGGCCACTCTTCATCGCGGTGCACGGGCCTTACACTATCGCAGCCTTTCTTGTTACGGAGAACAGGCTCCAGACGTGCAGGCTCAGTAATTGTGGCTCACGGGCCCAGTTGCTCTGTGGCATGTGGGATCTTCCCAGACCAGGCTCGAACCCATGTCCCCTGCATTAGCAGGCAGACTCTCAACCACTGCGCCACCAGGGAAGCCCTACATCCTCTCTTAACCTCAGTCTTTACTAGCTTATAGTAAGCTGTCTATCATGTTTAGTTTTCACTTTAGAAAAAAAAAAATTAATTAATTAATTATTTTTGGCTGCTTTGGGTCTTCATTGCTGCGCGCAGGCTTTCTCTAGTTGCGGTGAGCAGGGGATACTTTTCGTTGTGCTGGCTTCTCTTGTTGTGGAGCACAGGCTCTAGGCGCACGAGGTTCAGTAGTTGTGGCACGTGGGCTCAGTAGTTGTGGTACATGGGCTTAGTTGCTCACGGCACATGGGATCTTCCCAGACCAGGGCTCGAACCCGTGTCCCCTGCATTGGTAGGCAGATTCTTACCCACTGTGCCACCAGGGAAGTCCCTAGTTTTCACTTTAATATAATATATATTGAACTGTAAATTATAATCTATATTGATGCCTTTATTGCTGTCTTTTAGGTTGTTTCAGACACGCCTCAACGAAACTCATTTGCCAACTCAAGGTAAATAATGCTTTCTAAAATGTCCAAGATGTTGGTAATTTAGTCTGATTTTCACTACCTTTTTTTTGTTTTCCTTAAAAAACAAATCCATCCACTATTTATTGATTATATTGTCTTAGATAACAGGGATGGTGCTCTAATAATAATAATGCCTGATAAATAGCAGAGCAGGGGCTCTGTCATAGCACTTTAAAAGAAACCCCCCTCCAACACACACACACACACACACACACACACACACACACACTTGGTGATTTCATTGTATTTTTAGGATTTTTAAAAAATAGAAATTGCCCCACATAGAGGACGATACCTACTCTGAAGTGAATCTGCTCTGAATTGAATCAAATGTGCTTAATGCAACTTTTAAAGAAATGTAGTATTTTTTTTTTTTTTTTAGAAATAATAGATTACATTCTAGCATTAAGCACTGACTATCCTGTTGTTTAAAATAACTAGAGTTTACATGTCTTTCAGGGACTTTCTTGGGCATTTTGAATTGATTAGAAAGCTATCTCTACCATATTTCTCTAATTTATAAAGTATTTTAGTTGCACTTTCTGAGACAGTGTAAATGAGTTTATTTTTTAATGCTACTTATTGAAAGATCAAGGGAATGTATTTGTAATAATTTTATTTAATATGGTTTTACCTTTATTTCTTTTTATTTCATCTTTTTCCCCTCATAGCAAGAACCTCAGAACCTCTGCATAATGCTCAGATTGTAAACCAACTGGTAACATCAAAATCCAATCCAGGAAATAACTCAGGCTGCATTTCTAAGAATCAGGTAATAATAATGACTGTAGTTCGTGTGGGAACTGGGAAGGGTATGGAACGGTCATCCAGCTGCCTTCCACAGCTACTTGGGCATCTCATTTCTTTGACCTTGTCTCCCAAGACTCTAACCTCCATGTCAGCCACCTGTGCCTGCGGCACCTCTCCGGGCCTGTCATCATCCACCACTGCTCACCTCAAATATTAAATTTAAAATAACTCACTGATCATAACCTCCTGCATTGTCTGACCTAGGGACCCCTGCTCCATGACCTCCTGTCTTCGCCTCCTCCCACCAGCCTCTCTCCTCCTTTGTTCTGCGGGGCTCCCTTGCACAGGCCCAGGATTCCCTACCTTGGGTCACACCCATGTGGAGGCACCTGAGCCCACCTAAAACACTCCTGGCTTCGAACCGTAACCTCAGCCAGGGCTTTTACTACTCCCCGGCAATTATGCTTCCAATTTCCCAGTTCACTCTTTATGTTTTACATATCACTTATGTTTCCCATTTTACTCTCTAATGCCAAATTATAATGATTTTACACTTCTTTTTACTCTCCTCAAACTTGAGACCTGACTACCTCTAACCTCTTCCTCAGGAACTGGCAAAAATACTATTTCAGGGAAACTGCAGAAGCCGTCAGATGATGTCTGTCCATTTCTGCCACCAACCAATAAATAACTTCACCTTTCCCTGCCATTGCAGTGGGGCTAGGTGGCTCTTCTGCCCTGATGGCTTATTAGCCTGTGAAAACGCTCTTTCCTTGCTTCCCAGCATCCTTCCTCTTCATAGTACTGTTGCTCTTTCAAAGTTTGCTAAGGACCTCCTCTAAGCTAAATCCCATGGAAATGCCTCTGTTCGTAGTACACATGTGCAGGTTTTATTAATGTAGCACATTCCTGATGTAGAATATGAATTTCCAACTTTGACAGATACTCAGATGATCCCAATTTACATCCTACTCATGTTTGCCAGTCTCATTGCTTCCTGTTGTCCCGACTGTAAGTTTCTAGGCAGAAGAGTTGGGTCTTGTTCACGGTCACTTCCCAGGACCTAGCTCAGGACATGACACGTATGAGATGTTCAGTAAATACTTGTCTAGTGAATGAATGCTAGCATTGGAGACTCCTCAACATAGAATAGTACCAGAAGAAAATTTTAATGATTTTTTTTTTAAATGTAGCTATTTGGAATGTTAAACTCATTACACATAGGTGCTGTGGCTCAGCTCCTGGACTATGTATCAAAGGGAAGTAAGTGCCCTTCTCGACTACCAAGCAGATACTTTAAAATCGCTTTCTTATCGGACTCTAGTTGCAAAAGTTATCATAAAAGTAATAATGCAAACCTAGGCTTCAGATATTAATTGTAACTTGAAAGAACATATACAAATCTACTCAATGATTCAGAGACCCCCTCAAGTGTTTTCATATTGTTTTGTGAAGTAATTTGGATGATAGATTCTTTCCAGATAAGTGAGTGCTTGTGTTTCTTTTCTGTCTTTCTAGGGTTCAGAACTTTCTGGAGTAACATCTGCAGCTTGTGATAAAGAGTCGAAAATGCAAGTACAATCAGTGCATTCATCTATTACTTAGTTTCCTTCAAGAGCTGCTTCAGTACACTGTTGTAAATAATGTATTTTCCCCATTTTAGGGAACAAAGGGTGATCATGATTTCTAAATCAGGATATTCTGCACACCCACCTGTGGCAGCCAAAGCTGATGTTCAGCAGGTTGTCATGTATTGCAAGGAGAAGCTTATTCGTGGAGAGTCAGAGTTTTCCTTTGAAGAGCTGAGAGCCCAGAAATACAATCAACGGAGAAAGCATGAACAATGGGGTACTTGCAGTCTTACAGTCTGAGCTATCCTAGGTCACTTAACATAATCCTCATCTCTGAGTAATTACATTTTTAGCAGATAATTGACTATACTGAAAGAATCTGCAAGAAAAATGTCTCTAGCTCATCCTGTCAGGAGCCTAAAAATCTTTGTTTAATACTAGTGTAGCAACCACATTTGTCCAAAGGCTAAAGTGGTGTCTTTTGACAACAAAACTCGGGGTTGAAACAGCACTAAAGGAGATAGATATCCACACCAGTGTTGCCTTAGCTTTTAGTGAAGTAGATATTTTTAACCTTTCAAATAATATCTGTACAGATTTGAACTTCTTTATCTAGCAATTCTAAACCTCTGGGTCCGTTATTTGGACTGTGAAAGGATTAAGTTAGGAACTGGAGTTGAGATTTTTCAAGATCTGCAACTACTGTAAATAAGACATTCAGGAGTCCTCTGATGAAAGTGCCATGTTATTCATGGCTGTGCTGTACAGTGGATCAAGCTTTGTTCCCCAGGGAGAACTGAATGTTAATACCAGTGTTGGCACTTGCCTTTGCTGTAACAACGTGGACCTCAGAGGAAAATGAACCTCTGTCCTACTCAGGGCTTTTACACCATCTAAGTATTTGTGCTGTGCCCACTCTGTAGGCCACTTTTTGTTCATTCATTATTTCTCTTTTGGTTGACAACTGAGAGGACAGTCAATTGACACTCGTGGAGGACTCTTTTGTGCCTTGCACAGATGCTAAATTCTGAGCTGGACGGTTTGATTTGTACGTGATGTGGTTATGTTAACCAGTTATTGGAAATGGGACCAAGAGCAGTGTACTTGACACACTGACCTTTCGGTGCACTTTACTCTTATTCCTTCTTAGAAAGCACCTAGAGATTTAAATCTTTTAAAAACTGTTCCATTTTCAAATGATTTGCACAGTCATGATTGTTCTACAAGCAGTGCTTAGTATCATACCGTGCTATTACCAAATATTTTTGTTGCTCATCATGTAAATTTTTATAACTTACATGCCCTGAACTTAAAAGTAACTGTGCTAGGGGAAGGTAAAAATTATAATTGAAAAGTAATACATATTTCAGTTCTAATAACCTAACACACATGGAAAAGACTAGTAAAAAATTTGCCATCTTAAAAATAACCTTTTACTGATTTTGCATGGATTCCTCTGATGACCTGAATTTAAATTTCACATGCAAACCATATTTTCTCTTTCCTAAAGTTAATGAAGACAGGCATTATATGAAAAGGAAAGAAGCAAATGCTTTTGAAGAACAACTATTAAAACAGAAAATGGATGAGCTTCATAAGAAGTTGCACCAAGTGGTGGAGACATCACACGAGAACCTGCCCTCTTCCCAGGGGAGGTCTGA
This sequence comes from Eschrichtius robustus, assembly GCF_028021215.1. NCBI lineage: Eukaryota > Metazoa > Chordata > Mammalia > Artiodactyla > Eschrichtiidae > Eschrichtius > Eschrichtius robustus. Next base: position 85,446,820 of record NC_090838.1, read on the forward strand.
GGTGTGTGTGCTCCTTGCCGACGCTTCCCATGCCCAGTACAGGAACTTCTGTTTCTATTTGTCCTCTGTGTGCTCTAGTTTTAGAGTTAATTCTGATGTTAATTTAGTTACTAGCTTTCTGAATTATTTTCCCCCCAACAATGGGGGAAAAGGCAATCCAACACACTTCCAGCGACAATAGAGGTCACACTTAAAGAGCCAAGAATCAGAATGACACTGGGCTTCTCAACACCAACCCAGAAAGATGTTCAAAATGTAGAATGAGAAAGGAAGTTACAGAACAGAATGTGTAGTGTGTTTGTGTGTGTGCATATGTGTGTGTAGGCACATACTTATATACTTAAGTATTAGCGTATATAATCCTTTTTCTGATTTTTTTGGGGGATGTACAATGCCTGTATTATTTAATGAAAATTCAAATATAATGATTTCTTTAGTTTGTGTTGAGAAACCAGCACGCACCTGCAAGAATGGGTCTCAGGACCTGTTTTTTCTACAGACTTACTGTGGCCACATTCCTGTTTTCAGCTCCACCTTCACGTCCATCCTGAGATGTGTTCAAATTTCTGAACTTCTCTGGAGATCAGCCTCCTCCAGCTGCTGTTCTAGGTGTTAGGATTCCTTTACTGTCATTTGGTGAGGTTTTGGGAGGACGTGGATGATAAAGCACGTGTTTAAGCCGCTGCCTTTAACCAGAAGCCTCTGTTGATGAACTTATGTCTGTATATGAGTGGTATAAAGATATATCTGCCAAATGGATCTCCATTTGTCCCTAAATCATTTATTTACCAGCTCAGCCTTTCCCTATTGGTTAAAAATATCTTATCACATACTAAATTTTTAAGGTATAAGATCCATTTCTAAAATAACTGTCTCTTTGTTTTAGTCAATAGGTTTCTTCTTGATCATTCCATGTTTTGATATCTGGTGGAGAAAGTCTATTATTTTTTTAATGTATTTCTTCAGAAATTAATATTATGTTTATTTTTAATCTTTACTAATTTGGTAAGTGAGAAAATGGTATAGGTCATTTTTAATTATCTTTTTTGATGACTAGTGAGAATAAACTTTTTATATTTTGTCCATTTGTCTGTGAAATAACTTTTCTTGCCCTAGATATTTGGTGCTTTTCTTAACAATTAGTGAGAATACTTTTCTATGGTGAGAAATTAACTCTTTGTCTTTTTTTTTTAAGATTTATTTATTATTTATTTTGGGCTGCGTTGGGTCTTAGTTGCGGCACGCGGGATCTTTCCTTGCAGCGCATGGGCTTCTCCCTAGTTGTGGTGTGCTGGTTTTTCTCTTCTCTAGTTGTGGCTCGCAAGCTCCAGGGCGCATGGGCTCTGTAGTTTGTGGCACGCAGGCTCTGGTTGAGGTGTGCAAGCTTAGTAGTTGTGGCGCAGGCTTAGTTGCCCCGCAGCATGTGGGATCTTAGTTCCCTGACCAGGGATCGAACCCACATCCCCTGCATTGCAACGTAGATTCTTTACCACTGGACCACCAGGGAAATCCCACTCCTTGTCTTTTAACTTGGTAACATAGGAGTGTACATGTACAGTCTAAGTACGTGTGAGTAGAAAAGCAAAGATTTCAAGTTAAGGGCCGTGTCGTTCCCACTGTGAGCCATGCTTTTGTGGCAGTTAGTGCAGTTTATATTCATGTTTCCTACTCATTAAAGAGAAAATGGTTACCAAGGGTATTTTAATAGAAGGAACACCATTAGGAGCATTTGGTAACATTGACTGTTAGTCTTTTCCCAAAATTAAGTAAAGAGAAATGTGCCAGTTCTTAAATACTAATGAATGGTCAGGGCTGGTATTTTATTTTATTTTATTTTATTTTTTTAATTTTTAAAAAAATTTGTTTATTTTATTTATTTATTTTTGGCTGCACTGGATCTTCGGTGCTGCTCCCGTGCTTTCTCTAGTTGCGGCGAGCGGGGGCTACTCTTCGCTGCAGTGCATGGACTTCGTGGGCTTCTCATTGCAGTGGCTTCTCTTGTTGCAGAGCACAGGCTCTAGGCGCGCAGGCTTCAGTAGTTGTGGCTTGTGAGCTCTAGAGCACAGACTCAGTAGTTGTGGTGCACGGGCTTAGTTGCTCCACGGCATGTGGGATCTTCCCGGAGCACGGCTTGAACCCGTGTCCCCTTCATTGGCAGGCGGATTCTTAACCGCTGCGCCACCAGGGAAGCCCCAAGGCTGGTATTTTAGTGGTTAGAAGTATGAGCTGCCGGTCGAGTCTGTGGTTAAGAAGCTACAGAAGCATCCACCACGTAGAGTGGCCTTTGTTGTTGACTGTTCATTTCAGGATACCTGGAGGGGTAAGGAGCTGGCTCAGGAGGAAAGGAATCTACTGAAGAAGACAGGTGCCATTCTTTGAAAAGCTGTAATACCTAATTAGTAGCAGTCTGGACCTCATGGCTTTGTTTTTGTTTGTTTGCTTACCGTGAAAGGTCAATCCAGCAGGTATGGGGCCACCCACAGGCTCCCCGCAGGAACTGAGAGCTCCGAGTCTTCCAGCTGTCCATCAGACCTCAGAGAATGCAGGAGAGAAACCCGGAGAGGCATCTGTTGTTCCTCTTCTGGCAAATGCTGTCACTGCTGCTTTGGTGTCCCCAGCCGTCACCCAGAGTGTAGCTCCCCAGGTTCCTTTGGCAGCCCAGCCAGTGACAGATGCCATGTTTACAGTGGCCAGCAAAGATGCCAGGTAAGCCAAAGGTAGCCCTAGAGATGACAGTGATGTGAATGGTGTCTGACGGCTTCTTTACGTGACCTGCAATATCAAGAGCAATGTGTAAATGATGGATGAGTCTTGTTTTTCAAAATAATTTTTAGATGGGCATGTAGTGGAAAAAACAAGTTACCAAAACATTAGCCCTAAATCTTTCAGCCTCACTTATTGTTTCTTTTTGAGTATGTGTTTTACTTCATACTTCCCTCTTGAATTAAAATTTTTCGATACACTGAAACTTAACAGTCTTTTTGAAGCTGAAGAATATACAGCTGTTAAACTGAAATTGCCTTTGCTTACTGGCTTTGACTGAACATATGTAGGGGTTCATTACAATCCAGATAGTTCCTTGACATATATTCTTCTCATATTCCTTCTGTCTTTCCACCGGGAGCAGTTTGGGATTAATATCTGTTACACAATATGCCAAAATATGTCTATACACTGCTGTGGAGGTTTTTTCTCCAATTTTGAGGGATTTTCCTAGATTGCAGAAATTACAATTATTGTCGCATCGCTTGTTTATATTTTCCTCTTCAGTCACTTTGGTGCTCTCTCTTTTTTAAACATAAACATTTTATTGATCTATTAGAAAAAATAAAAGCTACAATGTAGCTCACACCCTCCCCTTGGGCTAAATCCCTTGGCACAGATTATGGTTCTTAAGTACTGGTTCTCCTCAATGTCCAAGGTTAACTTTTACCAATGATTTCTCCTGGAAATAAGATTTTAAATTATCATGCTTTTTCAGCCACATTAGGACAATAATTCAGACCTGTGTCGTGTATCAAACCATGTATGTAAAAAGAGGACTGTTGTGTGGGGCTGTGACTTCATTAGTTCTTCGTAGTTAATTTGCGCAACAATAAGATGGTCACAGCAGCAGCAATGACAGGCCCCTGGAGACATGATGCGTGTCCAGCTGAACCTTATAAAATTAGGAAACTCTTTAACCTAATGAACATTCAGATCAGTGAGAAGCCTTTCAGACTGACCCTGACCTTGGCCTAGGCAAGGGACTGAAAGGACCCCCCCGTTACACTCTCAGTGACCTAGACGGCTGACCATGACAGAGAAAGGACACCTTTCTCTGGTATCTCATATAAATCTCATGTTTTCATGACAGTTTAATGGGGATTTGTAAGATTAAAAGTGCTTTGCACTTTTTACTTTATACCCTCACAGGGTCCATTAAGGGAAGCAGTGTTAAATAGACAGATGAGGTCCACTATCACGACTGTACTTAAAATAAACTGTGATGTAAGTGTCTCACGTACCATTCTTTCCCCTCTTGATAACCGCTGAAGTCTAGAGGACAATGCACTGTGGCTACCTGCCCATCACGGGAGAGGTGGCCCCTGTAGCGAAGGTGCCAGTGCTTCCCCACATCACAGCACAGGAGAGTGGTGCTGGGCGGCAGACCCGGAGCTGGGGTTTAGCCCTTTAGCCTGTGTAATAAATGGGATCGTTCGAACCAGCGAAGCCCTTATCCTGCCCTACCTACTGTATGAATGATTATCCGGTGTTAAAGTACAGAATCACTATGTCAAGCAAACGTGAATACCTGGCCTTTATCTGTAAGAATTATTGTCCTCGAAAGGAAATGAAAGAAAACATAAAACATCTTATTCACTTCCACTGTAGACCTAGGCAGTCCCATCTGTGTTTTAACAACAGGCTCGTAATTGCTGACATTTTTTACTGTTCTTTCTTGAGAGTTAGTGTGTCTCAAGAGTTTTCTCTTCCAGGTGTATGAATAAAAGTACTCATGAATTCAAGCCACATAGTGGAGCAGAGATAAAAGAAGGTAATGTTTAACTATTGATATAATACATTTGTGTCTAAGCTGTTTGCCCAGACTCGTTCAGGTCGCTCAAGGGTCTGTTTGGTGGCTGCAGTTCATGAAGGCTTCAGGCCTTAATGAACCTGGGTGTCAGCTTTCCCATTCTTAGAAGGCAGGGGTTAGTTAAACCCCAGACCATTTCAAATAAAGGTACAAATTCACTTGACAGTCACATCTTCTTAGTTGGAATCCTTTGGAAACTTGATTTGTGAAAACTTTCTTATTAAATTTCTCAGCAGATTAATCTAAAACCAGAGTCATCTTTAATATGTTGTGAAGAAGGAAAGGTGATTAAAAGTTTAATTAGGAGTGTTATACTTCTGTTCAGTACTACTTTGTTAGAGGTATTTGCATAAAAGTTTTATACATAAAGTAAGACACATGGATTGGGTCTTCATTCCCCCCACTCCTTCATGTACTGTGCCATCCTTTCCAATGACAGTTTAGTGGGAGCAGAGCTACTTGCAAAAGCAGTGACACCTACATTTAACCAGGACCTAACTGGGCACTAGTAGAAGCCAGGCACTGTTCTAGGTAGTGAGAGATGCAGTCACGAACACAAAGGACAGAAATCCCCACCCACGAAGAGGGGGAAAGGAAGTGTGGCTCTTGGTGGGGGAGGGGCCAGAGTTTGAAATTTCAGGGACAACTGGGAAAGACCCTCACAAAGAAGGTGATATCTGGGTAGAGACTGACGGGGGAAGCCACCCACGCAGCCCTTGGAAGCCTGGTTTAGGTGGAGGGAACAGCAAGGGCAGAGCCCTCAGGCAGGAATATCCCTGAACTGTTTGGAGCACAGCAGAGCGGCCAGTGGCTGCAGGGAGCAGGGGAGGAGGAGGAAGGTGAGGTGGGAGCCGAGAGGCTCAGGCTGTGCAGGGCCGTGTACGCCATTGCTGGGACCCGGCTGAGGGAGATGGAAAGCCAATCCTAAGATATACAACGTCACTATTAACTATTTCTTGGGTATAGTGGAGCAAAGAGGGCTATTTATGACCAGTCTGCTAATTTGATATGATCTTAGATGAAGCCACTTAATCTCTTTGAGCTTTTATTTCCTTTTCTGTAAACGGAGACTTCTTGCCTTACCTACCTCGTGGGACTATTATAAAGAGAAAAATGAAAGATATGAAAGCATGATAGTAATGGAAGTCCTTAGTGAGGATTATCAAGAATAATAAAAATGTATAATAAGTATAATAAGTTTCTTAAATTGTGCCTTCTAAACTATTCTGATTTCTCTACTGATGCTGCATTTTGTCCCCATTTCTTTAATAGGGTGTGAAACACAGAAGGTTGTTAACACAAGTTCTTTTCACACAACTCCTAACACATCACTGGGACTGGTTCAGGCAACACCATCCAAAGTGCAGCCATCACCCACCGTGCACACAAAAGAAGCATTAGGTATGTAAGGCCTTTTGTTTGAATGTGTAGCGTCTGACAACAAATTAATGAAAGCTCTTTTGCAGCCATGTTTACCATTATTTCTATTCTTTTAAGGTTTCATCATGAATATGTTTCAGGCTCCTACACTTCCTGATGTTTCTGATGACAAAGATGAATGGCCATCTCTAGGTCAAAATGAAGATGCATTTGAAGCCCAGTTTCAAAGTAATAACAGATTGTTTAATAGCTGCTAAGTGGATAGCGTTGTGAGTGGTTGCCCGCAGAAATAGCAAGGATTATACAAGAAGTGGTCCTGCCCTTGGTTAGCTTGTCACATAAGGGCATGGAGTTAGTGAAATAAAAAATACAATGTTATTTGGTAAGGTACTCAGTGTGTGCCGTAGACTTGGTTTGTTTCTTAAAAAATAATAAATAGTAAGTGCTAAAGAAGGACAAAACCCACATGGGTAGGAATGGCCAGGAAGGGCTGAGTATTTGAGGGATACTTGAGCCTTGCCCAGCAGAGGAATGTTCGGGCTGGAGTGTTGGGAGCCAGGACTAGCCCACCTTTGTCTAGAGTCAGAGGATTTGTGCTGGAAGCCAGAGGGAGATCACGATGAAGATAAATATAGAGCTAAGAGCTTAGTTCCTCCTTGTAGGAAAGCAAAGACATGGAGAACTTTATTCAGTGTCAGTGACCATAGCAATGTGTTAGGAGAACGGCAAACACTGCTTTATGTGTGGCAGGAACTCAAGACCGGAGGCTCACGTGCTAACCCTTGTGACCATAGTTAGTCCCTTCATGTCACTGCAGAGTGACTTACCTCATTGCCTAGTATTTCAAAAACTGACATCTGTTGTTTTCTGTAAGCTCTTATTCCATTTTCTTATTTGTAGTTGAAGTTGCACCTAAAGGATAGTGTTTTTGTCCTATTATAATAATTAACTGCAATTTTTTACCCTTGCAGAAAATGCAACATCTTCTGGGGCTTGGGGAGTCAATAAGATTATCTCTTCTCTGTCAACTGCTTTTCCCGTGTTCGAAGATGGAAACAAAGAAAATTATGGGTAAAGAAATATCTGGTGAAGATAACACTGGGGGAGATGCATGTTGCCATAGTGACAGGGACAGTGCGGCGATCCCTCCAGGAGTCCAGGGTGGTGAGCTGGTGAGAGAACAGGACCTGCCGCTCAAATGGTCTGGGCCCCAGCTCCAGCTCTGCCACAGATGAGCCTTTTGACCACATGACCGGGAGATTGTTGCTGAAGTTCTTTTCCAGATCTGCAGAGTTCTGGGGGGTTACAAGAAAGTAGTCCTTCCATAACAAAAGTATTTGTTACAAAAGGAAACCGTATGGTTATAAATCATCAGAGAACCAAGGGATCCTATAGATTTGAAATTGTATTAGCTGTAAATGAATTCACCAGTACAGGTATCCATACATGCTCTGTATATATTTGCAGGATTGATAAAGTAGAAAAGGAAGTGGCTTATGTTGGATCACACTGCAGAGAACATTTGTTTTAAGGCTGAGCCCCATCAGGGTAGAGTAGGGTAGCACCAGGAAGTTTCACCATTAATAATTTAAACCGTGAAAGAGAGGTGTGAACTAAAGGTATCATGGTATAGAAGAGATTCATGTTCTGTAGCTAGACCAAGCACTGGGAATAAGAAATAAAACGTATGGCATCCATGCCATTCTGTTGGCCACGGCCCTAACACTTTTTTTGTCCTTAAAACTTAAAACTCAGTGCAATAGAGAGTTCTGTATTTTCCACCCTCTCTTAAGTAACTGCAGATCTACTTCTATATACATAGTCAAGTTAATTCAACCTGCACTCAGTTTTGCTGTAAAAGTAAGAAATATGTGTATAAATATTAACTAAATAGGATAAGGGGAGAATGTTTTTAACACTCTAACTTAAGTGGTAGAATTTATTTCCTTAACATATTTTGCTGTTTGTAATTTTGCAAATCTCTCCTTAGATTACCACAGCCTAAAAATAAGCCCACAGGAGCCAGGACCTTTGGAGAACGCTCGATGTGGAGGTTCCCTTCAAAACCAAATGTAAGCAAATCTCTGCTTCATCCATGAAATGGGTCCCGCAACCCTTTTCTTTTCATTTTACCAAATGCTTGTGCCAGTCAAATGAGATGGTGTATTTTAAAAACTGTGCTGAAAAAATAAAATATTATGTGAAAATTAAGTTTTATAGAACATTATTCTATAATTATTTGCAAATCTATTACGCACCACACATTAAGATAGATATAGAAACTGAAAAATGAGTTTGATATGATCCTTGCCCTCTAAGAGCCTTCCCTTTAGACAGGAGGAACCACTGGGGGCATATGTATTTTTCCTAGACCTAAGAAGTTTGATACAGGCTATATGGGAACTATGTATTATCTTTGTAATTCCTCTGTAAATCTAGACTTTTCAAATTAAAAAAAGAAAAGAAAAGTAGGGACTTGCCTGGTGGTCCAGTGATAAAGAATCTGCCTTACAATGCAGGGGACACGGGTTTGATCCCTAGTCAGGAAACTAAGATCCCACATGCCGCGGGGCAGCTAAGCCCGCACGCCACAACTGCTGAGCTCGCGCGCCTCAACTAGACAGCCTGCGTGCCGCAAACTACAGAGCGCACGCGCCCTGGAGCCTGCGTACCACAACTAGAGAAGAGAAAACCCTCATGCCACAACTAGAGAGAAGCCCGCGTGCCGCAATGAAGATCCCGTTGCCGCAACTAAGACCTGATGCAGCCAAAAATAAATAATAAAATAAATGAATGATAAACCTTTTAAAAAAAAAAGTAAAAATCGGTAAACAAAATGTGACTCTTGCATGTGATATAACTCCACTGGAGTGTGCTAAAGATGAAGTGTCCCAGTTCTGGGGAAAAGAACAGACCCACGATGTCCTTGGCTCTGTGTTAGTCAGGGGTTACATCCATTTCTTCGAAAAAATTAAAATTCCTCATTTTTTTGAATCTTAAAAAGTATTAATGTGTTAAATTACATCTATGAAACAAGGAGATTGCTGCTTTTTTTCCGTTCATCTTTCGTTGTAGGAAGTACCTCACACTGACGAGTTTTTGGATGATTCAACCGTGTGGGGTGTCCGCTGCAACAAAACCCTGGCGCCCAGTCCCAAGAGCCCGGGAGACTTTACGTCTGCTGCACAGCTGGCATCTACGCCCTTCCACAGACTTCCGGTGGATTCAGTGCACCCTCTAGAAGATAAAGGTGTGCCTTACACTATCTTAGTGTCTTCTGCCAACTTCAGTTCTTTTACTATTATAGTTTTCTTCTTGAAAATTCTAAATGGAAAATTTGAAAATCATAAAGAGGAAACTTAAAATCCATTCACTGTATTATTACATATATGGTTTTTGGTTTTGGCATAATGTCTTTCTAAAGTCTATGTGCATTTTAAAAGTTTAATAACTTAGATTATAGGTAGAACGGGAGAAAAATCTGTAGAAGCATTTAAAGGCAAAGATACAAAGTCCAACCCATTTGTGTGGGATATAGCTTTATTTCATGTTTTACAACAAACAAAATAGCCACTACAGACAGACTTGAATGTTAAAAATATGAACATTTTATTTTCTAATTTGATAAGAGTAACAAACAGCAAATTTTAATCCTTGATATGTATCTACAAATTTTATTACTTTAGAGATGTAGCCAAGTACTATACTCAGAAAATCATATTTAAAAATTTTTTAGTGATCTGATAAAACTCACAGATGGTCCTCATTTTCCCCAAACATAACATTCTCATATCAAAGATCTTTATACATATGAACTGAAGCTTAATGAATGACAACAGTTATTGAATACAGATAATTATTACCTATTAAATACCATCCTGCAAAATAAGTACAGGCATACCTTGTTTTATTGCACTTTATTGCCCTTCGCAGATACTGGATTTTTTTTTACAAATTGAAGGTGTGTGGCAGCCCTGTGTCAAGCAGCCTATTGGCGCCATTTTTCCAGCAGCATTTACTCACTTTGTGTCTGAGTCACATTTTGGTAATTCTCGCAATATTTCAAACTTTTCCTTACTGTTATATTTGTTATTGTGATCTGCTGTCAGTGGTCTTTGATGTTACTGTTGTAACTGTTTTGGGGTGCCACGAACCTCACCCACAGAAGATGGTGAACTTAATCAGTGGTTGTTGTGTGTGTTCCTTGACTGCTCCACCCGCTGGTCGTTCCCTGTCTTCCTCACTCTCCTCGGGCCTCTCTCTTCCCTGAGACACAACAATATTGAAATTTAGACCAGTTAATAACCCTACAATGGCCTCTAAGTGTTCAAGTGAAAGGAAGAGTTGCACGTCTCTCACTTCAAATCCAAAGCTAGAAATGATTAAGCTTAGTGAGGAAGGCGTGTCGAAAGTCCAGTTAGGCTGAAAGGTAGGCCTCTTTCACCATGTGGATGCAAAGGAAAAGTTCTTGAAGGAAATTAAACGTGCTACTCCAGTGAACATATAAATGATAAGAAAGCAAAACAGCCTTATTCCTGATATGGAGAAAGTTTGAGTGACCTGGATAGAAGATCAAACCAGCCACAACATCCCCTGAAGCCAAAGCCTAGTCCAGAGCGAGGCCCTAACTCTCTTCAGTTCTATGAAGGCTGAGAGGTGAGGAAGCTGCAGAGGAAACGTTTGAAGGTAGCAGAGGTTGGATCATGAGGTTTAAGGAAACAAGGCATCTCTAGAACATAAAAGTGCAAGGTGAAGCAGCAAGTGCTGATGCAGAAACTGCAGCAAGTTATCCAGAAGATCTAGCTAAGATCATTAATAAAGGTGGTTATACTAAACAACAGGTTTTCAAAGTAGATGAAACAGCCTTCTATTGGAAGAAGTTGCCATCTAGGACTTTCATAGCCAGAGAGGAGAAGTCAAGGTCTGGCTTTAAAGCTTCAAAGGACAGGCTGACTTTCTTGTTAGGGCTAACGCAGCTGATGATTTTAAGTTGAAGCCAGTGCTTGTTTACCATTCCAAAAGTCCTAGGGCCTTTAAGAATTATGCTTAATCTTTTCTGGCTGTTCTCTATAAATGGAACAGCAAAACCAGATGACAGCAAATCTGTTTACAGCGTGGTTTACTGAATATTTTAAGTCCACTGTTAAGACATACTGCTCAGAAGATTCCTTCCAAAATAGTACTGCTCATTGACAACGGACCTGGTCATCCAAGAGCTCCAATGGTGATGTACAATGAGATTATTTTCATGCCTGCTAACACAACATCCATTCTGCAGCCCATGGATCAAGGAGTAATTTAGACTTTCAAGTCTTATTATTTAAGAAATACATTTCAGGGACTTTCCTGGTGGCCCAGTGGTAAAGAATCCGCCTTCCAATACAGGGGACGCAGGTTTGATGCCTGGTCAGGGAACTAAGATCCCACGTGCTGTGGGGCAACCAAGCCCGCGTGCCTCAACTAGAGAGATGCCCATACGCCGTGACAAAGAGCCTGCCTGCCACAACGAAGACCTGATGTAGCCTAAATAAATTAATTTAAAAAAAAAAAAGGGAATACATTTCATAAGGCTATAGCTGCCATAGACAGTGATTCCTCTGATGAATCTGGGCAGTCAACTGAAAACCTTCTGGAAAGAATTCACCATTCTAGATGCCATTAAAAACATTTCTGATTCATAGGAAGAGGTCAGAATATCAACATTATCAGGAGTTTGGAAGAAGTTGTTCCCAACCCTCATGGATGACTTTGAGGGGTTCAAGACTTCAGTGGAGGAAGTAACTGCAGATGTGGTAGAAATAGCAAGAGAACTAGAATTAGAAAGGGAGCCAGAAGGTGTGACTGAATTGCTGCAATTTCATGATAAAAAGTTAATGGACGAGGAGTTGCTTCTCATGGATGAGCAAAGAAAGTGGTTTCCTGAGATGGAATCTATTCCTGGTGCAGATGCTGTGAAGATTATTTTTTTGTTTTGTTTTATTTTTTATTTTTTTATTTTTTAGTAGTTTTTATTGGAGTATAGTTGCTTTATGTGAAGATTGTTGAAATGACAACAAAGGATATAAAATACTACACAAACTGAGTTGATAAAGCAGCGGCAGAGTTTGAGAGGATTGACTCCAATTTTGAAAGAAGTTCTACTGTGGGTAAAATGCTGTCAAACAGCATTGCATGCTACAGAGAAATCGTTCATGAAAGGAAGAGTCAATCGATGCGGCAAACTTCACTGTTGTCTTATTTTAAGAAACTGCCACGGCGACCCCAGCCTTCAGCAGCCACCAGCCTGATCAGTCAGCAGCCACCAACATCGAGGCAAGACCCTCCACCAGCAAAAAGATTGCGACTCCCTAAAGACTCAGATGATGATTCGCATTTTTTAGCAATTAACTGTTTTTTAATTGAGGTATGCACATTGTTTTTTTAGACGTAATGCTATTGCACACTCAAGACTTCAATACAGTGTAAACATAACTTCTATATGCACTGGGAAACCAAAAAATTCGTGTGACTCGCTTTATTGTGATATTCGTTTTATTGCAGTGGTCTGGATACAAACCCGCAATATCTCTGAAGTGTGCCTGTACTATGAGATCTGGGACTGCTTTACCCTTTTCTGCTAATTTACTAGCCAAACGCTATCACTGCTGGCATTTTTTTTTTTTTTTTTAATAGCAGTTTTCACTGAAGCAATAGTGAAAGAACTGCAGAAGAATTTCATTCCCCTGGATGAAAGCTTATTGTAATGTGAAGTCTGAGCCTATAGGCCTAAAAGTTTTTAACTAAGGAGTAAACATTTTTTCTTGCTGTACTAACCAAATATATTTCTTTCCTGAATTTTAAAGGAGGATTTCGTTGAAACTTGGACAATTTCCAAGTGCTATCACAGACTTGCTACTTTAATTCTAAAAATTTAAAGCTTTTTCAATTTGGAAAACTTAATCTGTTTAACAGTCAAGAGTCTTTCATAAAGTCAATATTGACCTTTCTTAGTGTAGTTGCCCCTTTGATTGTATAAATAGAAGCTAATGTTCTAGTACTAAAAAGTGTTAGCACCTGTTCAGTGAAGCAGTATCTGATAAAATTTAATCTAGTGTAATAGTTGGCTCTATATTGTATTAGTATCACTTGGTGGAAGTATGCTCTGTATTTCTGCCCTATCTAGGTTGTCTCTCCATAGATAGATTTCTTTTTTTAATTAAAGGGAGTGATAGTAAGTATTGCCAGGTTGCTTTCTGGTGTAAACACTCTGAGTCAGTTCAGTCAACTAAACGCTGACTAAATAAGGCAAGTTAGACTGAAAGACGCCAAAATCTCTGCCCTCCACAAGCGTTTCAGCCTTTTATTCTCCATGGCCTTGGCATCGGCTTCTCCTCAGACAGGGTGTGCGCACTGCCACCCGTAACTTCCCGTGGTCTGGTCATCCTCCCACGGCGGACCTGCTGCTCTCTGGACTCCTTTCTCTTGAAGGATTGTATGGATTAGATGTGTAAGGTTGAAACGTTCACATATAACAGTAGAATTTTTTAAAGTGATTTTTTTTTTCCCCATTTTTTAAACCTAGTACATTTTACCATGGAATACTGTTTTGAAATTATAGTGAAAGTCAGTGTAAAAAGGAATCCTGGACTTTATAACCATATAAAATCATATGTGTGTGTATAATGTCTATCTCTACTTTTCTGTATATTTCAGAAAATGTGGTAGCAGAACAGTACACCCATGTGACTTTGGATTCTTGTGAAAGAAACAAGATGGAACCCTTGAAAGAGAGAAAGTTCAGGTATTGTGTGGGTGCATGTGGTCCTGTCTCTCTCCCTTTTCATTCTAGCTTGCTTTTTTTTTTTTAATTTTATTTATTTATTTGTTTATTTACTTATGGCTGTGTTGGGTCTTCATTTCTGTGCGAGGGCTTTCTCTAGTTGTGGCAAGTGGGGGCCACTCTTCATCGCGGTGCGCGGGCCTCTCACTATCGCAGCCTCTCTTGTTGCGGAGCACAGGCTCCAGACGCGCAGGCTCAGTAGTTGTGGCTCACGGGCCTAGTCGCTCCGTGGCATGTGGGATCTTCCCAGACCAGGGCTCAAACCCGTGTCCCCTGCATTGGCAGGCAGATTCTCAACCACTGTGCCACCAGGGAAGCCCCTAGCTTGCTTTTTAAGCTGTAATGGAATACCTCATTCCAGCCCTTATTTAAGGGCTGCCAGAGTTTTTATCAACTCAGAGCTTTAATTCAGAAGGTACTCTCTGTACATATAAATACAATGACACTTGGTACATCAGGGCAGTGAGAGAAGCAGCTGGGGTAGCAGAGAATCCCTGGGGAAACTGTTCCTGTGACTGACTTCCACTGATTTGGGGAGCAGAACTGCAGATGCTCTTGCCAGCCAAAGACCGTGACATACAAAGACTATTGCAGAACTGAGCAAACACCTAATTGCTTCTGTATACCCATTATAATTGAGAAAATCAATAACTTTCTTTTTTTTCTTTTTGGCCGCATTGGGTCTTCGTTGCTGCGCGCGGGCTTTCTCTAGTTGTGGCGAGCGGGGGCTACTGTTCGTTGCGGTGTGTGGGCTTCTCATTGTGGTGGCTTCTCTTGTTGCGGAGCACAGGCTCTAGGCACGTGGGCTTCAGTAGTTGGAGCACGCGGGCTCCAGTAGTTGCAGCACGTGGGCTCAGTAGTTGTGGTGCACGGGCTCTAGGGCGAGGGGGCTTCAGTAGTTGTGGTGCTCAGGCTTAGTTGCTCCGCGCCACGTGGGAGCTTCCCAGACCAGGGATCAAACGCGTGTCCCCTGCATTGGCAGGCGGATTCTTAACCACTGCACCACCATGGAAGTCCTAATAACTTTCTTTTAAGAGGAGGAAGATAGAATGTTTAAGCCTCTTAGGTTCTGATGCAAAATGTAGACTTACCATACATACACTAATGCTTTGCAGAAGTAAAATTCTGCCATATTTGAATGGTCTGGTGAATGTAATAGACACTAAAAGTAGCTACAATCTTTTGAGTATTTATTATATTCCTGCACAGCACTTAACGCTTTTCATGTACTGCACCCTTTAACTAACCCTTAAAATAAATTTAGTTGTAGGAACTATTCTTTTCCAGCATTACAGATGAGGAAACCAGATCCAGAGGGCTAAATAAAGGACCTGAAGCCATACGGCTTCTACTTTGCAGCCCTGGGATTTGAACCCCTATCTCTGAACCCCTATCTCTGATTTCAGAATCCTTGCTCTCACCACTATGCTGTACTGCTTCTTATTATCAAGAAACCTTCTTGAACGAAGACCCCAGTAAATAAATGATTGGATAAAGGACATGAGCAGAACTTACAAAAGAAAAATTAATGAATAAACATGTAGAAAAGAGTTAGCTCACTAGAAATAAAATTAATGCAAATTAAATAGGTTTTGCCTTTTAATTTAAAATTTTACTCAGTGGGCATAGTCTATTACTGCCCACGAGGAATCTTCCTTTGTGCAGCTAAACTTTTGACTCATAAGACTACCATAAGCCACGCCTGGCATAAGATTAATTTAGATGTATATAGGACAGAAATCACTGTTGCCAGCAGGGTAATACTGTCCAAGAAACTATTGTCTTTGACTGCATGTGACAGTTAAGCTGCAAGGAAACAAGACTCATGTGGGGAGTCACCCAGGGACAGAGGCTTCCTTAGCTTCGAAACCTTATTCCCAGGGAGTCAGTGGCTCTTGCAACACTCCATAGATTTAGTTTCCACAGTCCCCACCAGGGACAGGCCCATTACGAGAATCATTACACCTGAAGCCTGAATCTATGGATTCCCAGCACATGTTCATAATTCTCCCAGTCTAGATACAGCTATTTTTTACCATAAGCATTGATGACAGTGATACCTTACCTTTTCAGTTTTCAGTGGAGAAGGGGAAGAGCTAGAAAGTTAACCAAAATTCACATTTTTGTAGAGAAGGGAAAAGGATTTTATTCATCATTTATGCACCCACAGTAATTTGGGCACTCATGTTGCTAGTAGCAATGTACATGGGTTTGGAAACACATCTGTTTTGTTGTAATATAAAATATTGGAAATATGTTCAATATCTAAGAACAAGGGAATTGTTACACTTCATCACACATCCACTGGATTAAATGGTGTACAGCATTAAAATCCACAGAACTGTGGAGAAACCCAGCAGACACCACCTTTCCTAAATGATCAGGCTAACGTCACCCGTGATGAAACATGGTGATGTCATGGGAGGAGAAGGGCGCGTCACCTCTGTGATATTCTCCCCAAACCAATACTCACAGTCTAGTCAGGAGGAAAACAAGAGAACCCCAAATTGAGGGACAGTCTACAAAATAGCTGGCCAGTACTCCTCAAAACCGACAAGGTCTTAGGAAACTAGGGAAGACTAAGAAAGTGTGACAGAGGAGAAGAGAGTAAGGAGGCTGACAACTAATGCAGCATGGTGTCCACGATTGGATCCTGGAGCAAACACGGGGCCTTGTGGGAAACCTGGCGAAATCCAAACGAGGTCTGGAGGTTAGTCAGTAGTAATCTGACAAAGGTTGGTTTATTGGTTTTGACAAGAGAGCCACTTTAATGTGAGGTGGTAACATTAGAGGAAATTGGTGAGGAGCATATGGGAATTCTCTTTTATCTCTGTGACATTTCTTTATATCTAAATTCCAAAATTAGTTTATTTTTTTAAAAATTCATGGTAGGAAAAATGCCTGTGTCAAGAAGTAAAAAATGCAACATGAAGCTGCGTGAATTCATTTGTATAAAAATATATACTCTTGCATCTGTTTGTAGATATGTGGATCTAAAGGTGCGGAGAGAATATGAGTGTGGAGACGTATGTACAGTCCAAACTTGTTATTTGCATTGGTTCTTTTCTATAAAATCACTGCAAACACTGAATTAGCAAATACTGACCCATTGCTTCTAGGGGAAATACACAGTTAGGATTCTACAGGCCTCTGGTCACAGCACTTTGTTTAAAGACACTTGTTTAGGGCTTCCCTGGTGGCTCAGTGGTTAAGAATCTGCCTGCCAATGCAGGGGACACGGGTTCGAGCCCTGGTCTGGGAAGATCCCACGTGCCACGGAGCAACTAAGCCTGTGCACCACAACTACTGAACCTGCGCTCTAGAGCCCACGAGCCACAACTACTGAGCCCACGTGCCACAACTACTGAAGTCCACGCACCTAGAGCCCGAGCTCCACAACAAGAGAAGCCACCGCAACGAGAAGCCCGCGCACTGCAGTGAAGAGTAGCCCCCGCTCACCGTAACTAGAGAAAGCCCATGTGCAGCAACGAAGACCCAACACAGCCGAAAATAAATAAATAAAATAAATAAATTTATATTAAAAAAAAAGGCTTAATATATACTATTGATTCATTAACATTGAACTCATGGCCAACAGCACTGTAACCCATGCCTGAATGAAACTTATCCAACACATATTTTCTCCACAAGACACGTCACAGCCTTCTTGCACTTAGGAACGCTTGACAGCACTTGAGCACTACACTTGGGGAACAGTTAAACAGCTAAATCACCAACTAAAAGCACAAAAATGCAAGAAAAAGAAACACCCCACATCGCTAACTGAACTGTGAAAGGACACTGTTTACAGTATGAGCCGAAATGAGAAGGCAGAGTGTCACCTTGCTCGACCTCACCTGGGAACATAAATGTTGAGTGACTCAAATTTTTCATTGTTCTGCACGTCTTGAGATGACAGCAAAAGCACCATGAGTGTTGTTTGCGGTAACAAATAAATATTTGCATGTAGGTGAATTCACAGGTATGGAATCCTTGAGGAAGGAGGATCGACTGTGTGTGTGTGTGTGGAAATGTACTGGTGTTAGGTTGTTGGACTATGGCTGACATTTTCTGTTTGTTTCAGTGTTATAAAAGAAGCCATTTTTGGAATAAAATATTCAGTCTATTACAGTAGTGATGCTTAGAAGACAACTTGAGAAAATAAACCCTTTCCTACCAACATCTCCTACTAAAGAATATCCAGTGTGTCACCTCACCTATTTAATATATTACCACGTTTTTTATTTTATTTCTATTCATATTGTACGAGCTGTGTATCTGCATATATTTGTTTGTATGAAGAAAATGCTTTAATAAACTCTTTGTGAAGCAGTTTTGAAATCTCATTCCTAGAATGAAAAGGAAACTGTTTTGTGGGATTTTTATGTGTTCAAACCCAATAAAGCTTGTAGTCATGTGTGTTTATCTTGTCCCTTTAACACATCCAGTCCAATTGAAGAGAAAAGCCCAGAACCAGCGTTCCCCACAGATGTCTCTTCAGCATCCTTGCTCCGTCTGAGCCAACCTGCTGCAGCTGTGCTGACCAGCGAGGCGGAGTGGGGCCTCAAGGCCTGCAAACTCACAGACCCTGACTTTGCCCCTGCAGAGGATCCAGCAGACGCCAATGCCAGGTTCCAGGCAGAACCAATGCAGACTGGCTTGCTTGGGAATATCGACGCTCCAGGTATGAACAGATGCTCATTCTTAATTGTTCCCTGAATAAGGACAATAGCCTGTTAAAAGCTGTTCCATGAAAGAAGCTCAAAGAGCAGGGCCTTGAATGCCGTTGAGTAGAACGCAAGTTCAGACAGACTTGCATGCTGTATCACCGTGCATACAACAGTAACATACTTGAAGGACTAATTAATTTGTTTTAATTTTAAAAGGTATCAAAATAACTACTGTTGGAAAAGAGAACTGGAATTGGAGGGCCCATTATGCCAGGCGTTTAATCTAATACTGTTATCCCCATTTTACAGAAAAGTAAACAGGCTCAGGGTTAAAGGACCCCGCCCCCACCCCAAGGTTACACAGAAACAATCTTAACAGTGGACAAGAGCACAGACTCTGGAGATGGACTAGCTAAATTCTAATCTTAGCTCCCCCTCTTAGGCTGTCTTGTGATCTTGGCCAAGATTATTTCAATTCTCTGTGGCCCTGTTTCCCATAAAGTGGAGGGGTTGGCAGTACCTACTTTAGGGTCTTACTGTTAGGACCAAGTGAGTTACTAAACATCAAGGGCTCAGAACAGTGTCCCGCATCTGCTTAGCACTAGTAAATATCAGTCATGTTGGATTAGTCTTTGATAACTGCCACTAATAGAATTTTTTATAGCATTCTAAATTGGGCAGGAACTTTTTTCTTCCCTTTAGAAACGGTTTCTCTTTGTGTCTTTGTGGACCCAAATTATATCTCATACAGACAAATTGCACGTAGGTAGTATGTGTTAAAAGGCAGAGTGTTTTATAAATAGAAGTGGAAAGCAATTTAAAGAATATATATATGATCATGTTAGAAGAAACTAACCTCCAAGTTTGCCTTTAAGACATGTACCCATAATTGTGTTAAAGGCAAAATCTAGAATAGATGCCCTTGGTGTTAATTTCCTTTGTCCCAACTGAATATTGATTTAAATTTGTAGGTCTAAAATGACAGATAATGAACTGTGCAGAAGTACCCATTTTGACTTTTGAAAATGGTTCTTTATTATTTGAATCAATGCTCTTTAAAGATAAGGCTTTTGAAAGCTTATTTAATGAATGTCTCCACTTGCTTTGTCTATGATTTATTTGGTAAAAGTGTTGGATACTGAATTCCTTTTCTTTTTTGTTCCTGTTCCTTTAAGACTTCACTGTTGAGAATCCCTGGGATGATGAGTTGATTGTCAAACTTTTATCCGGACTTTCTAAACCAGTGAGTTCCTATCCAAATACTTATGAATGGCAATGTAAACTTCCAGCCATCAAGCCCAAGACTGAATTTCAACTGGGTAAGAACCATATGGGTAATAAAACTTTAAACTTTTTTTCTCTGTGGGAAGTTGATGTTTATTCCTGCTGGCACCACCCTCACCCCTACCCCTCCACCCCCTCCCCCACTTCCGTTAAAAAGTTTTATCTGTAGTATTAAGATGAGAACATTTTGTTAAGCCATGACTGTAGGATTTTGATTGCTGTGGGACTATAACTTATAAAGGGCAATTTGGCAATATCTACCAAAATTTCAAATGCATGTACTTTTAGACCCAGACATCCACTTTTAAGGATTTCCTGCAGATACACTTGGATACATTCAAAGTGAGGTGTGTGTAAAAGCAACAGATTGGAAACAACATAGGCATCTAAGGGGACTGCTTAAATAAATTATGGGACATCTCTACAGTAAGCTACAGCTCACTCTGTGCAGCTAGGGAATGATCTCCAAAACATGCTGCTAAGTGAAAGGGCAGACTAGTGTTATATGCTGCTTTTTATTTCTTAAAAAGGGGCAAGATAATGTATATTCATATTTGATAGTATTTCCAGAGAACACTTGAAGGGTACTCAAAACTAATAAAAATGGTTAATTGTTAGTGGGAGGGGAAACAGGGTAGATGTGGATAACAATGGGAGCAAGACTTCTCATAATGTACTTTCCACACACACAGACACACACACACACACACAGATTCCCCTATTATTAACATCTTGCATCGGTGTGGTACAGTTGTTAAAGTTGATGAGCCAATATTGCTACATTATTATTAACTACAGTTCATAGTTTACATTAGGATTCATTCTTTGTGTTGTACATTCTGTGGGGTTTGACAGATGTGTAATGACATGCATCTGTCATTACAGTATCATACAGAACAGTTTCAGTGCCCTAAACCCCTGTGCTTCATCTATTCATCCCTTCCTCCCTCTACCTGAAACCCTAGCAACCACTAATCTCTTACTGCCGTCTCCGCATAGTTGTAATCGTTACAGCATATAGACTTTTCAGATGGGCTTCTTTTGCTTAGCAGTATGCATTTAAGTTTCCTCCATGTCTTTTCATGACTTGATAGCTCTTTCTTTTTCATCTCTGAGGAGTATTCCATTGTGGGAAGGTACTATAGTTTATTTATCCATTCACCTATTGAAGGGTATCTTGGTTGCTTCCAAGTTTTGGCAATGATGAATAAAGCTGCCGTAAACATTCCTGTACAGTTTTTGTGTGGACGTAAGTTTTCAGTTCATTTGGCTAAGTACTAAGGAGTGTGATTGCTGGATCATATAGTTAAGGCTATGTTTACTTTTGTAAGAAACTGCCAAGCTGTCTTCCAGCGGGGTTTATACCATTTTGAATTCCCACAGCAATGAATGAGAATTCTGTTGCTCCACATTCTTTTTTTTTTTTTTTTTTTCATCATCACACATTAATAGTTTTTTTTTTAAGAGTATAGTAGTTTTTTTTGTTGTTTTTTGTTTTATTTAATTTATTTATTTATTTATTTATTTTTGGCTGTGTTGGGTCTTAGTTTCTGTGCGAGGGCTTTCTCTAGTTGCGGCAAACGGGGGCCACTCTTCATCACGGTGCACGGGCCTTTCACTGTCACGGCCTCTCTTGTTGCGGAGCACAGGCTCCAGACGCGCAGGCTCAGTAGTTGTGGCTCACGGGCCTAGTTGCTCCGTGGCATGTGGGATCTTCCCAGACTAGGGCTCGAACCCATGTCCCCTGCATTGGCAGGCAGATTCTCAACCACTGCGCCACCAGGGAAGCCCAGTTGCTCCACGTTCTTGTCAGCATGTGGTATTGTCAGCGTTTGGGGTATTAGCCATTCTAGTAGATGTGCAGTGGTATTTCACTATTGTCTTTAATTTGCAATTCTCTAATTATGTATGATGTTGAACATTTTTTCAAATGTTTATTTGCCATCTGAATATCTTCTTTCCTGAGATATATGTTCAGATCGTTTGCCCATTTTTCAATCAGGTTGTTAGTTTTCTTATTAAGAGTTCATTGTATATTTTGGCTAGTGGTCCTTTATCAGTTGTTTTACAAAGATTTTCCCCCAGCCTCTGGCTTGTCTTTTCATTCTATTAGCTGTGTTTTTTGCAGAGTAGAAGCTTTCAATTTTAATGAAGTCTAGTTTATCACTTTTTTCCTTTCACGGATCATGCTTTTGGTGTTGTATCCAAGAGGTCATCAGCAAACCCAAGGTCACCTAGATATTCTCCTACGTTATCTGCTAGGAATTTTGTAGTTTTGTGTTATATATTCAGATCTATGAACCATTTTGAATTAACTTCTGTCAAAGGTATAAGATCTGTGTCTAGATTCATTTTGCATGTTGATGTTCAGTTGTTCCATCACCATTTGTTGAAAAGACTATCTTTCCTGCATTGAGTGGCCTTTACTCTTTTGTCAGTGATCAATTGACTATATTTGTTTGGGTCTATTCCTGGGCTCTCTCCTCTGTTTCATTAATCTATTTGCCTATTCACCAATACCACACTGTCCTGATTTTGGTAGCTTTTATAGTAAGTCTTGATGTTGGGTAGTGTCGGTCCTCCAATTTGTTCTCCTTCAATACTGTGTTGGCTGTCTGATTCTTTTGCCTTTCCATATAAACTTTAGAATTAGTTTGTCATTATCCACAAAATGACTTGGTGGGATTTTGCTTGGTATTGCATTGAATCTATAGATCAAGTTTGGAAGAACTTCACAATGCTGTGTCTTCCTATCTGTGTATATAGAATATCTCTCCATATATTTAGATTTTTTAATTTGTTTCATCAGAGTTTTGTAGTTTTCCTCATGTAGACCTTGTACATATTTTGTTACATTTATACTTAAGTATTTCATTGGGGAGGAGGGGGTTGCTAATGTAAATTTTATTGTGTTTTTAATTTCAAATTCCACTTATTCATTTTTGGTACATGTGGCATAGAACTGTTCACAGTATTCCTTTATTATCCTTTTAATGTCCATAGGATCTGTAGTGATGCCCCCTCTTTCATTTCTGATATTAGTAATATGTGTCCTCCCTAATTTTTCTTAGTTAGCCTGGCAGAAGCTTATCAATTTCATTGATATTTTCAAAGAAACAACTTTTTTTCCCACAGAACCAACTTTTGTTTTCATTGATTTCCTCTACTGATTTTCAGTTTTAAATTTTGTTGATTTCTACTCTGATTCTTATTTTTTCTTTTCTTCTGCTTACTTTGGATTTAATTTGCTCTTCTTTTTCCAGTTTTCTAAGGTGGAAACTAAGATTATTGATTTTAGATATTTTTTTCTAACATATGCATTCAATGCTATAAATTTCTTAATACTGCATTTTCCACATCTCACAATTTCAATAAATTATGTTTTAAAAGTGTGTTATTTAATCTCCAAATTTGGGGGGACTTTCCAGCTATCCTTCTGTTATTGATTACCAGCTTAATTCCACTGTGATCTGAGTGCATACTTTGTATGATTTCTTTTTTTTTTTTTTTTTTTTTAAATTTGGTGAAGTTGTGTTTTATGGCCTAGAATGTGGTCTTTCTTGGTGACTGTTCCATGTAAGCTTGAAAAAAATGTATATTCCACTGTTGTTAAATTAAGTATTTCATGAATGTCTATTAGATCCAGTTGATTGGTGGTGCTGTTCGGTTCAACCATGCCCTTAAAGATTTTCTGCCTGTTGGATCTGTCAATTGCTGATAGAGGGATGTAGAAACTCCAGCTGTAATAGTGAATATATTTATTCTCCTTGCAAGTCTGTCAATTTTTGCCTATTTTGATGCTCTGTCGTTCTTAGGCTCATACACATTAAGGATTGTTATGTCTTGGAGAACTGAGCCCTATATCATTATGTAATGCCTTTCTTTATCCTTGATAACTTTCCTTACTTTTAAGTCTGTTCTGTGTAAAATTAATATAGCTACACCAGCTTTCTGTTGATTAATATTAGCGTGACATATCTTTCTCCATGCCTTTACTTTTATTTTTTCTGTGTCTTTATATTTAGGGTGTGTTTCTTGTAGACAATATATAGTTGGGTCTTGTATTTTTATCTATTGTGATATAGTTGGATTAATATCTACTATATTTGTTACTGTTTTCTATTTATTGCCCTTGTTTTTCATTTCCTTTTTTGTCTTTCACTCTCTTTCTGCCTTCTCTGGTTTTAATTATTTATGTGATTCTATTTCTCTCTTCTCTTAGCATATCAATTATACTTCTTTCTTTACTTTTTTTAGTGGTTGGCCTAGAGTTTGCAATGTACATTTACAAGTAACCCATGTCCACCTTTCAATAACACTATACTGCTTCACAAATAGCACAAGTCCCTTATAACAGAGTTACCAATTCCTCCCTCCTCCCCCTTATGGCATTACTCTCACTCATTTCACTTACCCACAGGCTGTGCTTACTGAACACATTGTTGCTATTATTATTTTGAACAGCTATCTGTTAGATCAATTAGGAATAAAAAATAAATAAAAGATTTTATTTTATCTTCATTTATTCCTTTTCCTATTCTTTTCTGATCTGAGTTTCTGACCTGTATCATCTTCCTTCCCTCTGAAGAACTTCTTTTTTTCTCTTTTATTTTTATTGGAGTATAGTTGCTTTACAGTGTTGTGTTAGTTTCTGCTGTACAGCAAAGTGAATCAGCTATACGTATATATATTGGGTTGGCCAAAAAGTTCGTTCGGGTTTTTCCATATGATGTTACGGAACGAATGAACTTTTGGGCCAACCCAATATATCCCCTCTCTTTTGGATTTCCTTCCCATTTAGGTCACCACAGAGCATTGAGTAGAATTCCCTGTGCTATATATGTTAGGTTCTCATTAGTTATCTATTTTACGCATAGTATCAATAGTGTATATATGTCAATCCCAATCTCCCAATTCATCCCACCCCCCAGAACTTCTTTTAACATTTCTTGCAAGGCAGGTTTACTGGTGACAGATTGCCTGAATTTTTGTTTGTCTAATGAAGTCTTTATTTCTTCTTCACTTTTGAAAGGGAAGAATTCTTGGTTTGTGGTTTTCTGGCTTTTTTTTTTTTTTCTTTCAATACTTACTCCACTCTCTTCTTGCTTGTATGGTTTCTGAAGAGAAGTCAGTGTGATTCTTATGCTTGCTCCTCTATAGATAAGGTGGTTTTATTCCTCTGGTTTCTTTCAATATTTTCTCCTTGTCTGATTTTCTGCAGTTTGAACATGACATGCCTAGCTGTAGCTTTTTGGTATTCTTCCTGCTTGGCGTTCTCTGAAATTCCTGGATCTGTGATTTAGTGTCTGTCATTGATTTTGGAAATTTCTCAGCCATTATTACCCCAGCTATGTCTTCTGTTCTCTTTTTCCTCTTCATCCTAGTGTCCCATTACACATTTGTTACCCCTTTTGTAGTTGTCCCATAGTTCTTGAACATTCTATTCTATCTTTTTCATTTTATTTCTCTCTTTGCATTTCGGTGTTGGAAGTTTCTGTTGGCATATTTGTCAAGCTCACAGTTTCTTTTTCCAGCCACATACAGCCTATTGATGAGCCCATCAAAGATATTCTTCATTTTGTCACAGTCCTTTTTTATTTCTAGCGTTTCCTTTTGATTCTTTCTCGGAGTTTGTATTTGTCTTCTTACATTACTCATGTATTCTTGCATGTCGTTTACCTTCTTCATTACAGCTCTTAGCATATTAATCATAATTTTTTTTATTCCTGGTCTCATAATTCCAAAATCTTTTCTATATCTGTATCTGGTTCTGATACTTGCTCTGTCTTTTCAAGCTGTGTTTTTTGTCTTTTATTATGCCTTGTAATTTTTGTTAGAAGCCAGTCCTGATATCCTGCTGAAAGGAACTGAGATAAATAGGCCTTTCGTGTAAGGTTTATGCTTATCTGGCTTGGGCTTAGGCTGTGTTTACTATTTTCTGTGGCTGTAGGTATCAAAGGCTGAAATTCCCCTTTGTGTCCTTATTTGTCTCCCCTGTTGTCTTTGGGCTTACCTAGAGACTTGTTCTTAAATAAGGTCTGAGACATCAATTCTTTCTGTGGTGACTCCTCTCCCCAACCCCCCTTCTGTACTGGCTTCAGTGGTAGTTTCTGCTTCTGGGCTCTGCTATTCTCTGTATTCACCTGTCTGTCTCCTCAGTTTGGGGGGCAGCAGTTTTCCCTGTGACCTCAGTTCTCTAACAGATCTAAGAGTTGTTGATTTTCAATTTGTTCAGCTTTTTTCTTACTGTGAGGGTAGACTGACGACTTCCAAACTCCTTTACATGCCAGCTAGAAACCAGAAAGCTACTTTTTTATATTTGATTTTAAACACATGAATTCGTTTTTTAAAAAATTAAAAATCTGTTACAACTTTACCTCTGTCATCTTTCTACCAAAACCAATAACCCCAGTGTAACTGAAAAATATCAAGACAAATCCAGCTGAGGGGCATTCTACAACTTACCAGAACAGTGCTCCTTGGAACTGTCATGGTCATCAGAACAAAAAGTTAGAAACAGTCACAGCCTAGCAGAGGCTGAGGAGATTTGATGAATGTGTCCTAGCACATTAGGGGAAAACTAGTGAAATCTGAATAAAGTGTGGAGTTTAGTTAACAGTAACATACCGGTTTTGGTTCTTGTTTGTTACCAGTGTAACTTGGTTATGTAAAAGTTAGCAGTAGGGGAAACAGGATGCAGAACATACAGAAACTACTATCTTCTCAACTTTTCTATAAATCAAAAACTGTTCTGAAATAGAAAGTTTACTGCAATAAAAATTTTTTAAGTATCTGTTAGAAATATCGGTACAATTATACTCTGCCCTTTTTATTCTGATGTAAAACACTTGCATTTTTCAAAGGCATGTTAGAGCTTTGTTTAGCACGTTGTAGAGGATGTCCACTTGTTCTTTCTGTCATCACAACAGCCTTGCCGAGTAGGCAGCACACGTACTCCCCCTTTAAATATGACAGCGCACTGGTAAAGAGAGGATGGCTGCCCGCGGCCCTGCTGCTCAGTGACAGGCCTGGGTCCTGGCAGTGCTGCCCTGGCTCCTCCATCACTTCGTTATAAAGGGGGCTGTTTTGTGGCAGGTATTTGTTTAACTTTCATGTAAGACTGAAAAAACATTTCCTAAGGGAGCTATATCCATTTTTATTTATTAAAGCAATTCAAGCACCAAGAAAAATTTACAAATACTTCATTTTGATAGTCTAATGTTTTGAGCCTTTTTTTTTTTTTAATATATATATTTACTTTTTTTTTTTTTTTTTTTTGGCTGTGTTGGGTCTTCGTTTCTGTGCGAGGGCCTTCTCTAGTTGCGGCGAGCGGGGGCCACTCTTCATCGCGGTGCACAGGCCTCTCACTGTCGCGGCCTCTCGTTGCGGAGCACAAGCTCCAGACGCGCAGGCTCAGTAGTTGTGGCTCACGGGCCTAGTTGCTCCGCGGCATGTGGGATCCTCCCAGACCAGGGCTCGAACCCGTGTCCCCTGCACCGGCAGGCAGATTCCCAACCACTGCACCACCAGGGAAGCCCCTGAGCCTTTTTTTCATTTTGACTTATCTACCTCCTCAGGTTCTTTGCTGGTCTATGTTGATCACCTTCTTGGAGAAGGGGCTTTTGCCCACGTCTATGAAGTTACCCACGGAGATGTGAACGATAGCAAAAAAAAGCAGAAATTTGTTTTGAAGGTAAATGATCTGTACAATATAGAAAATGAATTTTAGGACTTGAGTTTGCCAGCCTCCTTTTTTTTTTTTTTTAAAGATAGTGGTGGTTTCACTTAGGTCTATTGTCAGCACTTAAGAAACAAAACTATCCCACAAGGATTCAGAATTGCCTCGCCACTAAAATTACCTTGCAGCAGTTCCCACGCTGCAGCAACAATTCATAGCTTGTCATCACTTTCTACCCCACATCCTATATTTGGATGAAGTGGCTTTCTTGCTATCATTTTCCAGAATGTGAGCTGGATATGAATGTCACATACCTGATTTGCAGGTCCAGAAGCCCGCCAACCCCTGGGAATTCTATATCGGGACCCAGCTGATGGAGAGACTAAAGCCAAGCATGCGACACATGTTTATCAAATTCTATTCTGCCCACCTGTTCCAGAATGGCAGTGTGTTAGTAGGAGATCTCTACAGCTATGGGACATTACTAGTAAGTGTATTGCTTTTATGACAAACAGAAACTGAAGTACATTTTTGGCTTGTGCCTTGCACATACCTTTTGCACTTGGAGCTTTTATTGGAGTGATGGGTGGGGGCAAAGCTCTTGACTTGAAATTTCATTAATCCTGTGCAACCAACTCAGGACTCCACTTTCCATTGTTTCTAGAATGCCATTAACCTCTATAAAAATACCCCTGAAAAAGTGATGCCTCAAGCTCTAGTCCTCGCTTTTGCTATCAGAGTGCTGTGCATGATTGAACAAGTCCATGACTGCGAAATCATCCACGGAGACATCAAGCCAGACAATTTCATACTCGGAAACAGGCAAGTTGCCCTTTTAACAGGTCCTTCTCTTACCGTTTCCCCAGCAGACTTCTATTATCTGTGCTCACGCAGCCTGGCCCTTGTTTGTGTTTAATATAGATTTTTGGAACAGGACGGTGAAGATGATGATCTATCTGCTGGCTTGGCACTGATCGACCTGGGTCAGAGTATAGACATGAAACTTTTTCCAAAAGGAACTGCGTTTACGGCAAAGTGTGAAACATCTGGTTTCCAGTGTATTGAGATGCTCAGTAACAAGCCCTGGAACTACCAGGTAGAGAACTAGAGTGAGAGATTTGAAAACATTTCCCTGTATAACACTCACTATAATTTCAAAATGAATTTGAGCATCTAGATAGTTTGAGCTGATCTAGTGTTCTTCTAGCCCTGGGTTCAGACGACGTTCCAGGGTTGTTCTCCGTTGTGGACTCGTCACACCTCGTGAGGTTTGGAGCACAGTTCAAAGACCACAGCCAGTCCTGGGGGGAGGAGCTGGGAGGACTTGCAAGCGGCTTGGTGTTGTGTTTGCCTCTGTGTGACAAAACGAAGGACGCGGTAGCTCAGGAAGAGCAGAGCTTCCCAAGACGCTGCCTCAGGAGGTGGCGGGCGATCTGCCATCCGTGGAAGCCTCCAGCAAAGCCTAGACGGGCGTTCATAGGACGTGTCAGTGTGGGGTTAATGCACACTTCCAGAATTCTTTAAAAGTGAAATCCTGTGACTATTTATTTCCTGTGATCTATCATATTTGCTGCATAACTTAGACATGGGAATATACTCAAGTGTAAATTAGTGTATTAGTCATATAGACCCATATTTTCTTTATAGATTGATTACTTTGGAGTTGCTGCAACAGTGTACTGCATGCTTTTTGGCACCTACATGAAAGTGAAAAATGAAGGGGGAGTCTGGAAGCCTGAAGGTCTTTTTAGAAGGTGGGTATTAGCATTGGTGCTACAGCGAAAAGAATAAATACAGTAGAATGTTGGGTTCCATCTGGTGGAAAATGGATCTTTGCCACAGAAGACCCATGCCTTGGGAAGTAGGGTGAACTAGCATAACCCTGGGCCCTGGGTGCAGTGAGCAAGTTATTTAAGTCCTTCTGTTTCTCCATTTGTAACTTTTGTGGAACAAGTTGTGTGTAGACGTTTCTTTGGATCTTCAGTTTCTCCTATGTATAATAGATTCAACATATCCATTCTATTTTTTTTTGTTGAATTTTTGAATTTTTTTTTATTTTATTATTTTTTTTAATAGATCTTCACTGGAGTATAATTGCTTCACAATGCTGTGTTAGCTTCTGTTGTACAACAAAGTGAATCATCCATATGCATAATATGTCCCCATATCCCCTCCCTCTTGAGCCTCCCTCCCATCCTCCCTATCCCACCCCTCTAGGTCATCGCAAAGCACGGAGCTGATCTCCCTGTGCTATGCTGCTGCTTCCCACTAGCTATTTTACATTTAGTAGTGTATATATGTTGATGCTACTCTCACTTCGCCCCAGCTTCCCCCTCCCACCCCACGTCCTCAAGTCCATTCTCTGTGTCTGTATCTTTATTCCTGCCCTGCAACTAGGTTCATCAGTACCATTTTTTTAGATTCCATATATATGCGTTAGCATATGGTATTTGTTTTTCTCTTTCTGATTTACTTCACTCTGTACGACAGACTCTAGGTCCATCCACCTCACTACAAATAACTCAATTTCGTTTCTTTTTATGGCTGAGTAATATTCCATTGTATATATGTGCCACATCTTCTTTATCCTTTCATCTATCGATGGACATTTAGGTTGGTTCCATGTCCTGGCTATTGTAAATAGTGCTGCAATGAACACTGTGGTACATGACTCTTTTTGAATTATGGTTTTCTCAGGGTATATGCCCAGTAGTGGGATTGCTGGGTCATATGGTAGTTCTATTTTTAGTTTTTTAAGGAACCTCCATACTGTTTTCCATAGTGGTTGTATCAATTTACATTCCCACCAACATATCCATTCTTGATGCATTAGGTTGGGTTGAGGTTAGAGTTAAGTCAGATGCAAGAGTGGGATTGCCCTGCACGCTGAAGGCTACTTTTTTTTAAAAATAAATTTATTTATTTATTGGCTGCATCGGGTCTTTGTTGCTGCACGCGGGCTTTCTCTAGTTTCAGCAAGCAGGGGCTACTCTTCGTTGCGGTGCGCGGGCTTCTTATTGAGGTGGCTTCTCTTTTTGCAGAGCATGGGCTCTAGGCCCACGGGCTTCAGTAGTTGTGGCACGCGGGCTCAGTAGCTGTGGCTCACAGGCTCTAGAGCGCAGGCTCAGTAGTTGTGGCGCATGGGCTCAGTTGCTCCGCGGCATGTGGGATCTTTCCGGACCAGGGCTCGAACCCGTGTCCCCTGCATTGGCAGGTGGATTCTTAACCACTGAGCCACCAGGGAAGCCCTGAAGGCTACATTTTATCCTTCATTTATGCCTTGTCTCTCCAGGCTTCCTCATCTGGATATGTGGAATGAATTTTTTCACATAATGTTGAATATACCAGATTGTCATCATCTTCCATCTTTGGATTTGTTAAGGCAGAAGCTGAAGAAAGTATTTCAAGAACACTATACAAACAAGATTAAGACCCTTCGTAATAGGCTAATTGTACTGCTCTTAGAATATAAGCGTTCTCGAAAATAAAATATGGACACTCCCTAAAAATCGCTTTGTAAATGCTGGCCTGCTCACTTTGAACCTTGATGTTTCCACATTTATTGTTTATGTAAATGTTGCTTAAAAATAAAGCCCACAAAATATATCCCTGGGACATAGTTGTTACAAATATTTCAACAAAATACACAACACGGTAACGTCCGTGCGTAGCAGGCTGACTAGGCAGCTCTTGGGATGCGAGCATTCACGAGAATAATCGGCAAGTGAACATTCTCTAAAAAGCACTTTTCAAGCACTGACCTGTTCACTTTAAGCCAAAAAAGAGCCAAGTCAGGTTTGTTTGTTTCTAAATTTGGGGGTTTATATTTGTGTAAAATAAAAATTCCCCAAATACATCTAGCAGTCTGAATGTTTTTATGAATTGAATGTGCCTGTCCTTTATTGTACTTGTTCTTCATTGCTATCCATGGGAAATATTGCAGGTATAAATCTTAAGCTTTGTATTTTAAAAGTATGATTCAAAAGAATATCTCAGATCTTGAAAATAGTCATGTAAGCTCCATGCATCATTAATTAGCTCTGAAATTATAGCAGCCAACTTAGCATTTATTGACTTAAAGCTGGAAGGGTCCTATAACCTGAATTGACCTTCCCTCCTTCATCCCTCCCTCTTCCCTTAGCACATGATGAAGGCAAATGTGAGGGGACACCCAGTTCAAGAAGACACAGTGACTGGCTTCCGCCTCCTCCCTCACTCCCAGCCACCAGGTTCCCCGTTCCAGAGACAACCTCAGCCCACGTTTTCTGACCTTTCCAAAAATTATTCCATGCATATATATATATAATGTTTCTTGACAAAGCTAGCATAATTCTGCTTTTTTTCACCTAATGTATGGTGGAGAATGTAAGTACATATAGAATGGTCTCATTCTTGTGATGGCTGTGTAATATTTGGTTGTATGATATATAGCCATAATTTGTAGTGTAAAATCCTAGAAGCGAAATTGCTGGGTCAAAGGTGAGGACATTTAAAATTTTGTCTCAATATTGCAAATAATCCCCCTGTAGGGCTGTGCCAGCAGGGATCAAAGTCTGTTCCCCACACCTCCACTAACAGGACACGTCAGGCTCTTTGACCCTTGCCACTCTGACAGGTGACAAAATGGTATTTCCTTGTGGTCTTCATTTGCATTCTCTTCTGAATTAGGCCAAATATATTCATATATTCAAGACCTATGTGTTTTTTTCTTTTTCTGTGAACTCTATCCTTTGTCAGTTTTTCACTTGGGATTGCTCTTTTTCAGTTTAAGTTGTACGACCCCTTTGTATTTCTCCCAATTTGTCATCTGTCTCTTGACTTAAGATTTCTGTTGACATGAAGATTTTTTTTTAATTTTGTTTCGTACTCTGATTTATAAAGTTTTTTGAAGCCTTTTTTGGCTTTTGCATCTTAAAATGCCGTCTTCGATTGAGAGAATAAGAAGAGAGTCTTCTAATGTTTTTATATTAGTACTAATTTAAATACTTAAGACTAAACTTTTGGTTGTTTTAAATCAGATGTCACTTTTTCTTATTTTTTCTAGCTGGTACTTTGACTATATGAGCCTATTGATTTCTATAAAAAGCTTTTCAGTTGATTGTTTTGAAGTTTCCAAGTAAATAACCATCACTATGAAAATGCTGCTTATTTTACATCTCTGCCAGTTTTTTGCTGGTGATTTTTCTCTTGCCTTCGCCATTGCCCAGGACCATGAGAAGAGGGCTAAACAGGGATGGTGCTGGACATCTCTGTCTCCTGCTTTAGAAAGAGCTCCTCCCATGTTTATCCAGTAAGCTCATGAGGCTGGCCTGAGGTAGCCTTTCTTAATCACGTTGAAGAAGTATCCATCCATTTCTTTTTACAAATGTGAATCATAACATTATTTCACAGTTTTCTTGCCCCTCTTTTCATCTGTATTGGACC
Organism: Eschrichtius robustus; assembly: GCF_028021215.1. NCBI lineage: Eukaryota > Metazoa > Chordata > Mammalia > Artiodactyla > Eschrichtiidae > Eschrichtius > Eschrichtius robustus. The sequence continues at coordinate 85,479,651 of NC_090838.1, forward strand.
AGCTATATGCCGTTCCCCTATATGAATGTACCATATTTTAGTTAACCAATTCTCTATTTAGAGACAATTAGGGCTTCCCTGGTGGCGCAGTGGTTGGGAATCCGCCTGCCGGTGCAGGGGACATGGGTTCGATCCCTGGTCCTGGAGGATCCCACATGCCGCGGAGCGGCTGGGCCCGTGCGCCACAACTGCTGAGCCTGCGCTCTGGAGCCCGTGCTCCGCAGCAAGAGTAGCCACTGCAGTGAAGAGTAGCCCCCGCTCACCGCAACTACGGAGAGCCCGCGCACAGCAACGAAGACCCAACGCAGCCAAAAATAAATAAATGAAATAAATATATTTAAAAAAAAAAAAATCTTATCTAGAGACAATTAGTTTCACAGTTTTATTGCTACAAAAAAGTGAGTGCAGGTGCTAATGTGTCTGCAGGATAAATTAATAGAATGGGATTCCAAATATGTTTTATTTTGAAAATAAAGAATGTAACCTACACAATTGATTACACACATACACTGAAATTGGAAGGAAGTTGATCCAGGGACAAGACCTCATCAGACAAACCAACATTAAACTTACTAGTGTTAAAAGTGAGCATTGATAAAGCCAGATTTGTGGGATTTTAAAATTTTTCCTCTTGAAGATGTCTGTCTTCAAAGCAAACAAGACTAAAGTAGATAAGGGTGCTATTTTATTAAACTAAGAACTAAATGTGTCCACCCATGAAAGGCAGCTGTGGGTGCCTTCAGTCTTGGGCAGAGAGGACACTTGGCCTCGGCTTCCAGCCCCTGTCAACATATCCTGCGTCCCCGCCAGCCCGTTTGCTGTTACTGGATCTTCAGCTCCTATCACACCCAAGATACCCTCCATGCCATTCACACCAACCACCTCAACCTGACCAGCGCCATCTCAGCACTGCTGCTGCCCATCTGGCGTCCAGTCTACGCCAAGGGCTCCGCTTACATAAACTTCACAGTCAGATTTCCTAAGCAACAGCCTTGTCCCCAGGGAGGAAGGCTCCATCCAAATGAAAGAAGTTGCTTTAAGCACTTCAGGAAAGTAGGTGGGTTTTTTGGTTCATTTCCTGGTACAAACTACAGTGATCATCTTCATTTCATTATAAATTATACACACAAACACACACACAGAGTTCATCTGCACAAGGAAATAAGCTCTGCATCTAAAGGGCCACTGAGACGGATGCCACAGACATCAGAGTTGGAAGGCAAAGAAACCTCCAGCTCACCCACTAAGGAGACTGGAGTTTCTCCGGGGACAGAGCTGAGAAAGGGCCCAGCTCATCCTAAGTGCCCAAATACCAGCTAGATTCAGCCTAGGTTCTGATTTAATACCTACTCGTGCCAAGGCCTTTCCCATTCATTCTCGGCAGGCCCGCTCCACGTTCTAAGTCCCAGCTAAGAACAAGGCTGGTTACTCCGGAGACTCAGAGACTCCTGTTACCAGTGCCTTTTCACCCTGGATTATATCTGTGTCTAAGGCAATGGTTCTAAAATGTACTTTTTTCATAAGACGCACCTGAGACACCAAAAGTGTGGTCCGGGCCTATCAGAAATAATGCTCCGAGATGCGTGGGTATCAGCACAATATGCAAATACACCTGTAAAGCTGCTTCTCTGCCACTGGTCCCAGGAGTCAGTGTCCTTGGTCCTCCTCTTACCTCATCCCTCCACTGAGTCCATCTGTCCCGTTGGTTCCATTCCGAATGGTTCAGATGAACCCATTTCTGGATGGGTCAGGCTGCAGGCAGGCTAAGCTCCGGTAACAGAACCCACACAGGGCAGCTTAGAGAAGACACAAGTGATTTCGATCTCGCGTTACAGTCTGGGATGGGCGATCCTTTACTGGCCCCGACCCTGCCGTCCTCAACAGAAGGCTTCCAGGATGTTCTGATGGCTGTCATATCCCAGCAGAGGTGAACATCGTTCCCACGGGCAAGACCTGCGAGGTGTGGACCCCAGTTGGGCTCACAGCCCACGGGGCAGCACAATCATGTTGCCCCATCCCCCTGCCAGGGAGACTGAAGAAAGTAGTGTCCAGCTGGGAGCCCATGGGCCAAAATGTCGGGGTGACTAGTCCCCTAAAAGGCAGAAGAAAGACCTGGAGAAAAGGGGCAATGCTGCCACAACTCCTGCCCCTTGTCCCCTCCCTTGGACTGTGTGCAGCGGCTGGGGTGGTGGCGCCCCCTGGTGGCCACGGGGGCTGCTGCAGGACAGTGGTAACCGGATCCCAGGAGTCTGACCCCGAGACTTTCCTACTGAAGGGCTCACACTTGAGAAAAAATTACACAACAAAGTTTCCTCCACTATCGTTTAACACTGAACACGTGGAACAACGTACAGGTCCATGAATATGTGAATTCTTCCATATAAAGAAACATCAATGGTATGGAACACTTGACAGCAGTGTGTGTGTGTGTGTGTGTGTGTGTGTGTGTGTGTGTGTGTGTGTGTGTGTGTCTATCATCTCAACATGAAACAATTACTAGTAAGTGAAAGAAGCAAGTTCTTGAGCTATATATGGTAAATGTCATGACATCCCACTTATGATTTAAAAAATGATTATATATTAATATGCATGATATCCATTTAGTTCCAGAAGGAAAAACAACAAACTCAGCAGTTCCCACGGGAAAGGGGGTGTCAGATTGTGAGTGGAAGAATGAGAGGAAGGGGTGAGGAGAAGGAAGAATAAAAAGCAACTTTTGACTTTTTACTATATTTCTGTATTGAATGTTTTACAGTGACCACATGGTTTCTAATTAAAAGATAAATGCCCAGCATATTTTCAAATTAAAAACGTTAAGTTGTCACTCAGCATATTTAGCCTAATCCTTTATATAATGATAAATGTTAACTATACAAAAAAATGAGAGGTCTGGATGGATGGCAGGACTCCACAAATCCCATCAGATGGGTCAGCAAGGCTCCCACCTCCTGGGAATCGTGGTGGTAATGGAATCCCAAACCCTGACGCCAAACGCCAGCCTTCCAGGATCCAAACCAGGAAGCGCCCTCTGGAACGGCACGGTCAGCACCTCACCCACCCTCCTCCTCCCTAGTCCGCACGATCTAGGGAGGGAGGTGCCATCCGCCCCGAGTTTGCAGGTGAGGAAGTAGGGCCCAGAGAGGTTAGGTGGCATGGTCAGTGAGCAGCCAGGCATGAAACCAGCCTGGCCCCAGAGTCCCAGCCCTGAAACTTGCGCTTTGCTCCGACACCAGAGGTCACCCTCAGACCAAGGAAAGCTCCCTCCCAGGCCAGGTTCGGTTGCCACCCTGACGTGTGACACATGACATGACACGTGACTCAGCCTCACTGCACTCAGAGACCGCAGGTCAGGAAGCCTCGATTCCCACCCCCGATTCCCCTGCTCAGGGTAGGGCCTGCGACGAGGTGCAGAAGAAGGTGGAGTCCTACCTACCCTGACAACTCTGGAAGGGATTCACTTGCTCACAGTGCAGTTGTGATCGGGAGTAGCCAAATTCATAGAGACAGAAAGTAGAATGGTGCCTGCCAGGAGCTGGAAGGGGGAGGGGTTAGGGAGATACTGTTTAATGGTACAGAGCTTCATTTGGGGTGATGAAAAGTCCTGGAGGTCTGTTGAGTGTACCTAAAATGTGACTATACATAAAACTACTGAACTGTACACTTAGGAATAATTACGATGGTAAATTTTATGTTGTATATTTTACCACAATTAAACGTTTTAAATAAAATGGAATAAAATAAAATGAAATAAATCCCTTTAATTTCCCAGGAGTAGGTCGCTGTACTGAGAGATTTCCAGCCGGGGAAAGTGACCTCAGGGAGCAACTTACTCAAAATCTTGCTATAATTGTAATTTAATTAAAGAAACTTTGAGGGACTTCCCAGGTGGTCCAGTGGTTAAGACTTTGCCTTCCAATGCAGGGGGTGTGGGTTCGATCCCTGGTCAGAGAGCTAAGATCCCACATGCCTCACGGCCAAAAAACCAAAACATAAAACAGAAGAACCTTTGAGAGCCTCCCCCAAAAAAGAAGCAATTGTGACAGCATTTGATCTTCACATTCATATTTTTCTTCATTTCGAATAAACACTGCATCAAAAGCTACTGTACTAGAACGTGTTCTTTTAGCATATTAAGATATTTTAAATTCATTTATGTAACACTGTAGCACAGTATTCATTTAATAAGGTAGCAAAATATCATATAAAAATAAATGAAAGCTTTTATATACCCACTGAGAGGATTTACACACGTACGAACACTTGTATGATAAGTGCTCTCCACAGTCTCCTTGTAGATTTTCCTTTCCTCACTTCTATGATCAGCCCTAAGCATGACCTCAGGAAAGCACACAGAGCTGACCACTCAGGACAAGGGAGGCCGATTCACAGTCTTATCAGAACACAGAAGAGAACCTGGGCTGGGAAAGTAACCTCTAGGTAGCATCTGCAAACAGTGACAACAGCTTATCTTGGTTTCCAGTTGTGGATACCTGTGGCCCTTACAGGCCCAGGGTCAGGCACTGTTTTCAAAATTGGGATTCTTGGGATGTACGTCACTGGGTGAGAAGTTCAGAATCTCCTCCAAGGAAGGGCCTTCATCCTCTGGAGCTATTTCAGACTCAAACATCTGCTGCAGCAAAGCATCCACGGTCTTGTACTCTGGGAGGAAGGAGAGGGGCACATGGGACCTGCCCGTGTGGGTCGGAGGGGAGCACCCAGCCCCGCAGAGCTCGGCTTTCCTGAAGGAGGGTCTCTGAGCTCACCCCACTGAGCTCCCCAGACCCCACAGGCTCTGGAGACCAAGGAGAAGGTCCTCCTTGAAGGATGGGGGAGGATGGCCGCCTCTGGAGTGGCATACACACACACACACACACACACACACACACACACACACACCTGCCATCTATGCTGTGCTGTGTCTAAGTGTACCATATGGTGTCCCCACCAAAGAAAGGCCCAGCTGAGATTCAGACAGGTTTGGGTTTACTCAGTCAATCGTTAACTCATTGAGAATTAATAAAGTACTTAAACAGTTATTAAGGCCCGCATGTCCCGGGCACATGGTGAGGCCCTGGGGATACAATGGAGAACAAAAAAGACATAGCCCTGCACATGTGGAGCTTCGAGTCTGCAGGGAAGACAGATGGTGACCAGACAGTCACTCAGTGATCAATGTACAGCTGACAGGTGCTGAAAGGGAGGGAAGGAGAGCTGGGGGGGTGGGGGGGTGTCACAGGAGCACCTGACCTCTCGGGGAGCCCAGAGGGCTTCCCTGAGGAAGTGCTGCCTGAGCAGAGACCTGCAGGAGGAAGAGCCTTGATTTTGCAAGGTGAGGTGAGAGCAAGGGGAGAAAGCAGCATGTGCAAAGGCCCTGTGGCAGGATGGAGCAGGGGAGCCAAAGAAGTAAAGGGACAGCAGGGCTAAAGGGCAGAGGCATGGGGAGTCCTGGGGGAAGGAAGATGGGCTGCGATATTGAGGGAACCACGCATGTGGCCCCTAGAGGCCACGGCAGGCGCCCTTGAGACACGGGAAGCCCCTGAAGGTCGGATTTACATTCTGGAAACATCTCACTGACTGCTGTGAGGAGGATGGATTGGAGGAAGTTTCGAGTTGGGTTAAAACTTACTTTTTGATGCAATTCTAAAGTACAGTCCTTTCAAGGCCTTCCTTTTGTTGTCTCCATCATCCCCACTGAAGCCACTGTCCTTGGCATCCACGTTGTCAATGAGCTTCCCATCCTGCACTTCTTCCCTTCGGGGAGGAAGAGATGGTGTGAACACAGCCAGGTCCCTCAGCTGAGTTCCCCTCTGTCCTCCCAGCCATGGCCCCATATCACCCATGTCGCCAGCGAGGGTCCCTGAGAACTGGCACCCAGGACCAGGGTGGCTACCATGGGGTGTCGGGGGTTAAATGTGATCAGGACCCACCCCGCCATGAACATCCTGCTTCCAAAGTCCATGAGCCACGTCGGGAAATGCTACTCACTCTTGGACCCCAACTCCAAGCTCTTGAATCTTCTTCTCAATGGCAGTTTCCACTTCACTTTTTTCTAACGAATATGCCACAAAAAACGCTTCCAAGATGAACGCTATGAAAATACTGAGAAAAAGTAAAAGGCAGAGGGTTTTACATCAAGTCAGCCATGGTCTAGGTGATGGGAAATCATGGCTCCAAAGAGTGTTCAAACCCAAATAAAAAGGCCGTCCATCTTTGCAAAGAAAACACAACATGGGGAAGAAACGACAAAATGTCTCTCAAGCATCAGGCACAACTTTCTTGCATTCGGAAAATCATTCTTCCTCTACATCGTATTTAAACGGTGACTATTAAGAAGAAAATAGAGGGGAGTTTTTTTGATTCACAATTTTTAAAGGTTTACTCCATTTATAGTTATTGTAAAATATTGGTTATATTCCCAGTGCTGTACAATATATCCTTGCAGCTTATTTTATACCTAACAGTTTGTACCTCTTAATCCCCTCCCCCTACATTGCAAGAATATGGAATGCCTCACCAATTTGCATGTCATCCTTGTACAGGGGCCACGCTAATCTTCTCTGTACGGTTTTAGTGTATGTGCTGCCAAAGTGAGCTCGAAAATACACTCGAGTGAGCTCGAGTTTATTTTAAGGGGAAACTTAGGCCACATAATTGTTGGTAGACAATTCTCCATGAATATCTCGTGTTATTGCACAGTCTGGGTCCTCTGAGCAAAGGCACTGAGAGCCAATTTAGGGATACGTTGGGCTGGCCAAAAAGTTCGTTCGGGTGGTCTGTGGCATGGCAAAACCCAAACGAACTTTTTCGTCCACATAATACGGGTGTCTCCAGATATGCTCCACAATAGTAAAGCTTACTGTTACTTACCGTCTCCTCCCCAGTGACCACTAGGGTAGCAAAGACTTCATTTTGCCCTCCCCGGAGACTTGCTTACATTCGAGAGTAAAAATAAGGTCTTTCTCTTTTTCTCTCTCTTTCCAGAGGGGAGGATGGGCAGGTCTCCCCAGCTACACAGATCGGGGTTTTCTCATTTTGGAGTTCCCCTCCTGCAATGCAGCCCATCCAACTGGCCCTCACCTCATTGTGCAGTGGGGATTAGGGCTCAGGGAGTTGCCCCAAGTATTGCTCTGGCTGCAGCTTCTGCCATGAGGAATAAACTGTCTTTGTCTCGGACCCAAGGTATCACACTTTGTCAGTATATACACGTGACGTACACACACACTGATCTGCAACTTGTGAGTAGGGAATCCCAATCCCTTCACCACTTCTGACTTAACATGATGCTGATGGAGCCCAGGGCTGTCACCACACTGGCAAGCTTTTGGGGGAATAGCTGAAAAACCCCTACAGCTTTTCACATTGCCTCGGCCTATCCCAGCATTCTGGAAACCTCTCTAAGAATCACTCAGAAGCATTCCTCTCTCATTCCTCTACATATTCCATTCAGACGGTGCAGGACAAGCAGCCCTGAGCAGTTCTTCCCCTCCCCTCCCTCTGCTGGGACGTTCTTGAGCCAAAATCAGCAGGATGGTGGCCAAAGCAGCCCTGATGTGACAAGGAAGGCCCAGGGCTGGGCTGTCACCCCAAGAATTGTGGGCCCCAGGCTCTAAGAGGGATACGACAACCAGAAAACATCTCTGGGGGGAAATAAAAAACAGGGATCAAGGGGACTCAAATTCAGGTCCCACAAGGAACAGGGGAGCTAGAATCAGAGATTGATAAGCAGGAAGGAAAGCCCTCTGGAGTGGTGAGATGTCATAGCAGCTTTCAAACGATGACTGAGTTCTCCCCGGAAGAGAAGTCAGGACAGAATTGGAACCAATGAAGAAGATTAACCAGTAGGCACATTTCCATTCTACCTGTGCAAGGGCAGGTGAGGACCAGAGCTGGACGACAAGGAAATTGACTCGTATAGGTTCTAATGAGTCCCAGGAGTTGCGCAGATTTCATCAAAGGGTGGGCACAATTCACAAGGATGTTCTAAAGGTGATTTATCCCACCGGGGAAGGGTAGGGAGACCGGCCAGGACCCCAGAGCCCTTCTGACCCAAACAATTGGCGAGGCTACGAGATGTATATTATATACTGACGTGCACGGCTGGCTGACACTGAAGAACACAGATGTGAACAAAAGTAAGATGCCTCCCTTCTGGTGCCTTAGCATCTAGCAGGGGAGATGGGACCCACCCACAAGGTACTCAAGGGTTGAGCCAGGGAAGAGGGAGGTGCGAGCAGCTGTAGATCTGAGAGGGGGGATCTGGAACGGCCCACCCGGCAGGAGCAAACTCACTTAACAATGAGGATGACGACCACGACGTGGAAGCCGATGAAATACAGCTTTGCCGCCTGGTGAGTCACGAGGGCAAAGCCGTCCGCGAGGAGTGCGAAGCTAAGGAACCAAGCCTTCAAGGAGCCAAGACCTAACCCTCCCGGAAGGTGCTCTCAGCGTCCCCTGCCGCGCCCGCCTCCTCGGAAAGGATATTGTGCCACTGGTTAACCACCGTGAGCTCTGTCAGCAGGATGAGAGAGGCGGGCAAGTCATTGAAGTTGTTCCTGCAGTACCTGCCTCGGGCAAACGCTGAGTCTTTTAAGGCTGGGTTCCCACACACCAGGGCATCAGGACTGGTGGAACCGGGGTCAAAGAAGTGGACTTTGCCGTGGAACACTTCCATCCCGATGATGGCAAACACGTAGTAGACCACCTAGGGTGGGCGGCACCGGTCACGAGTGGGCAGGCGGGATGAGGGGAGGCAGGAGGACGTGGACACGGGTCAGCCTGCGACAGTGGCCAGCAGAAAGGGCTGCTACCCTCATTCTGGGGATGGCTTTCCCCACGGCCACAAGTTCCAGCAGCAGCAGGAACAGGGTGGGATGGGTCAGCCCACTGGCCACTGGGCTGTTCAAGGACAGGGGGCACGGCCAGCTGGACCACACCTGGACCTCTGCTGTGGTCTCCGTTTGCAAAGACAAAATGATGCTGTTAGCAAGTTAGTGGGTTAAATACTCAATAAATAATATCAATAGTTAGGCCTCTAAGGAAAAAAATAATAAATTTGGATCTTTACCTCATTTGTTTTGTTGTTTTTTGTTTTTTTGGATTTTTTTGGCTGCACCACGTGGCATATAGGATCTTAGTTCCCTGACCAGGGATCAAACCCATGCCCCCCGCAGTGGAAGCGTGGAGTCTTAACCACCGGACCACCAGGGTCGGCTATATGCCCCATGTTTCTACACACTTGATATTTCTAAAAATAGCTCCTAGAAACCCCTTGAATCTCATTGACTTCATCTCCCTTTCTTTCCCTCACTTAAAATAAGGCTCACAGAGACCTGCTAAGAATGAACATCTTATCGCTTGCTTCGTGTAGAATAGGAACAGAACACTCACCAAGACCAGGCCGCCAAACGTCAGCATCGTGGGGCCGATGTTAATTAAGGTGGTCACGATCACCCGGAATCTGGGATAAAACAAAGTTTCGGACACAAGGCAAAGGGAAGATGTAAGTAAAACTGACACCACACTAGCATGTTTGGTTTAATGCCCCTCCCCCCAGTCCTGGATCTGTGCTATAAATGCTGTCAGGAATCTGCCTTTACATTTGTCAGCATCAGTCCATCTACTGAACTGAGGGGGGAGTTAACTTGAGTTTCCCCTGAAGCAAAACAAAGCAAGACCGTTTTTAAAAACATAAGAAAGGTAATCACAGAGAGTTTCACTAGTATGACACAGGTGGGTACTGAGGCTGAGAAACCATCCACCCTCATCTGCTTTCTTCCCCCAACCTTTTTCGTCATCAAAAATTCAGCCTGTATTAAAGCTGACCTGGAGACTTAGCTGACCCGGCCTGCTCCCCTACTTATTTTGCAGGGGAGCAGGCCAGTCCTCAGATGGAGGCATTCCACACACTCCTTGAAAGGAAACTGGCCTATCCAAAACAGGGTGGGTTTTTCCAGGTTTAGGGATCAGACTCCTAGGCTTGCGTCCTAGTTCTGCCTCCTTCTAGCTGTGCACCTCTGGGGGAACTACTTAACCTCTCTGAGCTTCACTGTCATCACCCAGGAACTAAAGATCATTAAAGCCCCTACATCAAGGGTTGTTGGAGGGATTTAACAAGACGATGGTTAGCGCACTCCGTTAGCATCAGCTGCCGTCATGAGCACTGTCCAGTCACCAGGCTGCAGGCACAGTTGAGGGACCACGTCACAGGGTTGAAAGTGACAGACAGAATCCCTGCCCTCAGAGAGCTGCACTTGGGGGCTCTTCACCACCTTCTCGGGCTCCCTGTCCCTCCCCACCGCCCCAAGAGAACCCAGGTCCTCTATACAAGTTATATCCTGGGGTTCACAGCTGGGCGTGTTTATAGTTCCCAGGCAGGGTGGTTTCTGTCAAGCCCCAATATGGGGAACTGCCCGGGTGCAGCTGTTTCCCATGGCTTCACCTTTACCTCTGAAAGCTGACAATGACCCGTAAGAGCCGGAGTATTCTCAAAATCAAGACAATATCCAGTATCTGCTGACTGTTGTATTTTCTCGCTGGAAAAAGAACACAACCATCTAATATTCCGGTTTCGGAGAGCCTCCGGCTTGTCCCTTTTATGCAGTGAGGTCTGAGACTCTGTGGGTCCTGGGGAACTATGCACTTCACTTCAAGAACCGGGTGATGGCTCTGAGCAATGAGGAAGTGAGGACTGCTTTCAATCAGTAACTCCCCCAGCAAATCAGCGCCAAGCTGAGCATCCCCTCCAGCCCTAGAACTAAGAAGCACGAGTGTAGGAGCAGACTTCAGACCATCATCAAGAACTGACTGTGGATCCCGTTCTACAGAACGCATTTCAGCAAGCCCTTCCTCCCCACCCAGCATTCATTTCATAGTCGTGTTAAGAAGCTGCTCTATCTCTAAATAATCCCCTCCGCCGTCTACAGGAAGGAGTGTGCAGGGCAGTGGTGGCACATGTAGGGGAGCCAGAGGAGAGGAGAAAGGAGAGGGTGGTGGGCAGAGGCTGATGCAGAGTTCCTGCTACAGCTGGACCCTGCGTTGGGGGCCAACATGGGCAGAGGGTCAAGGATGAGCCCTGAGACCAAGGGCAGTTTGGAGAGATGACCAGGTGAGTGTTTGGTGTGGTGAGACCTACAAATGAAATCTCTACCATACAGCCAGACACAAACAAAGCTACCATCCCTCTCCAGAAAGTGGAATAGTTTTACTAATTCTCCTATGTCCCCAACTGCCTCGCCCCAAACACCCTAATGGTACACCACGGATGTTCTACAAAGTTTACTGATTGAACACACGCTCCCGGGAGGCGGGGAAGCTGAGAGCCGGTGACACTGACCTGACTGAATGGTGGTGTTGGCCACAGTGGCCACCAGGGCTGCGATGATGATCAGCGTATCAAACCTAAGATTTGGTGGAGAAGCAACGTCAGTGAGGCATCAAGGGAAAGGGCTGTCAAGCTCAGGATACAATGAATCCTGAAAAAACTCGGAATCCAATCTCTTACGCAAAGTAATGATCCAGCCATCAAATTGACTTCCATCATTTTTAGGACAGCAGGTACAAAGCAAGAAACACTGTGTTCGATCATTTACTGGCTGCTCCAATGAACCACCCAAGGAAATTTGTAGGAATCAGCTAATTCGTATCACTCTGTCTTCCAACATAACTATATACTTGCAAGAAAACTTTGACACATTTTCAGAATACATAGTGTAATCTTTCTTGGTATTCATCTTACTAAATGCATTGCAACTTTATTTATTTATTTATTTATTTTATTTATTATTATCATTTTTATTTATGTGGCCATGCCGTGCGGCTTGGGGGATCTTAGTTCCCCTACCAGGGATTGAACCCACACACTTGACAGTGAAAGCACAGAGTCCTAACTGCTGAACTGCCAGGGAATTCCCTGCAACTTTTTAATTAAAGGGGAAATTCATCATGCCGTGACTTGTCTTTCTCACAACGGTGCCACTGCCTTGGACAACACTGGCCACCTGGCTCCACGCACACCTTAGTGAGTTTCTTGGCACTGGGAGCAGTGACCACAGAGATCCAACCCTGCTGAGCTGTGCACTACTGAAGTTGGGTATCCCGTGATGGCTGACATTCAGTGGTACTCGAGATGGTCTGCAGCATGTGGGTGATGGTTTAAGACCGGGAGGTACAGAGCCTGGAGCAGAGAAGGTCACAGGAGAAACATCCAGCCCGGGAAAGAGCTTGCTAAGGGTCCTCATCGTCCAGCCATGCAGGCCAAGTTTTCCGATAACAAGAGTACGGAGTGGGCCGGGCAACCATGGAAGGAATTGTTTCATTGGGTGAGACATTCTAAGATCCTTTCCAAATCCAAGATGCCGTGATCTGTGATTCTAATTTTAGCCAGTCATTCAAACTGTCCTCCTAAATAACAGCTTTGACAACCAGATGTTCCCCTGCCCTCAAGACTTCATTATAAGAAGCCTTGGGCTTCCCTGGTGGCACAGTGGTTAAGAATCCGCCTGCCAATGCAGGGGACACGGGTTCGAGCCCTGGTCCGGGAAGATCCCACATGCCGCGGAGCAACTGAGCCCGTGCGCCACAACTACTGGGCCTGTGCTCTAGAGCCCACGAGCCACAACTACTGAGCCTACTTGCCACAACTGCTGAAGCCTGCGTGCCTAGAGTCCGTGCTCCGCAACAAGGGAAGCCACTGCAATGAGATGCCCGCGCACCACAACAAAGAGTAGCCCCCGCTCGCCGCAGCTAGAGAAAACCCGCGCACAGCAACAAAGACCCAACACAGACAAAAATAAATAAATAAATAAATAAATAAGTTTATTTTTTAAAAAAAAGCCTCAAAACTAGGCAGATGGAGCTTGAAACACTCCACAACTTTATTCCCCAAAGTGTGACAGAAAGCCCCTCTCTTCACCCACGGCCCCCTCCCCAAAACACACAGACTCACCAGTTCCAGAACTGCTTCCTTCCAAAATAGGCTCTGGGTTCGTACGTGTACAATTTCAGGAGAATTTCAATAATATAGAGAGAAAGGAAAAGCCATTCTGCATAGGAAATTAAGGGGTTTTTCTCATCCAAAGCAATGAATATGGCATTTATTAGAATGATGACATCATAAACCCAGACAAAAATCCTGCCAGGAGGGAAAAAAGAAAAGATTCTGTTATCATACATTTCAGTAAAAAAAAGAAAGCAGGTTCAGAGCCCTACAGGAACTACTGTGTTTCCTGTCAGTGTGATGAATGTGAGATACTCACCACCCCCCATCCCGCCAACACACACACACACCTACTCACTCATCATGGAAGGAAAGGTTCCACCATGGTCAGGGCTCTGAAATTCACCTGCCTCTCACTGACACTGGTACAGCCTTTCCCACCAAGGAGAAAATGAAGACAGAGTGAGGGGGAAGAACAGAGGCCTAGTTTTCCCAGGTTCGCCTTTTGGGCACAGTACCTGGATCAGATGAAAGGCTGGGTGGAATTGGGGGCAAAGAGAAGGTTTAGGGCTTAGCCCAGGACCATTACACCTTGACTACTTGACCCTGGAAAATTAACATCCTTAACTCAGAAAGCTTCTGAAAACCTCTTTACTCCTATTGCACACAAGTCTTCCAGGGGACTGACGTGCCCCACTTTCTCACCAAGTCTGGGGTGTAAAGGGGTGAAAAAAATATGACAGTTGGGCTCTGACTCAACTTTTCAATTACAGAGCAGGCTGCCTCTCACAGGCATCTGTGCCCTGGGCTCCAGAGAATCCTGGGTGAACTGTGGGCGTGGCCATGGGAAGTGGGGGAGCGGGGGCTCCTACCCTATTGTCCTGGGGAAGCTGCAGACTCTAGGTCCCAGCCCTGGATGCCGCATGTGGATTCACAAACATCCACTGTGTGAAACACATCAGTAGTTCAATATTGAGATGAATGGAAAGGAGCCTCTACATAAAGGGCCTTCGTAAATATAAAATATGGGAGCTAAAAGGGATATTTACCTACACCATAGGCTGGGCTACTTTCAAGGACTTCTGAACCGTTCACTTTTTTTTTTTTTTTGAATTTTTGAATTTTATTTCATTTATTTTTTTATGCAGCAGGTTCTTATTAGTCATCCATTTTATACACATCAGTGTATACATGTCAATCCCAGTCTCCCAAGTGAACCATTCACTTTTATGAAACATTAAATTCAAAGAAGGCAAGAGGGGAGCCTCTGCTGATAGGGGTGTTCCAGGCCACACATAGTAAAAATAAACTCTCCAACCGGGATAAAGGACTCTTCTGGAGTCCATCTACTTGGGAATAAAACAATTAATTGGCATTCTTAACAGTCATTCCAGTAACTCTAACTCATGTCTTCTTACCAGATACTTTACAGAGTCAAAATGCCATATTTGACATCAACTTCCTAATGACTCTGATGGGGCAGGAACTTCCTGAAATCAGAGAGTGGTCAGCTTCCCTGGCTCAGAAAGCACAGCCAGTCTGTGGCCCTTGAGCATTAAAAAAAAAAAAAAAAAAAAAAAAAAACCCAAAGAAGGAAGCATAATCTAGAAACCTGTCCTCTGGGTAAGGTTAAACATCGCATGTCCAGAACCCTTTCCATGCCTTCCCAAGAAACCAGAAGCAGTGAGCAGGGGAATGATTTATAGCTTCAGGGATGAAACGCATTCAGTCCAGACAGCATCAACAGATGCCTCGATTTTCAAAGCAATTTGGGTGAAAACCGGCCCCGTCTCACTTGCCTGTGCCGAACCATCTTCTGAACCAAGAGGCTTGGGGACGACTGGTATACCCGAGGCATCCAGGCTTCCAGCGGGTGTCTCTTGATGTTGATGGTGACCACCTGGATGTTGAGGAGGTCAGCCAAGCGTAGAAAGTTCGTTTTGTCTGCAATGAAAAAAGGACCCCCAAATACATGGCTGCTGTGACACTAAGGTTCAACAGGTGAAACAAAGCCAGCACGGACTCTTGGATCTGCGTTTCACAGGTGAAGATATGAAGCCTCAAAGGACGAAGGCCCAAGGCCAAGGGGCCAGTGGGTCGCACAGCCTCCTGCTTGTCCTCACTCACCCCTGAGCCAGCCCAAGGCAGCCAACCCACGCATGTGACTTTGCTAGCTCACTGACGCCACCGCCTCACTCCCTGCCTTCCGCCTCACTTTCCTCCTCACTCAGCCATCACTGCTTTCAATGTCTGCCTGACCTACCTTTCCAGGCTCAACCCAACCTCCCCTTCCTTCTCACGAAGCCTCCAAGGTAGGTATAATCCATACCCTTCCCCTTGAACCCCTATGTTCTTCTCTGCCTACCCTCCCTCCCTGCCCCTTCTCAGGGACTCACTCAAAGCAACAGCCTCTATAACAAGTGGGCCCATCACCCCAGGCCAAAGTACAGTGGGCACTTTCTTGACCGGCTGGGACCCACCCAACTGCGGAGGTGATGCCCTTGACCTGCTGAATGCCCGGAGCCAGCAGGCTGTTCTCCATCACCCCATGCGCCTCTCCCTCACCAGGATGCTGACCACGAGTCCACGGGGCTGGTTCTCAAATCTGTTTATGCGTGAACCTCCTGTTACATACAACTTAAAGAAATATCAGTCACATCAACGGATGAAATCAGATTGTACGTGGAGTGTTGCTGCTCCTTTGAAAACCAAGTTGAATGCTTTGCAAACTTTAAAGAAAGTTGCTGTAATAAATTGCAGGTACAGATCAGGTATAGCTGAGACAGCTGTTAAAGACTGGGGTGGAGTTTTGGGGGGCATTGTTTTTTTGAAGGCAGAGTTGTTTCTTTTAATTAATTAATTTATTTATTTATTTTTGGCTGCCTTGGGTCTTCGTTGCTGCGCCGGCTTTCTCTAGTTGCAGAGAGCAGGGGCTACGCTTCGTTGCGGTGCGTGGGCTTCTCATTGCGGTGGCTTCTCTTGTCGTGTAGCACGGGCTCTAGGCGTGTGGGCTCAGTAGTTGTGGCTCGCGGGCTCTAGAGCGCAGGCTCAGTAGTTGTGGTGCATGGGCTTAATTGCTCCACAGCATGTGGGATCTTCCCGGACCAGGGATCGAACCCATGTCCCCTGCATTGGCAGGCAGATTCTTAACCACTGAGCCACCAGGGAAGCCCCAGAGTGGAGTTTTTAAATCCTAGAATGCTTCTCATTTAGAGGCCTGGAAATGAGTAGGTCTCCATTTCAAGTTTTCAGAAGTAAACAACGAATCATGGTTCTACAGGTGCCACCATAGTGGTTTATGCAAGAAAGATGATGGGGAACTGCCACCAACAGACACCCAGGCAAAGAGAAAGCCGCAGCCTCGTCAGAAGTGTGCACTCATTTGAGTGAGGAGCCTGAATCAGACAAAACCCTGAGTGATATTAAACATTCACGTTGCTATTTTCCTGAAGAGTCAGATGGTCCTAAGAACATGAAAGAACATGAGTCCATCAAGTTGGATGAAAAACACTCTTATATGTCTTAGGATATCTTAGTTCCTGGGTCTTTAGAGTTAGAAGCAAAATGCATAGACATGTCTTAATAGCCAAGACGTGTAGCACACGCTGAGGGGGAAGGGCAGCCTTAGAGAATTAGATGATGTGATAACTTGGATCCAGGACCTGGGCTACGTGAGCTCCACCATCAGAAGGTAGGGAGACACTGATGTGGCAACCACAAATAGGGTTTGGGGGGACCTACTGACAAGAATCCAGCCAAAACATCAGCCATCAAGTAACCTCAACCAACGGAGAATCCATCACTATCACAGGGCTCACATCTTTTAATCCAGAAGATTCTATAGAACAAGAAAGGACAAAGAGAATCAAAAGCATGGTAATTTTGTGTCAAGAAGGAATTTGTGCCCATCTGGTACTTTATGTTGGAGATCAGGGGTCAGCAAACTTTTTCTGTAAAGGGCCAGAGAGTTAGGTTTTGTGGACAATATGGTCTCCATTTCAACTATTCAGTTCTGCCATTATAGCATGAAAGCAGCCATAAACAATACACAAATGAATAAGCATGGCTGTGTTCCAGTAAAACTTTAGAAAAACAGGCAGTGGCCATATTTAGCCTGTGGACCATTGTGTACCAACCCTTGTTGTAGACATATTATTCTCCATATTCTTTGTTAATAATTCTATGCAGCCCTTTTCTTTCCACGTCTGTAAGTTTCATGTTTCTCAGTTTAACACTAGATTGAAGTCTAACACTTTGGGCACTAATAGAATCCCAGTGCTTAGCCCTGGACACCACACCTGCCCATAACTGCCGATCAAGGGGGAAAGCGAGCATGTCCACAGAACTAGCGATCTCCCTGCCTGTACTGAGGGGAGACCGTCGTGAAGCATGAAATTCTGTTTGGCTTTCTGTTACTAAAACTGTCTTTGAGGGCTTCCCTGGTGGCGCAGTGGTTAAGAATCTGCCTGCCAATGCAGGGGACACGGGTTCGAGCCCTGGTCTGGGAAGATCCCACATGCCGCGGAGCAACTAAGCCCGTGAGGCACAACTACTGAGCCTGCGCGTCTAGAGCCTGTGCTCCGCAACAAGAGAAGCCAGGACAAAGAGAGGCCCGCGCACCGCAATGAAGAGTAGCCCCCGCTTGCCACAACTAGAGAAAGCCCGCGCACAGAAACGAAAACCCAACACAGCCATAAATAAATAAATAAATTTTAAAAAACAAACAAACAAAAAAAACCTTTAAAAAAAAAAAAAAAAAAAAACTGTCTTTGAAAGTGTTGGTTAAACAAAGGAGTCTTTGGACGCCCAGACATCAGAAATGACCGCTATCTCCTATAAAAGATAACCTGCGATCCCTAAAAGCCAACAAATCTGATTGGCTGTCTTCCCTAAAGATGTGTTTGCCCTGGTAACGGTATTTAAATTGACATCGCTGTTTTGTAAAAGATAAAATACTGGGGAAGTCTGCTAAGCCATGAGTTCACGGGCGCCTTCTTGCCACATCCATGGAGCTCTAATAAAATCTGTGACTCGGATGGATTCCTTTTTTCAAACTAGATGAGTGCTGGGCTCATTTAATTTACTAATAGGATCACGAGCCAGGCGGCAAAACTGAGCAGGGCTCAGGGCGGGGGACCCAGACCTGTGGACTCCAGTCACGAGCCAGCCAATGGCAGCCAAGGTCATGGGTGTGTCACAAGGGTATCTGCTGACCTCTTTGGCCCCCTCTCACCTGCTCAGAAGGTCAAGAGCTACTTTGGCTGAATGTCCCCAGGGCATTAGAAAGTAAGAGTACTGCACAGGTGAGGTTTGTCACTGTCGTCCTGCTGTGGCTTTGCAGTCTCAGACCAGGTGGAGTCACATCGTGTGAAGGGGAAAGGGCAGCAGCTGAACCAGAACCATGGCGGTTCTGTGCGTTCGGCATAAATGTTCAAGTTTGAGATTTTGATAGACTAATAATATGAATATGACTCCCGAAGATGAGTAGTATTGGGGCATGGGGGACGGTAAACCATAGAAGAAAGCTCTAGAGAAGGCAACAGTCTAAGGACAGAACCCCCAAAACAGGAGTTACGGGCTGACCTGTGTTCCCTGAAATTTCATATGTTGAAGGCTTAACTCCCAGGACCTCTAAGTGTGCCTGTATTTTGGAGATGGAGCCTCTGAAGAGGTAATTAGACTAAAAGGAGGTCATTAGGTGGGCCCTAATCCCGTATGACTGGTGCCCTCATAAGAAGAGGAGATTTGCACACAGACATGCAAGGAAGGAAGATGGTGTGAAGACACAGAAGACAATCATTTAGGAGCCAAGGACACAGGCCTGCCAGACAACACCTTGATCCTGCACTTCCTGCCTCCAGAATTGTGAGAAAATAGATTTCTGTTGTCTAAGCCCCCCAGTGTGTGAGACTTTGTTATGGCAGCCCAAGCAAACTGATACAAGCAACGATTTCTCAATGAATTGTTAAATGAATTGTTTTAAAGTGAACACTATGCATTCCTTAAATTCTGAATGAAGACTTAAAGGTCCTCTCAGAGTTAAGAAGTCAAGGAAAAATTCTTTATGCTTTAAATGTGCTATCCCCTAAAAAAAAAATAAATAGATAAACCAAACAAACATAACAAACAAAAAGACTCACTAGGGTGCAGGAAAAAAGGAATTTCAAGCTTAATGATCACCTTTTTTCTTTTAACAAAGTCTCTGACAAACTCTCAGCTTGCACAAACATATTAAAATGCTAAAGAAACTAGGTCTTATAATGATTTTCTCCTTGACACAGGTGCCTTCCAGATAAAAACTTGAACTAACAAATCAGTTTGTGAAGTCTTGCCCCCACAAGTATAAAATATGTAAAACAACAAAATATTCATTTAAACAGTATTTCTATATTCTAATTTCTTAAGAAAATCAGATGGGAACCAGGGAATTCTAACTTCATTTAATGTTCTTAGTGTCTCTACCTAGTTAAAAAAATTTTTTTTAAGATATGCAAATTAACAATAGACCAGCAATTAGTAGTTGTAAAAAGGCCATTAGGGGGAAAAATTAAGCTTTCTTTTTTTTTTTTGGTAAAAAGGACACATTTTAAAGATCTGGTTACACACTTAAAATCTAAGGACTTTTGACCAAAAATTAAAATGTTCTAAAATTACTTTATAAATCAAATTAAAATAATTTAAAATTTGAATTCAAATGTATTTAATGCTCCTAGGAAATGAAAACTAATAAATTGTTTTGTGATTTAGGGTTTAAAATGTGGCTTCGCATCTTTTTCCTGATTTTATCCAATGTAAATACAAAGTGCAAATATGGAGTTTTAGTTCATGCAAACTTTGTTTTCTAAAGAGGCTAAAATGGTTGGAACTTCTAACATTCCTCCCCCTTATCGTATGGGTCAATTGGTATCATGATCTCAGCTAACATTTAGGTGTCTTTAAACCTAAACATAGGCCAGAACCAAGCGGCATGATTCAAACTGCGTTGTGATTTAAAAACTCGAATCTTTGTCAACTGGCTTGTGTAAATCACACAATATTGTAAACCACAAGGCCCTATAGGGTAACTTGCTTAAACTATATGGATACAGTGTCCAGAGTTTCACGCTTCTCTGACAAATCCTTGGTGTCAACAGGGAATCAACTACCCATGATTTCTTAAACATATTTTCTAAAATTACTAATTGAGTTCAGGGCATTGGCCTAATGCATATTGAGATAAATAGTCAATAACTTGCATTTACCTAAAGACATAAGGAAATTACCAAAGAAGTTACCAAAGAAATTAAGATGCTATGTCCCCATGGGTTAATATGTTTGTTCTTCAATACACCCAAGTGTCAATAGTTAGACTGACCTTATAAACAAAGAAACACTGTTCATCTGAGTGTGTCCTGGGGACCATG
Organism: Eschrichtius robustus; assembly: GCF_028021215.1. Lineage (NCBI taxonomy): Eukaryota > Metazoa > Chordata > Mammalia > Artiodactyla > Eschrichtiidae > Eschrichtius > Eschrichtius robustus. Next base: position 85,499,988 of record NC_090838.1, read on the forward strand.
TGTATCTTTTCTGGATGAGCAGCAGATACCCAAGTGTGAAGGCCTCACCAAGCCCGACAAAGACTCCTAAAAGCCCCTGCTCCTGGGTTTGCAATAGCTCATCTTCTAAGAGCAACCCAGGAATTCATGCTATAGGAGGAATCGCAGAGACAGTTTATAAAGCCCTAAAGCTTCATCAACATCTTCAGAGTCTCAATTCTCTAGAAGCAACAGAGGTATTAAATCATCAAAAGAGAATTCTCAGAAACAGAGGGGCTGAGGTCTAGGAATCCTGGACTGACATGGGCCACCATCCCACCCCAGTTCTTGGAGTGGGAGATCCAAGGGGGCCCGGGTCCCGATCTCTCCTCCAAGTCCCAGAGCAGTGCTCCTCCCTGGAGGAGGTGCGTGGTCCCTGGGCCACGGCTGGCCCTGTCCTCGTGTTCCCCCGCTCACCCCCATGAGATCAGCTCTGAAAATTTAGAAACTTATAGAACAATTGACAGGATCATTTCATGTCTGTTGGCTCTAATAATGAAAAATTGGGACTTGCGTTTTATATGTTTTTTTAATTTCATTTTTGTAGTTATTCATTTTTGTCGTATTTTACCCAAGTATACAGCTGCATGACAGGCTAGAAATTTAAAAGCTTCACTGCACTTCCCAAAGAGCTTGGGAAGCACGGTACTCAAGGGTTGTCCAGCCGCCCTTCCCCCACCGTTAGCAGAACCCTAACCCTGACATGGGATATCACAGTGCATCACCGCCAATCCCTAACGGGGGCACCAAAGCCATCTCTTCAGGGTCTGAGAAGCCTGGCTCCTGAGCCATTGAGCTGGGTGCTGAAGGGACGTGCCCAGGGCTCAGTGGAAGGCACCTGTCAAACCCTGCTGACCTTCCATCCTGGATCCAACACCCTCATTGGAAGATGCTGGCACCACCCATTTAACAGTGTCTTGCCACACAGTTCTCTTTTCCCTGGACGCTCATGTAAGTTCCAGAGAATCACTGTCATTTCCTTCTTCTCACACATGCACCGAATCCTAAAAAGCCCATGGCTCTGCTAGACTAGTTTGAGAGTCCTTGTCTCACGTAAATTTACATTCTATCAGACCTCCCACTCCATTTGGGTGTGTTTCCATCTAGACTTTTCTTGAAACTAGAGAAATGTGTGTGTCCTACAGTTTGGGGTGTATTTTAGTCATCTCACATCTTTCCCCACTGTTACCTCATCTTCACAGTCATTTTTAATGTCACCAAAATTTCCCGTTAAGGGACCCTCAGAATTTGGGGCAGCTTAGAGTAATGATAAAAAGCAGGGGCCTTGGAGTCAGATGGCCTGTACCACGCTGCAGCTGTGTGGCTCTGGGCAACCAACTAAATCTCTTTGAGTCTCAGTTTCCATATTGACAAATGAGGACAACAAGACCTCCACCTCGGTGAGTCTGGGGAAGATCACAAACACACAACAATCATGACAGTGTCTCATGCGTGGCAAGCAGGCTACCAATATTAAACATTATTGATAATAACTATCAACCACTAATACATGAACATTTAGGTGACTTTCAACCTTTCAAACACTAAACGCAATTTAGACGTTTATTTATACAGCCCTTTTCCATATTTTAGATGAGCTCCCTAAAGCAGAATCCGGGGAGGGGAATGAGCATGTTACAAGGTGAAGGGCTTCTGGAAGGCTCATCACACGCTGACACACACCACGACACCCCTGTCAGAACACAGCGTCAGGAACCTAATTCCACTGTGACACTGCCAGCGGGGAATGCCAATATACATTCTCAGTTGCAAACTTAAGAAAATGAACAAACATCCCATCACTTTCAGGAGCCCCCCACCCCACTTTTTGATGCACGGGGAAGAGGAAGTTGAGCGGCCAAGGCTTCTTACCCACATACCCCTTCTGTCCCTCGTCGGAGATCCTCAAAAGGAGCTCCAGGTGGGAACTGCTGATGTCTGGCTCCACGACCTTGGCCAGCTGCCTCCACTGGGCCTCCTTCACCACAAACTCTGTGCCCACCTTGACTTTCAGAATGTTGAAAGCCTCTATCATTTTGTGACGCTTCAGGTATGCCAGTGTGCGAATCTCATTCTTGAAAAAACAGAAGTGTGTTTTTTTAAGAGGAAGATTCAAGAAAGTCTTGATTTTCCAACTTAAACATTTCAAGGCAATGGAAGAGTTCATCTGAGTGTGTCCTGGGGACCATGTGCATCTTTTCTGGATGAGCAGGAGATACCCAAGTGTAAAGGCCTCACCATGCCTGACAAAAACTCCTAAAAGCCCCCGCTCCTGGGTTTACAACAGCCTATCTTGTAAGAGCAACTCAGGAATTCACGCTACAGGAGGAACTGCAAAGAGAAGTCACCGATGGTTCTGCTAATTCGCAAGGTACCAAATCCCTCCCCGGCTCCAGGGATGGGTAGCTAACCCCCACCTGCAGAAACAGAACTCAGCTTACCAAGTGCAAATGAGGGAACCCAGGAAGGATAACCTGTGTGGTGAGAAACAGAGCAGCAGGAGGCAGACAGGTCCAAACTCCGCTCTGCCCAGGAGGAAGGGAGATTCCAGAAAGGAAGGAAATCAGGTTTGCTGCTGAGAGAGAGGGAGACACAGGAGACGGAGAAGACAGATCTACCATTAAGTCAATCAGGAAAGAGAAGCGGAGGGGCAAGAAAGGCAGGGAAGTGACACTAGGCTAGAAGTGGTCAGAAAGAAGAGGTCCAGGGCAGGAGGGTCAGAGAGGGTTTGCCAGGAGCTGCCATCTGGCTTGACTGTGCACAGGGAATCTTCCAGACAAGGAGAACCCCCCTCATGTTACAATCGGCCACCTCGATGCCCACCCCTACTGCTCCCTGTAAGCTGATTACACGGCTAGACCTTAAATTCTTTTCTTTAAATTGAAGTAGAGTTGACTTACAATGTTGTGCTAGTTTCAGGTGTACAGCAAAGTGATTCAGTTTTACATATACATATATATATATATATATATATATATATTCTTTTCCATTATAGTTTATTACAAGATATTTAATAAAGTCCTCTGTGCCATACAGTAGGACCTTGTCGTTTATCTATTTTATATATAGTAGTTTGTATCTGCTAATCCCAAACTCCTAATTTATCCCTGTCCCCCTTTCCCCTTCGGTAATCATAAGTTTGTTTTCTATGTCTGTGAGTCTGTTTCTGTTTTGTAAATAAGTTCATTTGTATCACATTTTAGATTCCACATGTAAGTGATTTCATATGATATTTGTCTTTCTCTGTCTGGCTTACTTCACTTAGTATGATCGTCTCTAGGTCCATCCATGTTGCTGAAATGGCATTATTTCATTCTCTTTTATGGCTGAGTGGTATTCCATTGTACGTATGTACCACATCGTCTTTACCCATTCATCTGCTGATGGACATTTAGGTTGCTTCCATGTCTTGGCTATCGTGAATAGTGCTGCTATGATCATGGGGTACATGTGTCCTTTTGAATTAGAGTTTTCTCTGGGTATATGCCCAGGAGAGGGATTGCTGGGTCATACGGTAACTCTATTTTTAGTTTTTTAAGGAACCTCCATACTGTTCTCCATAGTGGCTGCACCAATTTACATTCCCACCAGCAGTGTAGGAGGGTTCCCTTTTCTCCACACCCTCTCCAGCATTTATTATTTATAGACCTTACATTCTTAATGGGTACAGCTGTGTCTTCGTCGCCTTTGGCTCCTCAGAACTTTGGTGTTGGGCACAAAAAACACATTTAAGATACGCTTGCTGACTGATCCATGTGGCAGAAGATTAATTTTCGAGAAGTGTTAACTGAAAGCAACACTTCTTGGGGGAGGGGCAGCAACAGTTCTGTCCAGCGCACCAGACCCTCTGGGAATGCCTCTTTCTGCCCAGAAGGAGGAAGTCAGAGGAGGAGGGTCACTGGGAGACCTGGCCTTGGGGTCGGGAGCAGCTGAGGTGCCCACGATGCACAGACTTCTCAGAGCCTGGACAGGCCAGACACCTTCAAAGTGAGGTTGGCCGAATCTCAGGCTCAGCCCACCACCCGCTTCTCCTTAGCTGCGAACATTTAAGTTCTCCCCGACTTTCTACTTGCCCCGTGGTGGGAACATCCCTAAGCAAAGAAAAATTCATAACAGAACCAAAAGGATCTAACTCAAAAGGCTATGTCTTCCCTTAAAGAAAATGACCCTTGGATGAAATGTTTCTCTGTGCAATTAGTTTTACAATCCTAGAAAACAGCCAATGAGAGGCGTGCTCAGGTGGGTGGCAGTGGGGCCCGCAGGTGAGATGACTCAGGTATCCAGGCAGATTCCAGAAATAAAACACGCTGCACCCCAAGCGCTCAGAAGCCTCTGCCCATGTAACACCTCCAGGAATTCTCCAGACATCAATCAAACAAGAAGGCCCCAGGGCAGAAACTATTGGCTTTAAGGAATTTTTGCTTCTGTTAGAGGTGGGGAAAGGAGCTTGGAGAATATCCCCAACCCCAATGATACACAAAACATTTCCAGGAGCCATGAACTATTAGATGCATTAAGAGCGAGGAAGGATGGATGAAGAAGATGTGGTCCATATATACAAGGGAATGTTACTCAGCCAGAAAAAAGAACGAAATAATGCCATTTGCAGCAACATGGATGGACCTAGAGATTGTCCTACTGAGTGGAGTAAGTCAGAAAGAGCAGGACAAATATTGTATGATATCACTTATATGTGGAATGTTAAAAAATGGTACCAATGAACTTATTTATAAAACAGAAATAGAGTTACAGATGTAGAAAATAATCTTATGGTTACTGGGGGGAAAGGGGAAAGGGATAAATGGGGAGATTGGGATTGACATATACACACTACTATATATAAATAGATAACTAATAAGAACCTACTGTATAGCACAGGGAGCTCTACTCAATACTCTATAATGACCTATACGGGAAAAGAATCTTAAAAAGAGTGGATATATGTATATGTATAACTGATTCACTTTGCTGTACAGCAGAAAGTAACACAAAGTTGTAAATCAACTATACTCCAGTAAAAATTTTTTTTTAAAAAAAGTGAGGAGCAAAGCCAGGACCTCTTCCTGCACATGAGGCTGGGACACACCGTCAGACCCATTGTAGACTGGCAAAGAACCGCCTGGCCCAGCAGACGACAGCAAGGCACCAAACGAGCCTTCAGATTCACCAAAGCAAAAGGTAAAGGGACACATTCAAATATTTAGCAAATGCATTTGCCAGCCTCCCTGCTACTGCACCCAGCCCGGCACCCTGACCCCCGGATCATGCATGTTACCTTTAAGTGCTTCCTATAATTGTTGTAGACAACGGCCAGAAAGACGGACATGAAGATGTAGGTGTTGATGATGATGTAGGTTATAAAGTACAGAGAATACCACCAATTGAACTCATAGGCAGGCATCCTAGAAGGAAATAATTATCTTTCATGGTTTCCCGTGCCCTGGGTCCACAGTGCATAGAAGGCTGACCGTAGGTGACATCCCATATAGACAATCCATGTGCTCGAGGCACAGGAAAACATTCTCTCACTCTAACTCTCCCCCAAACTGTGCTATGGGGCCTCAAAGCCATAACCATCGTCAGTGCTAAAGAGCTCGCTCCAGACTGCCTTCTGAAATTCTTAGAGCCTTAGAGAGGTGCCAGCTTTCAAAGCAGGCAGGACCTTGGAGATTCCCCCATCCCTTCCTTCACAATGGGAAAATCAAAGCCCAGAAAGGAGAGCCACTTGCCCAGAATTACAAAAAGAATCTGAACTATGGCTTGGAGTTATACTCAAGGCTCTTCAGGGACACCAGACTGCCTTGCTGGGGAGCAGATAATTTTCTGTCCACATTGGGACAATGAGAATGAAAGGTGTACCGTTAATAATGGTGCCGGGACAAAAGGCATAAATCGGGATGCATGCTCACGCCACCTTCAATGGAAACTGGATTTTGTGCAGGAGGGGATGTTGAGGGGGGCAGCCTAAGGTTGAGGGAAAGAGCCAAGAAAACACAAGGAGGGCCAGGAACTTCACCTTGCTCACTTTTTGCCAGAGCCAGGCCCAAGAGTGAGCAGGAACCCAGAACAAGTTGATGTGATGATCCTACACACAACTAGACAACAGAAAGTCCGCCCCTCTCCCGCAGTGCAGTATGGGAGGAGATGGGGGTTGATGTTTGCAGTTAGAATTCTATCTACACTCTAGAACCCCAAGAGCTATCTACTCAGGGTAGCACTGGTAAATAATCTTACCTCCATGAACAAGGCAAATCCATAATATACAGGACATTAGGGGGGAAAAAACCGTAATGTTTTTCTCCTAAATCATGTCCACATGTGTGGAGAATTGGCATTGGGAGAGCGGGGGGAGGTGACAACTACTAATTTTTACATTTCTTTCCTGCTTCATTTAGCCAGAAAACCACCTCAATGCTTAGGAGAACAAGCATGATTCCTTTACAAAAATGGCTTAGGCGTTTCAACTCAAGACTCAAAGAAGATTCCAGAATAGAAAGTGGGCTCAAATATTTAAGTTGTATCTCCAGAGATGTCTCCTGTTGCTTTCATTTTTTAAAACATTCATCTAAATTTAGTTTTCAGTAGAGTGGGTAGGCTGTCGTTAGTGCCAACACTTTGCACTCTTCAAAAATTTTACAAGGGACTTCCCTGGTGGTCCAGTGGTTAAGACTCCATGCTTCCACTGCAGGGGGCATGGGTTCGATCCCTGGTCAGGGAACTAAGATCCTGCATGCCGCACCGTGTGGCCAAAAAAAAAAGAAAAAAAAAAAATAGTATACAAACATTTTACAATGAATATGAATAAACAGAAAATCACTTTTTTTTTTCTTACAGCTGCTTTTAAGAAAGTGAATTCTGTTACGGTAACAGATGTCCGTGAACACGAATTGGGGACTCACGTACATGACATCGGGGCTGTTTGCGGTGGTGACCAGCACGTAGAGCTCAAATGCTATGTCCAGGATGTTGGTGAAGTAGGGCGATCCTTGCACTGTTTTGAGACCCCTAAAAAGGAACCAGCAACACAGAGTGAAAAAAACCCATGGACATAAATGAAGCTGCGGTTCCGGACACACTTTTCCCCTTTCGAGAACCCTCCTGGAGTGCCTGAACCAGGAAGATAGCATCTAGTGACCGATTCTGCCACGAACGGGCTGAACTCAAACGTGGGAGAATTCTCAGGCAGAAACTTCCAGGGCAGCCTGCTCACCTATCCCCGAAAAGCTTCAAGGCCATGAGGGAGAATATCAACACGCTGAAGATGAACAAGAGGAAGACGTAGAGGATATCGGGCAGAGTGTTCCGGATGCTTCGAAAAGCCCTTCGGATCTGTGAAGACAACATTTCATTTCGTTTACGGGCAATCAGCTAATTTTCTGCAAAAACAAAAACCACACCCCCTTAGCAGATGCAAACTGATATATCGAGAACGGATAAACCACAAGGTCCTACTGTAGAGCACAGGGAACTATATTCAATATCCTGGGATAAACCATAATGGAAAAGAATATGAAAATGAATGTATATATATATATATATATATATATATGTGTATAACTGAGTCGCTTTGCTGTACAGCAGTAATTAACACAACATTGTAATTCAACTATACTTCAGTAAAAAATAAGTTAAAAAAACACGCCCTTTTGTATCCTAAATCATATCCTTACCTGACGACTTTCAGGGAAATTAATTAGGAAGACTGGCCTCAAGGCCCTTGACCATCGAACTCCGTGGATGTTAACAGCCTCCAGGGACCCATAGGTAATCAGATCAATCAAGGTCAGCTGTGAGAGACACGGGACAGCGGTGTTGGTACGGCCAGAGGACAGAGGAAGTGACCATGTGTATGCATGTTCACTGACCCAGAAGGAGGGTCACAATACGTCATGGAAAAAGGCACGTTTCCTAAACAGCATAATCTGGTTTCATAATAGAACATTAATAGCAGCTGTCATTTGAGACTTTACTATGTGCCATGTCCTCTAATAAGCTTTCCATAGATTATTCCGTTTATCTCACCACACCCCTAAAGTGGGCCCCATTCCTGGATGGAAATGCTTGAGGCACAGTGAGGGAGATCACGTGGCCCCGGTCGCACAGCCAATACGGGGGGCAGACCTGGGACTGGAACGCAGGTAGTCTGGCGTCAGAGCCCCAGCGGTTACCCACACTGTTACACGCACCCACACTACATTGTACTTGACTTTAACTTTTCTTCAATTCTGCATATGAGATAGGTTTTCTAGCCCAGCAACGGGGTAGAAATATCTAGACTACAGAAAATTTTTATCATTCCTTATTAAGGTCAGTTTGTGATCCTGAGGACAGGCAAAAGAAGAAGGACCCAGTGCAGTTTAGAAAAGTACAAGTTAGAAAAGAATAATCTACCGTCATCAAAAGTGTTAGCTCAGTCCCTTTGGTGGCAAGGCATAGAGGATCGAGAGAGAGCCAACGCGGGGGAGAGAAAGGACAGAGACACAGAAAGACGCTGCTGTTGGCTGCTGCACTGGGTGCCCACTGGAGGGAACCAGGGTGACTGTCCCAGGGCAGCATGGATGGACAGATCACCAAGGCTTATGGTATCTGAGGAGGCTTCCCGGAGAAGGCAGTCCCTGACGTAATCTTAAAGCAAAGAAAAAACTTTAAAAGGCTAAAACTCAGAGAAGTCAAGAGCCATGGCAGGCAGACACAGTAAAGGGACTCTCGGGAAGCAGAGGGTCCTGGGGGTGGGGGCAGAGGAGAGCAGGAAGTGACCAGACCCCAGACCGAGGGCAGGTGGCTTTGAGGGCCAGGCTAAAAAGCTAAGTCTTATTCCCAGGGCCTGGGGAATCCAGAAAGTCTTTCAAATAAGGGTGATGGAGGCAAAGGAGTGAGACCCCCGCCCCCGGTAACAGATGCAGGACAGATCTGGACGGGGCAACCGTGTCTCCTCATCCAGTTCACTCCATACACCTTTACGGAGCGCCTCTTACGTGCGGGGTGTTGTTCTAGCTCCAGAGAGAGAGCAGAGAGCTAGCTAGAGAGTGCCTGCCCTCAGGGGTGCATCCTCCGGCAGGAAATAGCAGCACTGATGTCAAGTATGCTCTTTGGCAGGTGGCAGGACCTGCTCCGGAGAAAACCTAGGTGAGGCAAGGGGCTGAGGGCGTGCAGGGAGGGGCAACCAAACAGCACTGCGAGGAGGGAGACATGGGCGTGGGGAGGGACACAGAGCTTCAGCCACGACGAGGACTTTGGCTTTTTTCTGATGGGATATGGGAAGCCGCTGAATGATCTGAAGCAGGGAGCACGCTGACCGGACTTAGGACTTGGGCTTGAAAAGTGCGTGTGAGCCCATCATATTCTAGGCTGCACGCTGGGCGTCTTAGGAGATGAGGAGGGACCTCCGACCCTGTCCTAGGAGGGGGCCACGTAGCAAAAAGGGCCACAAAAGAGGTGCCTGCTCTCCCGGAAGAAGAGCAGGGGTGCCTTTTTCTATTTTATATACAATAATTGTTTGGATTTCTCTTTCTTCCAAAAATAACCTCTCCCCACACTTTTTATTTTTTTTTTACAGTTTTCCCACCCATCTCATTCTCCACCTTCCTGACGGTAACACTGTTTTCTGGACTGAACCCAAGCTGTGGTCACAGGTCTCATCCCAGACTGAGTGTTCTTGCATTCGTTTTTTTAATAATAGAAAGTGAAGATACTTCTAAAAAATAAGACCAGACAGATACTCTGTGTATTCTGAGCGTTCAGCAGACATGTGAAGGGAAGTCGAAAAAAATAGAGAAAGGGCGAGAAAAGACAGTGGACATTCTAGGCCCAAGAGACACTGCACACGGAGGAAGAGCATGCGGGGCAGCAGGCAGCTCGGGCGGCTGGAGTGGGGGGGACCGCGTGAGGCACGTTTGCAGGATGGGTGGGTCAGAGGGCTCAACAGTCTGTGGGGCTCACAGAGTTTTTTTGAGCAAGGGAGGGTCGTGATCTGAGGTGTGCTTCTGAGAATTACCCCAGCAGTGGCATCTCAAATGCATGTATCAGCGATCTGAGTTTGAGGTGAGTATGGCAGTTCCTGAAAGGGGAGACAGGGCTCTGGACCACACCGTGGGAACAGAATGGCGTGCAGCAGAGAGATAACGCGTGGCCACATCAGACCACGGCAATGGTCCCAGTGGGGAGAGGGGGAAACGGTGCAAGAGGCATCCTGAGGGGGTTTTGGGGAGGACGGGGATGAGACAGAACAGAGGGAATCCTGACAAGGAGGACTTGGAGTGAGTGATGGGAGATAAAGCACCACAGACCAATGAAAAACAGCTATGGGAGTCGTGGGATGAAAAGGGTGGGTTTGGTCCCTTTGAGTTTGAGTTGAAACACTGATGGGGAAACAAGTAGGTGGCCACAGAGTGAAGAAACTCAGAGGGGAAACCAGTATCAGCTACAGCCTGGGGACCCCTACCCACCAGCTGTTCTTGGAAGCTCTGAGAATGGATGGCCCTCCAGGGAAAGAACATCACGTAGAAAGAGCAGAGATGAGGACTCTGAGGGGGGTTAACTGGGAAGAACTGTGGTTCAGGCAGGCTGCCTGCTGTGCTGAGATGCTAATTATAAAGTACCCTCAGCTCATCACTGCCCGGGCCCCTCTCTCATCACAGCATTTCAGAGCACATTACCCTGCCTCACTTGGCATAACCTCTTAGCATATGTCCTTCCAGATTTTTCTATGGATCTCTAACACTCCTTCCTCTTTTCTTTTAACAACGATGTGCTCCAACTGTATTGTAACCTGCTCTTTTGGCTTAATGGACCATAAGCATCTCTCCTTGAGAATAGACACATAAGTGCATTTAAGGCCATTTTAACAGATGTGGGTGTACCATGTTTTATTTACTTCCTATTGTCAGGAAATCCAGTTGTTTCCAATTTTTCAATACTATGAACAACTCAGCCATGACCAATCTTGTGGCTAAATCTTTGAACACATCCTTTTTTCCTAAAGATCAAGTCCCAGGATTGGAAATCTGGGAGCAAGCACATGCATACCTAAGGCTTTACGAAAAGAACTGCCAACCAGCCTTCCAGAAAGACAGCTTATTCCTCCCTCAAGTAGAGTGTGACGGGTTCTGTTTTCAATCTTGCTAACATTGTTTTATAGGCAAACACACGGTATTTTATTGCTGCTTTCATATGTAGTTCTTAAAGTTAAACATTTTTTCATATCTGCTATTATTTATTTCTTCTTTTATGAGATGCCTTCACCGATTTTGAGCACATTTTTTATTGCAGGTTCTGTCTCTTTTTTCTTTAATTTGGAAGTGCTCTTGATATGTTAAATAGTCACACTGTCATATTTTGCCCAATTTGTGCTTCAGTCATTGTGATCTGCTGGCAGTTGTGCTGATGGTGTTTGCTGTACAAACATTGTCATTATTTCTTTTTCTTTTTTAATTTATTTATTTATTTTTGGCTGCATTGGGTCTTTGCTGCTGTGCGCGGGCTTTCTCTAGTTGCGGTGAGCGGGGGCTACTCTTAATTGTGGTGCATGGGCTTCTCACTGCGGTGGCTTCTCTTGTTGCAGAGCACAGGCTCTAGGCGCCCGGGCTTCAGTAGTTGTGGCGCACGGGCTTAGTTGCTCCGTGGCGTGTGGGATCTTCCCGGGCAAGGGCTCGAACCCGTGTCCCCTGCATTGGCAGGCGGATTCTTAACCACTGCGCCTCCAGGGAAGCCCTGTCATTATTTCTTGAACCAACCCAAACCTACTGAGTTTCTCTTCATAGTTTTCTCTTCATAGTTTCTACCTTTGACCACAAACTCTCAAAGGCACCGTCATGAACACTCACCACTATGGTTACCATGATGCAGATGTTTTTCGTATCCTTCCAGAAAACCATCTGAGGAGTGACTTGCGCAAAGTGTACAAGTCTCCCAAAGAATGCAGTCAGACAGAGTACTTCTGCTATCGAGGTAGCCTGTGACAGAAGAGAGAGAGGGAGCCAGCGCCCTGCCGCTCAGAGGCATGGCTTAATTCTCTCTTACCACCCTGACCTCTGACCCCCCCTGACACCACCCTGTGAGCATTAGCAATGTCCCTTAATTTTACTGAAAGTTGCAGCAAAATTCCTTGCTGGTTGGAATGGTTTCTTTTTCTTAAGGGGAAACCTGCCCCTGAACCACAAATCCCATGACCCAGCTGGCAGGGCTTCCTTGGGGCGGGGGCTGAATCAGCAGGAAGAGGACCCCCGGAAGGCATTTCCTCAGAAAATGGGGGGGGGGTCAGGGATGGCAGAAGCAGGGGCAACCACTATGCTCTCAAATTCCCCACATTCATACTCAGAATAGACACCTAGAAGTTCAGTTTCTCTAATAATAACGCTCCAAAGATGTGTTTCGAAATGCCAGGTCGTTCCTTAGACATCGCCGCCACTGCAGTGCCACTGCCTGTATTTGGTTGGTTAGAGGAGAGAACGGAGACCCCTGGGCCCACTGCAAAGTCCTGACCATCTCCTCCGTGGGCTCCAGGACATCAATTCCAAACTCCCCGCAGGCAGCTAGATTTGCAGGCTGTGCGTGCGGCCCATGCTTTGCCTGCCATTGCCAGGAGATAGTAAATCCTCCCGAACAAGGGCACTTTCCTCCATTCATGGGGAGAGGAGGATGGCAAAGTAGGACAAGATGGGGAAAGGGACGGTTTGGCTCAGGCTAGGAAGATGGAAAGGTCTGGGGTGAGGGTGGAGGGAATGAACTTCCTAAGGGACAGGAGGACGGGGCTGGGTCTGGGCCCTGAAAGCAGCAGGTGGCACAATTCCCCCATCCCCGCCCCGGCCCTCATGAGGCCTGGGCTCCGATATGGGCTGCAGCCCCTTCAAACTTTCTAGCTCTCAGCCTGTTCACCTTTCAGGGGCTATAAACACTCACTGTCAAGGCCAGGCTTGCAAAAGGGCCTGGGGCAATCCCAGGACACCCTTGCTCAAGATAAGATTTTCTTGGTAATGCTGAATCTGGCCAAAGCTCCCCCGAATAATGCATTGGATTTTAGAGGCTTGAAGTACAAACACTGGCTGAAGGGACACTCTGGAACTCAGGCAGCCAAGCCCACGCTGCATGTGACCGATAACAAACAGAAAGGTGAGGACTCAGAGGGAGGCCATGGGCTGAGAAGAGACCCTGTGGACCTCTCGCCTCGGCCAGTGCCGTGGGGAGGGCAGGGGGGGCGGTAGGGGGACCGACCCTGTCCAGGTTTGTGAATGCACAGCGCTGCTTCATCAACTTGGTGTTTGTTTCGAAAGTCACTGGGCTAAAAGTTTTCTACCCAGAGGCTTCATTAATCGGGACATCCTCATCAAACGGATGTGTGGAAGACCGCCAACTTTGAGCCCCCAAAGAACCACGCTTCTGGTTTTCACCCCCTTGTGCAGTGTCCTCCCCTGTTGACTCAGGGCTCGGGCATGTGATGGGCTTTGGCTTTGGGACATCAGCAAGTGTGGTGTGTGAGGAGGTGGGTGGTGCTTGCTCCCTGGGATGCTCCTTCTTGGACCCCACCCACCCACTGGGAGAAGCCCAGAGCATGTGGAGTGGCCGTGTGGAGGGGAGCAGGGGCACTCTGGTCCACAGCTCCAGCCAGGTGAGCTCCCAGCTGCCAGCCAGAGATCTACCACCCTAGCCAACATGAAAATCTACCTGGCTCAGCCCAGCCACCTGCAGAATCATGGGAGATAATAAACGGCTGTTCTTTAAGGCAAGGGGTCAAGGAACTCTCTCTGTCAAAGGACCAGACAGTAATATTTTAGGCTCTGCAAGTCATACAGTCTCTGACACAACTACTCTGAGAGGCAAGAGCCGTGTCGAGTCAAGAATTAATGTGAGCAGGTCATCAATTTATTACTTAGACTCATCTGGAGTAGCTGGGTAATTTGATGTATTACTTAAAAGCACCTATCAATAATGATTTATGACTATGAAAAAAGCTGGAAATGTGGCAAGTACAAGTCATATATTACACTATATTATGACATTGTCTACTCGGCATTAAATAAATACGCTTTTAAAACATCATTTGTCTGTCCAGTTCGTCCCTGTAGGCACAGAAGACCAAAAACTGCCACTCCCTTTCCAATGCCTACTGATGAAAGCATCAGCTCAGCGAGTAGGCAGAATTCCTCCAACCCCCCCTAGCAAGAAAAATAAAACCAAATCCATACTTATTGAAATCTGAGGGGAAAAAAAAGGAAGAGGCATGGGACCCAACTCATCTCTGACAAAGTCTGGTTAGCCATTCTGTGCTGAATGCTTACCAAGAAAGGGAGCGGGAACAAGGCCGGTTCCTCAAAGAGGGCAAGAGCGAGGTCCACCCAAATGAAGAAGTAAGTGGCTGCCCGCATTGTCCAGTGGTTATAGAAATGGTAAAGTCTGGAGCAGAGAAGAATAAAGAAGGTTATAAACAATGAGCAGGAGTTAAACAGCACCCCCAAATCCCATCAGAAGAAGAGTAGTGGAAGGTAAAATACAAAGTCCCCTCTCTGGCCACCTTTCCTTTCAATTCTAGAGAGTGAGGGGTAGCATTTCATTGAGCGCACACTATAAAACGCTAACAGAAAAAATCAGGGATATTATCATATCTCAAAGCACATTCTCTTAACAGTCTCAAGCTAGGATTAGCACCCTCCCCGTGGGGGTGGTGGTGACCCTAGGATGTACTTTTAGAGGACTGATGCAGAACAAACCCTCATTAGAGTGACCTGTTACTACGTGGCACAGGAGCCTAACCGATTTCTAATGTGCATCAGCCCATCAGGGCATGGTGGACTCAGAGAGATCTCACGGTCACACGGGTCTCTTCCCATCAGGGGGACAGTCCCACAGCATCCAGGCATGAGGTATTCACTGCTGCCTTTCAGGCACTGACACTCAGTCCTGATGATAAGAATTTTTTTTTTTCTTATCCTGAGCCATATCTTTGGTTTTAGTTCAACCCCTAGGGGGTTAGGGAGAAAAAGCTGAATTCCCATGAAAAGAACAAACGTGTAAGTCACGTCAAAAGGCAACAGAAAGGAAAAGGACAAGTCTTCTTTTCATTTAGGCGCCTCTAAGAGGACAACTATATCTAGGAGGGAAAGATGATGACATGTTTTTAATTTGGATGATTTATCTCCTGTCCTGGGTGTTATTTACTCATTTATCTGTTCTTAGTATATCTGTTGAATGCTTCCCTACCTGTGAGGTACCATGCTATTAGAACTAAAAAAAAAAAGGATAGGATTTACCCAACTCTGTGTGCCATACCCTATATACTTCTCAAAATATTTGTGGAAACAATGCCTTCAGTTTGGGTTCAACTTCAAGAATATGAAGTGCTAAAGGAGAGGTGATTCTAGGTGATAGTTTAACACTTTAATTACCTGACAGCCTGAGGGGATGTTTCAAATGGAACGTTTCTGTTGTACTGAGCGTCAGAAACATAGGCAGCTGCCAGGAGAAGGTCCTGGTCCTCATTGGGAGAAAGTAAGGGGAGAACAACAGTCAGAGTCGGAAAGGATACTTTACTTTTTCGTTTATCAGTACTTATTGAGTATAAAAGGAAACTCTTCACCTCTCCCCTGGGCCCCACTCTCGCCAGACAGAACCAGCATTAATGGTACTGTATGTTCACCTCCAGATGTTTTCCTGAGCAATGAGAATCCTGCAGTGGGGCTGAGGCACAGGCATGCTTAACTTTCCTGAATTTAAATGTAGGTTCTCAGAGGAGGAAACGAAAACAAGAAAGCACTGAACAGTATATACAGATGTACTTAAATGGTGTATTTATACATACATATATAGGGTTAAGTACACAAATATATATATACACACACACATATATATAAACATAAAATTATATTTAGGCTACTTGATAGTTGGTTAGAGGGCTTTTCAAATTTAATTTTGACAAGTCAATTATTGCCTTTCTTGACAATTTTTGAACTTAACTCCTTCTCAAGGTATGACCTCATTCTATACATACACATAATTTTAAAAGAATAAAATTGTTTTCATACGACACAAAGCTTATTTTTTCACTCAATATATTCTGGACTTTTTTTTCATGACAATACTTATAGATCTAACCCATTCTTTTTAACAAATGCCTCTTCCTGTAGGTAGTTTCCCTTTTGCAATATATTTTGAACACAATTATATTGAATATTTTAATATATATTTATTACACACACATACTTTTGTACCATAGGAGTGTCTCTGTAGGACAGAGTATAACTTGTGGATGGAAGGTATGTCATTTTCTATTTTGATAGGTACGACCAAATTGTCTACCCCAAAGTTACGCATTTTATATGCCTCAAAATAGTACATGAATATACATGTTTTCCTGCTTCTCACCAACATTAATATGATTTTAAATGGTTCATAACATCCAATCAACCAAAGGGGCATCTTGAGATTTAGTTTAATTTGTCCATGACCTGTACAGCTGAGCCCCATTGGTGATGGCTCACACTTCTGATTCTGTATAAATTAGATAAAGAATACATACAAACAGACTGGCTATTTAGACCTCCTTATGTGCTTCAGAAGGAAACACAACCTGATTCCAACTGATTACCGGAGTTACCTCCTCAAGACAGAGGACATCTTCCTGCCTGGACTGGTATGGAAATCTCTTACTGGTCAAGAACGTTAATTTTGAAAATGCATGAAGTATTCGGAGAGGTCAAAAGATTCCAAATTTTATATTTAATTTTCATATCAAACACCCGTAGTAGATATTTGTACACATAGTAGAACTGTGTTTCCTAAATTTATTTCACATTGCAACACTTTAAAAAATAAGTTCTATTGCATTAAAAACACAAACATTAGTTATTATGTCTTTTAATAGACATTTCACCAAAGAAGATATAAGGATAGTAAATAAGCACATGAAAAGATGCTCAACATCTTTAGTCATTAGGAAAAAGCAAATTTAAGCCACAATGAGATACTACTACATGTTCACTGGAATGGCTAAAAATAAAGACTGACCACACCAAGTGTTGACAAGGATGTGGAGCAACTAAAACTCTTGTCGGTAGGGACGGAAAACAGTGCATTTACTGTGGAAAACAGTTTGGTGCTTTCTTGGCCATTCCACTCCTAAGTAGTTACCAAAGAGAAAGAAAGCATACGTCCACACAAAGACTTGTACATCCAGCCCAAGAATGTGGCTTATGTTAGACATGCCACTCCAAAGTTGCACTGGTATATAAATGTTCACAGCAGCTTAATAGCCAAATACTGGAAACAACCATAATGCTCTACAAACAAGTGAATGGATAAACAAAATGTGATATATCTGTACCAGGGAATACTACTCAGGAATTAAAAGGAATGAATCACTGATAAACATAACAAAATGGATGAATCTCAAAATAATTGTGCTGGGCTTCCCTGGTGGCGCAGTGGTTGAGAATCTGCCTGCCAATGTAGGGGACACGGGTTCGAGCCCTGGTCTGGGAAGATCCCACATGCCGCGGAGCAACTGGGCCCGTGAGCCACAACTACTGAGCCTGCGCGTCTGGAGCCTGTGCTCCGCAACGAGAGAGGCCGCGATAGTGAGAGGCCCGCGCACTGCGATGAAGAGTGGCCCCCGCTTGCCACAACTAGAGAAAGCCCTCACACAGAAACGAAGACCCAACACAGCCATAAATAAATAAATAAATAATTTTAAAAAATAATAATAATAATAATTGTGCTGAGTGAAAGAGGCCGACCCCTCCCCCCTCAAAAAGAGTACCTACTATATGAGTCTATCTATATAAAATTCTAGAAAATGCAAACCAATCTATAGTTCCAGAATCCAGATCAGTTGCCTGGGGACGGGGCACTTGGGAGGAGGAGGAAGGGGATAGAGAGATGAGGCATGAAGAAACTTTTGGGGGTGATGGATACATTCATCACCTTGAATGTTGTGTTAATACCACAAGTGTATTCATATACCAAGGCTCATCAAACTATAGACTTTAAATGTGTGACTTAGTGCATATCAATAATAGCTTAATAAAGCTTTAAAAATTGCCCTCCAAAAAAGATAACGGTTTGGATTAAAAACTGATGTGGAACAATAATCCCACAGGTGAATTAACTGCTGTAAGAACCCATCACCTACTGATTCATGTGCATTCTCAGGGCTGGTATGGCAATTCTTAAGGGCAGTTTATTAAAACCGAAGAAGCATCATGTAAATGTGTTAAACACTTATCACACATTTTCTTTTACATACTTACAAAAATATTTTAGAAATATAGTAGAAAATCTAATATCAATTATTTTTCCCTGGAACATCTTGAACATTGAGGAACACCAGAGTTCCCCAGGATATGCTCAGAAATCTATTTTAGGTATAAAATGCCTAGCATCAGCAAGAGTTGATTTTTTTTTTTTAAATGAACACATGTTAATTTTAAGAAAGTTTCATTAAGCCTCAAAAAGATCATACTGGGACAGCAAAGAATTCTGATATCAAGGTTTTTTAAAAAGAATATTTAAAGCAAAATATCTCAAAGGCACTACTGTTCCCAACTTTAAAATATGACGAGGGGACTTCCCTGGTGGCGCAGTGGTTGAGAATCCGCCTGCCAGTGCGGGAGACACGGGTTCGAGCCCTGGTCCGGGAGGATCCCACATGCCGCGGAGCAGCTAGGCCCATGTGCCATAACTACTGAGCCTGCGCTCTAGAGTCCACGAGCCACAACTACTGAGCCCGCGAGCCGAGAGCCCGTGCTCCTCAACAAGAGAGGCCACTGCAATGAGAGGCCCGCACGTCGCAACGAACAGCAGCCCCCACTCGCCACAACTAGAGGAAGCCCACACGCAGCAGCAAAGACCCAATGCAGCCAAAAATAATAAATAAAATTTAAAAAACAAATATGACGAGGGAATTCCCTGGCGGTCCAGTGGTTAGGACTCCTGCTTTCACTGCCAAGGGCACAGGGGTTCGATCACTGGTCGGGGAACTAAGATCCCATAAGCCGCATGGTGCAGCCAAAAAACAAAAAAGACAAAAAACAAGCAAAAAAATATGATGGTACTAATATCTACCCCAAAAGATGGGTATAACAGACCCAGCAAAACAGTTTGTCCACAAACACGAACAGGAAAAACATGCTCACAAGCAATTCCTCAGCCAGCCGGGCCCTGGGGGTTACCTCCCTCAGACCCCACCCAGACTCCCGGCATTGAATCTACAAGCACCATGGCACCCCATCCAATTGCCCCCTTGCCAGCTGAACTTATGCCTGTCACGTTTAAATACGCTGACACTTTCATAATAGCTAATTTACCTTTACAGTAACGTTTCGAAGTGTTCGCATTCTTAACAGCTATTACGTTTCTGACAGTCTGTCTCTTTTTAAGATCTCATCTGCTCTATCTTCTGGTTCTTCTTGTCTTCCCTCCCTCCATCCCGTTTGTGTACAACTTCTAAGTCTCCTACCCATTTTTGCTTGGGAAGAAGTACTCTCAACAGGCAAACTTATGGTAAATGAGCATTCTCACTTGTATTAAGGCCCTTTGTATCTTCCCATAAAATGAATTTTTTTCATCCACCCCAAGAATGTGGCTTATGTTAGACATGCCATTCCAAAACTGCACATACTTTTCAAGTTTACATGAGAACCACTGCCCATGTCTACCATGAAAATGGCAAAGACCGGATATCAGGCGTTTCCCCAGATGCAGTTGCTAAGTGGCTTTGTACATCAAAACAGCAGCCCCACCCTAGGGGAGGCCCTGCTGACCCCCTGGACAGTAGATCTCACCTCCGAGGCAGAATATAATCACCTTCAGAGGTTTTGCTTATAAAGATCCTGTTGCCCAGACCAGCTGCATCAGAATCTCCAGGAGGTGGGACCCAGGATTGAATTTTTAAAGTTCCCGGGTGATTCCAACGTGCAGTCAAGATTGAAACATCACTGGTCTAAGTATGGCCATTTTACTACTGCTTCTCATAGGTTTTGTATTTTCTTGGCATCCTGACAATAATTGACTTCTCCTGATTTTCTTTCTCTCCTTTTCTCAGAGCCGTGACATTTCCTTTCCGCTCCCCAAGACTTAAAAACGTATTTAAGATGTTTGTGTTTTCTCCTCCCACGCTCCCCACTTTGCATGCCTTCAGTCTGAAGAAGGTGAATAACTTAAATCCCTCCGGGTGAGAGGGAGGAGATTGTACAAGAGGGAGGGAAAAATGGATTCCAGAAGCTCTGGCGGACAGCAAGGAAGTGTGGGAATAAACAGCTGTAAGCTCCAGATACCTTTAAATCAGGCAACAGGAACCTTGACAAAACTGAAGTTGTTGATAGAAGTGCTTTGAAAAAAGCCAATATGACTTGCTTACATATAGAAGAAAATTAACATAACTTAAGGTAAAGAGAAGTTACCATAAATTTCAAGTAAAAAAATTCTTCCCTGTCTCAGTTTTTCCCTGTGTCATTACAAGCACTATACCTTCTGTCTGTCTGTCTGTCTCTGCCTCCCTTCTTTCCTCCCATAGGTTATGGGCACTCTGATGTCCAGAATACAGTAGGTCATTGCTTTCCCATGCACCCCCATTCAAAAGCTTCAGGCGACTTCTCTTTGCCTGGAGTGCCCACGGAATCAGATGTCAACCCCCTGGCTTAGCGCTTAGGGGCCTCACAATCTCCCCTCTGTCTTGGATCCCTCACTTTCCCTGCAGGAACCCCCTTCTCTGGCCCAAATTCGTGGACTGACTGTCCCACTCCCACGCCTGATCCCTTGCTCGCCTAAAACCAGGAACATCCTTTCCATTTCCCTTCACGGGGACCCATCTCAAATTTCACTCTCTCCACAAGGGCTGCCCATACCAGCAGCTTCCATTTCCACATGGGAAGACGGCCAAGGGAAGCTTGTGAAGTATACGGTGAGCATTCCATACAAAGAAATGGCTGCTGGGGGTAAGCTGGGCACGGCAGCCGAGGCAGGAAGGGTGAGAAAATAGGGCGCCGCTCGGTGTGGGTATCAACACCTCATGTCCCTCTGTGCAGAAAGCGACAACCTCCCGGCCAAGGGCAGCCTGAACATGTGTTTTCTTTGGCCCAGAGAGCGCTTTCTGGATGCTGGCTACTGAGTCAATTTTTCTAAAAACTGGAGCAGACACAAAAATGTGAACGTCTGGTTTCTCTTCAAAAGATCATAACATCTGGCCACGTTGGGTTGTATTGCAGTAAGTTTTTGTAACGCACCCTGATATTCAGTCTCCTGAGCAAACGCTTATTATTTTTCCCAATTCTGTGGGTCAGCTGGGAAGTCGTTCTGGTCCGGGCCAACTTAGCTGGTCTCTATGGTCATCTGGAGCTAGATGGTCTGGAACAGCTGCACTCACACATCTTGGCCATGTGCATCACACAGTCCCAAGAGCCCCAAAACAGGGTGATCTAAGAGTTGGATGAACAGGTTTAAGAAAAAGAACATTCAAAAAGAAGCACAGGAACATTCAAAAAGAAGCACAGGAAGTATCAAGTGATCTAAGAGTTGGATGAACAGGTTTAAGAATAAGAACGTTCAAAAAGAAGCACAGGAAGTATCAAGAGGTGATCACATACAGTCACAAAGAAACAGCACAGGACACTGGCTCTCAGCCTTGGCTGCACTTTCAATCCTTGGTAGCTTTAAAATTGCTGTTGCCTGGTCCAGACCAGGCAACAGCAATTAAATCAGAATCTCAGGGTAGCTACATTTCTAAAAGCAGGTAATTCTGACCAACAGTAAGGCTGAGAATCACTAGCATTGGATTATTTCTTTTTCAAAGCTGAAAGTGTTGGTCAAAGTACCAGAATGGGTGGCCATCTTAGTAGCAGCCAAAAGAAACTCCAGGCAGAAAAGGGTTCTAAAAAACTCCTTGAAAGGAGAGGGTGGAAATGCATTTCAGGTGACTAGGCAGTTTCTTATGAAGTGACCCCAAACTAACTTTTAAAAAGGTTAACCAGGTCATACTGGCTACCCAGTGTCCGAGGTCAGAGCGTCAGTTGAATGACTCAATTGTCACTGTTCTGCTGAGAACTACCTGTTGGTACCAGGCTCCTCACCTGTTATGCCTGCTCCCCTGGGGGAGGTCTTTGAAAGATACTGAGACATAAATAGCTGGCCCTTGCAGGCATGCATTAAGCCAACGCTTCACACAGGACTCAGCCAGGACCCTGGGCTGTTTTCAGACCTCGCATTTCTTGAGGTCTCAAATTATTAGTTTTTTACATTCTTCTCTTATTTTGACAAAGAAGCATTAAGTACACACAGAGAGAGACATGGACAGTCTCAAGCTAAAAAGATTTTCTTGCCATAGAAGGTGGGTGATCACCGTCAGTTCCATCATTTTTGCAGAATGAGGGGAGCAAGACCTGGATTGGGTCAGAGCTGGGGACCGAGAATCCTTTCCCTCCTCTCCTTGAACTGCTCTGCCCTGCTTGTTCCCTTAAGGGACAGGGACATGGTAGAATCCACCTGTTGGAAGTGGCCAAGCCCCTTCGGGAGGCCCGCAGGCCAGGGAGCAATGACCGGGGCAGGGCTTTTTCACCCCACACATAAGCCTGCCCTGTGGACCGTCTTGAGCAGGCCGCAGGGGCCATACTGGCACAGCAGCCCAGAGCTGAAGGGGCCACTCAAGGAGAGGAAGACAGAGCTACAACACCCTCCAGCTCCCACACACTGGCACAACCAAAGGAAATGCAGCACACATGAAAAGCCTACGTGTGCCAGGCACCGTGTCCTGGGCCTGAGGGACAGGGTCTTCGAGACTCCTCCGAGATGGGAGTGATTTATCACTGCCACTTTACAGAGGGGGAAACCAGAGGCTTTCAGCGTCTTGCAATTCACAGCTAAAATTTCCTGAATCAGAGCCGAGGCTCTTTCCATTGGAGCCTTGCCTCCCTCTCCACCCTCTGAGTTCTTATCCAGCGAAAGGGAACAACCCAAGAAGGACTCTTGAAAGCCCCAAGTCTTCCAAAGCTCAGGCTGTCGGAGGGAAAGCAGAGCTGGGCGACTTGTGCAGCGCGTCTGCTTGGCCCGCAGGGATCGGAAGAGCCAGGGCTGCATCAGCACTCCCAGCGCCACATCCTGCAGCCTTCTTCCCGGGCGTTTCCCTGCAGCGGGACCCTCGCTTGTTTTCCCGCCGCCATGGAGCGCCGTGCGGCGGGCACGGGCCACCCAGACCCGGGGGCGCGCCACACGGGGACAGGACCCCCAACGCGCAGCCCGGGCCCCGATTCCAGCTTGGCCCCCGTCCGGGGGAGGCGGCTCCGGGCGGGCCTCTGGGTGCAGGCTTGACAGCTCCCGTAAAGACCCTAACGTGCGGGGTTGCGGCCTGAGGCAGGGCGCCTCTGCGCTCCAGCGGCGGTGCGCTTCCCGCACCCGGAGCGCCCAGAGGACGCGGAGGACCCAGAGGACTGAGGAAGCCCGGGGGCGGAGGGGCTCCGCACCCGCATCCCCGCCCCGGGGCCCTCGTTCCCCCCAGACGGCGCTGGCTGGGCCCGGGGTCGCTCTCCACCCGGGAGTCCCGGGGACGGCGGGCGCGGAGCCGGGAGACTCTGCCGTCGGCGCGCGGCCACCAGCCCTCGGGGCGCCCTTACCTCCAGGGCGGGGGGCTCCTCGGGGGACGACGGGCGTGGGCGATGCAGCCCAGCGGCTGGGTGGGCCCCGGGCATCGCGGCGGCGGCGCGCGGGGCGGGGACGGGGGAGCGTCGGGGCCGCGGGCAGCGGACTCTGCCCTCGGGCGGCAGCAGGCCCGGGCTCGGCGCGCTCCGCTCGGCCCTTCACGTGACCGCGGCGGGGCCCCGCGGGCTGAGGACTGGGGGCGGGCGCGGCGGGTCCCCGGCTCTGGCCC
This sequence comes from Eschrichtius robustus, assembly GCF_028021215.1. NCBI lineage: Eukaryota > Metazoa > Chordata > Mammalia > Artiodactyla > Eschrichtiidae > Eschrichtius > Eschrichtius robustus. The sequence goes on from NC_090838.1 coordinate 85,523,848, forward strand.
CTTCCCGTCCGGCCTCCGGGCTCTTGCTGGAGCCGGGGGCGGGGACGTGGTCCAGCCGGGGGCGGGGACGGGGGCGGGACGCGGATCCGGGGGGCCCGAGGCGCAGGGGATTAGAGGCCAAGCTGGCAAAGGGTCCCAGCCGTGTGCCCCAGGCGTGTCACTGAGCCCGGGTTTCTGTATCAATAAAACAGGAACAAGACCTTCCTCCCAGGGTTGTCTCGAGAATTAAAGGAGTTAATATATTTAGTGGCTGCCACTGGCAGGTGCCCAGTAAATGATGGTTTCCTCCTCGTCCTAGTAGAACCCCCTGGAGAGCTGGGTGTGGACCCAGAGAGAAGACCCCCGGGGCAGATGCCTCCGGGGAGGGGGTTGCGACCCCTCCTCCCTTCCCCCAGTCCCAGCCTGGACAGGAACTTGGGGTTACAGAGCTGCTGAATTTTTGAAAGAAAGCAGAAATCTAGATTTTCATGAGGATGTTCCTGATTTTTATTAATGTTAGTCATGAATTTTAAATAATGATAATAAATACTTGCAAGCCAAATCTTAGATGGGCTTTGGCCTGTAGGGCAGGTGGTCCTCAGCTCCTGTACCAACGAACTTCACTGACACCTCCCAGAGGACGAAGAGGCCAGGCAGGTAGGGGACTGGCCCTGGTCACCGAACAGGAGGCATGGTGTCCCTCTGGGTTCATTAGAACCCTGTGCTTTGTACTATTGGATGCCAAGGTCCAGGTCCAGTACTGTGGCAGGCAGAATTATCTCCCCTGCCCCCCCGCCCAAATTCCACATCCTAATCCCCGCGATTGTGAATCTGCTACTTTATTCCTCTACAGAGACTTTACAGTTGTAATTCGGGTTACTAATCAGTTGACCTTAAAAGAGTGATTATCCTGGATGATCTAAATTGACCCAGTGAAATCACATGAGCCCTTAAAAGCAGAAGAGGAAGGCAGAAGGGGTGGTGAGAGATGAAACTCCGGGAAGGACTCAGAATGCTACTGCCTTGAAGATGAGGGGAACTACAAGAAACTGAATCTGCCATCAATTTGAATGAGCCTGGAAGGGAATTCTTCCCAGAGCCTCCAGAAGAGAACACAGTGCCTTTATTTCAGTGGTTTGAGACTCAGAGCATAGAATCCAGCCATGCCTTGCTGGACTTTTGACCACAGACTGGGAGCTAAATGGATGTTCGTTTAAGCCCCTAAGTTTGTGGCACTTGGTTACACGGCAAGAGAAAATGAATACAGGACACTGGCCTTTCAATGCCAGATTCAAGTTCTTGCAGTGAGGCTGGCCTACAATGAGAAGGTCATGTGGCCCCAGTTCCTTAGTAGGCATGCCAGGCATTGCATTTGCCACCATCCACCTCCTCTGGTTGTTCCCTCTCAATTCCAACATCACACCCTCTGGGAGGCCCTTCCTCAACTTCTCCCAGCCAGTAGATCACTTCCTCTCTGTGTTCCCATGCTCTTCATGAAAACAACCACATGGTACCTCAGTTCCTCTATTTATATATGTTGTTCTGCCCCACTAGGCCACTAGCACCTGGCAGAGGTGGGGCAGGAAACCTTCATCTTTGAATCCCCAGCTCCTAGCCCGGAGCAGGCACGTGGTAGGTGAGTGAAATACAAAAGCAGAATTCATACCAGCTTGTAGCCAATGACCCATGTCTACAGGGTGTCTGAAATAATTACTTCTTATAACTGTTTATTGTGTGGATTACCCTAAAGCTCTCTGCATGCTCTTGAGAAAAGACGATGATTCTATTTCTATCCAAAGTCGTGACTTACGGAATGGTTGTTTTACAGTGGGGTCTTTTAAAATGGCTTTTCTTTGATACAGTGTAAATGTGTGCATTGTAAAGAGTAGAAACGACTAATCAAAGATAACCGTGGTCAGTGAGTTTAGGCGAGCATCCTTCTCCACATCTCTCTACCTGCACACACTTTAACACGCATGTATGCAGCTCTGTGCAAATGAGATTGCATCCCACCCTGCAGACGCTGCTGACCTTGACCTTCTATCTACATCCTTCCTACCCAGGAACCCAGAATCAGGCCAGGCCTCCACCCGTCTCTCACTAGAGGATAATTCTGCCTGGTTTAGGCGAATCCAAACGGGGTGTTTTCCTGGCAACAGTTACCAAGGAGAGTATGCGACTTAAGGTAGCTCAACCTGACTAAAAAGAAGCGATGGGCTTAAGAAGAAAGGTTTCTTTTTCTCTCTCCCCTCCCCTTCTCCTATAAATGTAAATTTTTTAAAACCCAAAAAACACGGATTCCTAATGGCCACTGGCAACGATCTTGCAGCCAGCCTTGGGTAAGGATGATTCTGTGGACGTCAGAGCAGAGAGATGCAAGCATCCAGGTCTCTGAGGGCCTTGGCAAGAGGCTGCTTTTTGGTACTTCCATCCTTAGAACTGTCTAACCTTTGCACTGAGAATTATGTGAGCTATATCATAGGACTCAGGAGACAGAATGTGGTAGATCTGTATGGCTGACAGGAAAAAATCTGCAACATAGTACATGGTGGTAGTACCCTGCATGGAGTTTGATATCTTTTGTATACATTTTTTAAAGGATGCACGTACCTATATTTTCTGATAAATGAATAAAATATTTTCCTGGAAGGATACATCAGGAAACTAATCAGTGTTTACCTTCGAGCACACAGCTGAAACAACAAGGGGTAGAAACATGAAGGGAGAGGGACTTTTTCCTCTTATTTTATACTTTTCTATAAGGTTTCATTTTTCACTGTATTTCTGTATTACTTTTATGTGTTCACACATGGTAAGAACAACAGGGAGGTGGGATGGAATTTAATCAGCAATTTTGTCTGTTTCATGAAAAAAATATTTTCTGTAATGGAAAAAATTACAACTCTGGTCCTTATGTCTGAAAACGCCTGTTCCTGGCAGCACCTCTGCTGGTGGGGACAGCACACCTCCGCAGGGTGAGAAGGAATCCAATTTAGAAAGCACAACCTTTAGAGGCCAGTTAACACAAAGCACACCCTATTACAACCCTTTGAGGTACTGTATTGGTTTGCTAGGGTGGCCGTAACAAAGTGCCACAGACTGAGGGACTTAAACAACAGAAATCTGTTTTCTCACAGTCCTGGAGGCTAGAAGTTCAAGATCAAGGTGTTGGCGTGTTGGTTTCTTCGGAGGCCTCTCCCTTTGGCTTGTAGATGGATGTCTTCTCCTCCGTGTGTCTTCACATACGTTTCTCTCTGTGCATGTCCGTGTCCAAGCTTCCCTTTCTTATAAGGACACCAGTGGTTACTTGCAAGGTATTGATGGAAACCTTTCCACACCACTTCCAGAAATTTCCATTCAACAAATACTTATTGAAAACCTTTTATTTTCCAGACACTGTATCAGATGCTTGGCAAATATCCACCCTAATGACCTCATTTTAACTTAATTACCTTTGTAAAAACCGTAACTCCACATAGGGCCACATTTTGAGGTGCTGGGGTGTTAGGACTTCAGCACATGAATTTGGGACTGGGGGGGACACGATTAGGCCCATAACAGGTATCGGTTACCGTCCCCACTTTAGAGTTAAGGAAACAGAAGCTCAGAGAGGAGAATCAACCTGTCCTAGGTCACACAGCTTGAAAGTGTGGCAGTGGGATCACAAATCCAGACCTATTGGCACCATGGAATTTCCACTCCACTATGCTCTGTCCAGAAATAGCTACTGGGGAGTTTCAATTGATAACATGAAGAAAGTTCATATTTCACCAAAGAAATTTGCCTAATTCTGCCTAACCAAAGAATCAGGGGCTTCCCTGGTGGCGCAGTGGTTGGGAATCTGCCTGCCAATGCAGGGGACACGGGTTCGAGCCCTGGTCTGGGAAGATCCCACATGCCGCGGAGCAACTGGGCCCGTGAGCCACAGTTACTGAGCCTGCGCGTCTGGAGCCTGTGCTCCGCAACAAGAGAGGCCGCGATAGTGAGAGGCCCGCGCGCCGCGATGAAGAGTGGCCCCCGCTTGCCACAACTAGAGAAAGCCCTCACACAGAAATGAAGACCCAACACAGCCAAAAGTAAATAAATAAATACATTAATTAATTAATAAAAAAAAAAAAAAGAATCAGCCAGTTATCCCCTAGAATCCCATGAGCTTTTGTGGGAGTGTTTTGAACATTGCAAGGCAGCAAATCAGGACGTGTGGGTAAAGACAACAGTCATGGTTGACAGTAGGGGGCAAACCTTCTCAAATGTATTTCTCTGGCAGCCCAAATGCCATCCCTGCTCAGTCTTTGCCCCATCTCCTTCTCCTTCCCCTCACATGCTCTGCTCCAGCCTCACTGGCTTCCACACTTTTTCTCAAACATTCCTCAGGGTCTTTGCTCCAACCGTTCCCTCAGCCCAGTTGGCTCATTCCCCAGCACCCACCTGCCCGGCTCCCCACCCCTTCAAGTGTTTGCTCAGATCCCACCTTCTCAGGGAGACAGACCCTGACCATCCCACTTAATTCTTCTATCCACTCCTGTCCTTCTGACCCCTCTTTCTGATCTTTTACTTTCTTGCATTGCCCTTATCACCTTCCACCATACTACGTAATTTTTAATCTCTCATGTTTATTATTTATTGTCTATCTATGCTGTATAGAAGGTAATCTCCACAAGGGTAGACATCTTTATCTTGTCCACAGATATTTCCCAAGCATCTGATACAGTGTCTGGAAAATAAAAGGTTTCAATAAGTATTTGTTGAATGGAAATTTCTGGAAGTGGTGTGGAATGGTTTCCATCAATACCTTGTAATTAACCACAGAAAAGAGGATGTAGGAGGCTGTTCTGTGCTTTCGGTTCCCAGAGGACACAGTTTTCTCAGGGCTCCCTGGTCCCCTCCCCTGTGCCCTCATGGGGAGATGATCACTTGTCCCCACCCCACCCCACCCCACCCCTGCAGGCAGAAGGGCTATTGCCAGAATTCCAGTTTGACCTAGTTACATATCCTTTGAAGCCATGTAAGATACCAAAAACAAAGTTTTCAGCCTAAAATGCTGATCTGTTACAAGTTGAGAATTTTATAAACAAAATTGAGGCCCATTATTAAAACAATAGATAAAATAAAAAATGATCGTGGATTATTCCACATAACAAGCTGTTTATAGTTCTGTTTTGTTTGAGTCATTTCTTTCTTTTGTGAAGTCTGCGCTTTTGAAAAAAGCAGTTCTCTCAAAATACCTTAGTTTTTTGTTATGAGAAATTAGCCAAATTGCAAAGTCTGAGTAAACAGTCCCCACAAGACTTCCCTCACTTCCAACACTGCTCACAAATTTGGGAAGTTCCCAAGACCACCGTCAGGTTCAATAATTTGCTATAAAGACTCATAGAACTCATTGAAAGCTGTTATGCTCATGGTTATAGTTTATTACAAAGAAGGATACAGATGAAAATCAGCCAAGGGCAGAAGTGCATAAGACAAGGTCCATAGAGTGCAAGAGGGGTCCAAACTCAGAGCTTCCAATCATCTGATCGGGTGGAGTCCTGGACAGTGGTACCTCCTCCTGGCCATGATGTGTGGCAACGAGCACAGATGACCGCCAACCAAGGAAGCTTTGGCGTCCAGAGTTTTTATTGGGGCTCAGTTACCTACTGCCCACGTAGCTGGCCTTTCATCTCTAGCCTCTCCTAGATGTTTAGCTAATACCTTTGGTCTTCAATCCCTCCAGGAGTCAGAACTAACAATGTGCTCAGCGTCCCCAGGCAAACAAAGACACTCCTATCAGGCAGGACATTCCAGGGACCTAGAAATCACCTCCCAGGAGCTGAGGGCAAAGCCTAGACCTCTCTTTGGATAAGATAAACTCTTCATTACATACTTGTACATACATTTATTTTCTTCTTGAAAATTCACTGCTTTTATTATTTGCACAGAAAAGAATGCAAATGACCCAAATGTCCACTAAGAGGGGACTGATGGAATAAACTGTGGTACCTTCACACCATGGAGTACTGTTGAATGGTTAAAAGGAAAGAGGATATCTCTACATAACACGAAGTGATGGCCAGGATATGCTAAGTGAAAAAAGTAAGGTGGAGAAAAGTGGGTAGGAAATACTGCCATTTATCTAAGAGGGGGTTATGAATATATAAACGCATTTGCTCATATTAAAAACCAAAGGAAGGGTATACCAGAACCCTTTTTAAAGACTATCTTTGGGGGAATGAGGGAATAGGGACACCTCAACACTCAGAGTGTGGTCTCTAGATAGCCTATTCCACTCAAAGGAATCAGAGCTCCTTGGAGAAGTGGCTGATTCCAGGACCAGGGAAGGAAATACACAAATGATCCTGGAACATCTTGTCACACCAGAAAGAAGGAGGCTATCTGGGTCTACTAAGACAAAGTCAAAAGGACTTTGGAAGCAACCTGCAGAGTTTCCACTGGCCAACGATGGAATGATTTCAACACCAATAAGGAATACAATGGGAATAAATGGAAACATACTATGTGTGTTAAAAAAACAAAAAACAAAAAACTGTGAGTTTCTAATGATACTTTGAAAATACAGCTAGAGAATGCTAGGAAACCAACTCGTTATTTAGAAAACTGGTAAACAGAGGGGAAGATTCAAGCGCCTGTCCCACCTTTCTTAGTCAAATGATACTCAAGGTAACTAAGAGTGGATGATGGGAAGTTTCTCTTATTGAAGTATTCCAGCTGAGAATTGAAGAATTAAAATATGACCACTTGCAATCCCTGATGAGTTCATGGATATGGGCAATGATTACCCATGACTGCTAACAGAGAGAGAGAGAATGTCTTTTGCCTCCTTACAGGAGAACATACCACTGCCTACAGCATAGTCTTGCCCCAAACTAGAACCTGAATATGATCATCTCTAAATCAAACTATCAGTTTTGAGGAATACAGGCATAGCTCAGAGACATTGCAGGTTTGGTTCCAGACCCCTCAATAAAGTGAATATCACAATAAAGTAGTCACATGAATTTTTTGGTTTCTCAGTGCATATAAAAGTTATGTTTATACTGTAATCTATTAAGTGTGCAATAGCATTACTTCTTCAAAAAAACGTACATACCTTAATTTTAAAATATGATATTGCTAAAAAATGCTAACCATCATCTGACAATGCAGGGTTGCCACAAACCTTCAACTTTTAAAAAAATGCAATTTCTGCAAAGCACAATAAAGTGAAGTGCAATAAAACAAGGTATGTCTGTACAACGAACCAATGAATGTGTTAAATGATACCAAAGGGATGCAATTAATAAAATTCTGATTGTGGAAATTTCTATAAGACAAATCACCTGATTTCTTCAACCAACAAATTGAAAAAGAAAATGATGAGACAATCAGAGAAATTTGAACTGACTGGATATTTAATAATATTAAGGCATTATTAAATTTTTAGATGTAATAATGGTGTTGTGATTATGTTTTTGAGTCCTTATCTTTTAAAGATAAATATCAAAAATGTTGATGGGTAAAATAACAAGAGGTCTGAGATTTGTGTTAAACTAATGAGGAGAGGTGAGTAGGCCTACAGCTAGAACAACGTTGTCCATGGGTTGATAAATGTGGAAGTCCCCATGTAATGTGGACATGGGAGTTCATTATATTATCCTTTCTACTTTTGTATACATTTGAAATTACAACTCTCTCTGATTTGACTGCTCAAACTTAGGAGCCTTAATGTTGAGAGTTACTTTACGATATCTCCTTAAAATATCCTCTGTCTGTCACTTGGAATTTCCGTTGGTGCACACCAGGTATCCAAGACAGACATGCTCCCGTTCCTAAAATATGGTGAAGAAAGTCTAACCTGCATCACTAATCACCCACCTATTTGGAGGCAAATCTGTATATAGTCGCGACCTCCTTGGTTCACCCTGAGTCATCAGGGTTTGTGGAGAAATATTCTAGGAACTGGAGACAGGGTAAAATAATAGGAAACATACAGTGAGCCAGTTACACAATGGAGCTGCCAGGCCAACACAGAAAAGAAGAGCAAAAGAAATCCACAACATGTGGATACATAATATGTTTTCCACATCCAGCTACATCAGTGCTTCCCAAATCCTGATGCTGAACAGAATCATTTGTGGCACTTGTTAAAAATATAGATGCCCGGGCTTCCCTGGTGGCGCAGTGGTTGAGAATCTGCCTGCCAATGCAGGGGACACGGGTTCGAGCGCTGGTCTGGGAAGATCCCACATGCCGTGGAGCAACTGGGCCCGTGAGCCACAACTACTGAGCCTGCGCGTCTGGAGCCTGTGCTCCGCAACAAGAGAGGCCGCGATAGTGAGAGGCCCGCGCACCGCGATGAAGAGTGGACCCCGCTTGCCGCAACTAGAGGAAGCCCTCGCACAGAAACGAAGACCCAACACAGCCAAAAATAAAATTAATTAATTTAAAAAAATATATATATATATGTATATATATAGATGCCCAAGGGCTGTCCCTAGCAATGCTGCCTTAGTAGGTCCGGCGTTGGGCCCTCTGCACTGTATTTTGTAACAAGTCCACAGGTGCTTTTGATGCCTGATGGGGTTGGGGAACCACTGAGCTACACTGCCAATTATGAACAATTCACCAGTGTTTCTGGGAACTAATAGTTGGAGTTTTCAAACTCCTGGTATTAGAGAGAAAGATAGGAAGAAAGGAATGAAGAAAGCACAGAGGGAGGGAAGAAGGAAGGGAGGAAGGAAGAGGGAAAAAAAAGCCTCTTGGCATGGAATTTAGATTTTTAGAAGTGCTGAATCTCAAAAAGTTGATTCTCATTGTTCTCATCATAAAGTCACCATGAACACTGAATTAGTGAAAACTGAACCATTGCTTCTAGGGGAAATACAAGGTTAGGTTCCCGGGAGCCTGTGATCACAATGTTTCCTTAACCAGTCAACATAACCTTGTTTATGTGTGTTTCTGTCTAAATGACACCTTATTTGATACATACTGTTGATTCATTAACATTGAACCCATTGCCAATACACTGGGGCTCGTGCCTGATCAAATTGTATCTAACACACTTCTTTTCTCCATAAGGCACAGCACAGATTTCTTGAGCTCAGGATACTACACAGCACATTGACAGTATATTTGGGAGCTATACTGAACTGCAAAATCACCAACAGAAAACAGAAAAATGCCAAAAACATATGGCACTAAACAAATGGGAAAGGACACGTTTACAGTACAAGAGCTGGAAAAAAAGGCAGAACCTTTTTCGACCTCAGCTGGGAATGTGCACATCAGACAACTCAAAACTGTCACTGCTTTGCGCATGTCCATGAAAGACTGCAAACCGTCACAAGTGTTGACTTGTATATTACAAATAGATTTTAAGGAATAGGTGAATTTGTAAACATGGAATCCACAAATGAGAATGGATGGTGTTTTACAGACCCAGATTTGTTCCTATGGTAACTAGGTGGGTGGACTTGTCCCAAGCAGGCCACTTCTGAAAGAGCTGTGGTCATTTCAATGTGATGGCCAAAGACAAGGACATCCCATTTTGGACTTTTATGCAACAGTGAGAATTTACATAAATTTCTCTGCTTACCCAGGAGTCTTTTTCACCACAGTGTGTTTTGTTTCCCACCCCAGTCAGTGCATGGGAGTTGGGGAACATCCATCCTGATTACTTTGTTGCCCTGTAGGGTTTACTGTTGTTTTATCTCTTACACACTTCATACGCAGCACCCAGCACAAGCCACACCTCACAGTCTTACTCTTTGCCAACGATTTATTTTCAAGTCAGTCTCTTGGGTATGTCCCAGGTGCTCAGGAAAAGCATGTCAGATGAACAGACACATAGCTCTAAATTGTACAGCTGATTTGGTATGAAATACAGGAGAAAGAGCAGGCCTTTGGGGGCGGAGGTGGGAGATGTATCACTCTGAGTCCCAGCGGGAAAGAGATGAGACACTCAAATTTGGAAAATTTGAGGAGGGTTTAATAAAAGGACTACTTACAAAGGTGTGGGTGGGATGTAAGGGATGTGCAGTCCCTAGGCTTAGTAAGGCAGAGCTGGCAACCAGCGCCCACCCAGGCCACAGAGATGAGGGGAAGGGACTCTTTCTGGAGGGCAGAGGAGAGAGTACAGAGACAGGGCTGCCTTCAGAGGCGGCCAGTGCAAAATGAAAATGTGAGCACCTTTGCTCAAAAGGCGGAGAAAAATGACATTAAAGGTACTGAAATATAAACTTTTTCTTTTCTTCCTCAGGTAGGTCTCCCCTCCCCTCCCACTTAAACAGGCAAATTAAATCAGGATGTTCCAGGACCCACATCCTACATCTTGTGAGTGATTGATGACAATACTAATCTTTGAATTCCTGAGAGAGAGATAGCACTGCTTTTAGTTTACTAACTTAGCAGTGAGGAATGGAGGGGAAGTTCCAGGGGCTTCCACTTGGCCTTTGTTACCATAAGAGTCAACATTAATTGTCATGGAGCCAATGTGCAGATTCTGCTAGTTTCCAACTAAATCTATTTCCAGTGTCTATTCTGGGAATGGGGTAAAAACCCCATGGGAAGGGTCTTTGATTCTTGGATTCAGACCATAACCTTCAACCATAACCTGACCTCCATAAGCTTGTACTCTGACTAGTGGACCATTGTGGCACTTGTGGCTGCAAAGGACCCCCTAAGTTCAGAGCTAGTCTCCTACAACCTTTGGAAGGTCTGGGTATTTCCCATTCTCCAGTGCACAGTCATCTTGGCAGATGGCTGCAGGCCTCCCTGGGAAAGGCGTGGAGGAAGATTCAGTGTACCTCTGTGGCTCCATAGCCAGACCTTTACTCAAAGGGATACAGCCTGTACCCCAATTAAGAGCCTCTGGATTGGGACCTCCCTGGTGGTCCAGTGGTTAAGACTCTGTGCTTCCAATGCAGGGGCATGGGTTCGATCCCTGGTCAGGGAACTAAGATCCTGCAAGATGCAGAGCAGAAAAAAAAAAAAAAAATTTAAAAAGAGCCTCTGGATCTAAAACCTGGCTTAGTCTGGGGTTGGATCACAGGCCGTGAATCTTCACTGTGGCAAATGGAGTTAGATTTCTGCTTAACAGACTAGAATTTTTCTGCCTATATGTTAAGCAACTTAGAAGATTTCACAACTAGTTCACTTCTAGGGACTTCATGATTGATTGAACCATTGCCACAGATGCTTGCCAATCAGAACACTCTGATAACCTCCCGTGTGTTACTGTGATTTCAGCTAAGCATAACCCCTTGGCCTCTATCATGCCAGGGTCCAATTATTCCCTTTGAGATCAGGAAATACAAATCCACTGAGCATCCTAGAAACAGTGGAACTGTTACACTCCCAGGCCCAAAGGAATGGTGGGGACGGGGGAGCAATTACTAGAACCCAGAAGGAGAGAGTCATGTAGAGAAGGTTGCCTTAAAAGAGTAGCAACTGTCAGTCAAAGGGCATAGCCAAGAGCAAGCACCCCTGAAGGGAATGACCTACACTGTGGGCGGGGAGGGATATTTTAAATTCACTCTTCTTTCTCCTAATAGCCTTCAGGAGCTCCCCTCATATAAAACCAACCAGAAGAGGCTTCCCTGGTGGCGCAGTGGTTGAGAATCCGTCTGCCAGTGTAAGGGACATGGGTTCGAGCCCCGGTCCGGGAAGATCCCACATGCTGCAGAGCAACTAAGCCTGTGCGCCACAACTACTGAGCCTGTGCTCTAGAGCCCGCGAGCCACAACTACTGAAGCCCACGCACCTAGAGCCCATGCTCCACAACAAGAGAAGCCACAGCAAGGAGAAGCCCGTGCACTGCAACAAAGAGTAGCCCCGCTCACCGCAATCAAAGAAAGCCCACGCGCAGCAACAAAGATCCAACACAGCCAAAAATAAATAAGTAAATAAAATAAAAATTTAAAAAAAAAAAAAAAAAAACCAACCAGAAGCCAGAGGGCAAGGGAGCCCACTGATATGGTCAAGTACGTCAACCTCCTGAGGCAGAAATGGAATGGATAGAGGTTGGAGAACATTAGGGGTAAGTTTTGGACATATTGAACTTGAAGTGCCTGTGGGATATTCACAAACAAATGTCTAGTAGTTGGCTGGAAATTTGGACATAGTACTTAAAAGAGAAGTTGGGGAAATATAGATTTGGATAAATAGAATAGAATATTCTAGATGGAATACGTAAAGTAAGAAGAAATAGGCACCTGGAAAAACACCAAAACATAGGGATGGGCAAAATAGGAGTTGGTGAGAGGTAGAAGATTGGGTAAAGATATGTCTGGGAAACCAAATATGGAAACTGAAAAGTTTGGGCCTTCTGTTCTTTAATTCAGCCCTGACAAAAAAATCAAACTGCATGCAGAAATGAAAAGTTTAGCAGTTTGCAAAAAAAAAATTAGGAGACAAAATAGGAGATTCTTGACACAGGAACTTTGAAAAACCAAGACCGTGAGCTGGCCATGTAGGCGAAAGTAAAAGCTAGAAAATGATGGTAAAACATTCATCTTCGATGGTAAAAGGTGCTGTAAAAGGAGAAACTTTTTTAGTTTGTGTGGTAGGCAAAAAATGGTCCCCCCCAAAAATAGCCACGTCAAAACTCTGAACGTGACCTTATTTGGGAAAAGGGTCTCCGTAGATGTAATTAAATTAAGGATCTTGTGATTAGGTCATCCTGGATTATCTGGGCGGTCCCTAAATCCAATGACAAGTGTCTTACCAGAGACAGAAGAGGAGAAAACACACACACACAGAGGAGAAGCCCATGTGAAGAAAAGGCAGCGACTAGAGTGATGTGACCACAAGCCCAGGAGCATCTGGAGCCACCGGAACCTCGGAAGAGGCAGGGAGGGTTCTCCCCTAGGGCCTTCTGAGAGAGTGCGAGCCTGTAAGACCTTGACTTCAGACTTCTAGCCTCCAGAACTGGGAGAGAGTAAATTTCTGTTGTTTTAGGTCACCAACTTTGTAGTAATTTATTACCACAGCCCTAGGAAACAAATACAGTTCGGTTAAAAAATAATAAACGAAGAAATGTGTTTCTCCTATAATTGTGTTTCTCTAGTATCATGGTGAAATTCAGCTCTGCAAATTTTAAGTCTATTTTTTTTCTCATAGCTCTTCATTACTAATCCAGTGCAATTAAAATTTTTCTAACGCACTATGTACTTAATGATGACTGATCCTCGGCACTATTAAATAAAATACCATTATTTTGGTAGCTACGCTAAAAAACATTTACCTTGAGCGTACTAAAAATATGAGCTTTAACCCAGATTGAGATTAAGTTTCCTTCCTGACAAATAAATACTTATTTTTAGTCTTGTTATCTTGTTTGTTAGCTAGAAGTTCCTCGAGACATCTTGACTTTAGCTTACTGAGCTTGCCTTTGGAAAATAATCTTTAACCTTGTTTGTTATGGGGAGTTTTATTTACTCATTCTATATTTGTTTTGGAAATTATATTTGTTAGAATATGTTTCTTATAGGAAATTAAATGTATTCACCCATCATGTAGCAGAGTACTTCCTAAATGCTAATGTACCCATGAATCACTGGGGTCTTGTTAAAATGCACATGATAAGACAGTAGGTCTGGGATGGTGGGGAGAGGGAGCAAGAGTCTGCATTTCCAGCAAGCTGGTGCTACTGGTCCTTGCCCAGTCTTTGAGTCAGAAGGAAGTAATGTACCTATTGATACTAGGGCATCTGTCTCTCAATCCACTAATTCACCCTCTGTGTTCTGTGATGCCACAGGAATATAAGCATCTGAAATTCACTTCTTAAACAGAAAACATTAAGATTCATTGTCTGGCTTTCTCCCTTCAGGCTCCATTATAATAAATACCTGTGCCTGATTCATTCTTAATGTGAGAATATTTCCTTTGCTACAGAGGACAGTTTCCAAGATGGAGGATCAAGTACCATCATGAGTTTGAGCAGAAGGAAGATCGAAAATGGTCACTCAAGTTCTTAACAAGAAAGTCACCCGTGACCTTAGCAAGAGTCGTTGCAGTGGAGTGAAGGGGACAACAGTGGGTTGAGAAGGGAATAAGAAGCAAGAACACGCAGAAAACCAATGTAAAATACTCCTTGAACATTTTTGGTAATGATGGAAAGACACTGGACAGTAGCTTGCAGAGTGGGGTTGAGCAGGATAAAATGAAGGGGTGTGTGTCTGTGTATGCACTGCACCCACGTGGGTGTGTGTAACTGATGTACACTTTCCACGTGCCCAGGTGACACACATGTGGTCACTTTTCTTTCAATTTTTATTCAGTCTCTGATCCCACTGTCTTATTAGCAGGAAATCAATCAGCTTCCTCTCGAAGACTTTTTGTTTCCATAATTCTTCCAAGAGTAGCAGTGCCTGTGTGGTCCAAAGGGGTTCAGATGGCTTCCACAAGCCAAGCGGAGAGAGAGACAGAGCATCTCATTAGCTTCTATTTTTATTGCCACCTGCTGCTGTGGGAGGGCTCTTCTCTCTCTAAAGTCTTCAGCCTGGGCTGCCAGTATCTGTACATCTGTACAGTAATGTATCTACATTAGGACTTTCATAGGGGAATCATTTGAAGAGAACTAATTTGCACTAATTCAAATAAACTTTCTCTGAAATTGTTCTCATATACAATGACTTTACCCAAAAAAAAAATAGTATAAGAAATGTACCTCTTCTAAATCCTACCATAATGTGCAATCTCTCCTTGTTCTAAACAAAAGAATAGTTTGGAATATTGGTATAAGTATTGAGAAAGTGAAATGAAACTTCAGTGATCGGGTAAAAAACTGTTTTGCAAGTCAAATGGTTTCCAATTCTTTGAATTCCACAAAATTAAAAGAAAACCAAAAGAGATGTCAGATGATGACTCACTAGAAATAATTTTTGATAACAGAATACCATGGAATTATTTAGGAAAATAAATCAGAAAGAGTTCAAAGAACTTAATGACATTTCTTTAACAAAACTTCTTTCATTTTTATACATTTATTTATGCAAAAAACCTTCAGTGACTACCTTATTTTATAAAAAGGAATAAAATTATTGCTGAATGCTAGCAATAAGTAATATTCATTCATGGATACATGAATAGGAAAAAAAAAATCAGCCTGGTCCACGTCAATGGGTCATGCACTTCCAATAATAGTTTATTTTTTATGTTTAATATTTATCGAAGTTGTAATATTTATGTTTAGATTAATTGTATTCTACTGATACTTACAATAATAAATTAATCCAGAAGACAATTTGTCACAAGAAAAAGTTTTAAATATAAACATACATATGTATACATATACATTCTTTCCCCCTACATATGGGGTACATAGGAACAAATTACTCACAAGCATAAAAATACATATTGAAATAGGATAAAATTTGGAAAGACACTCTTAACAAAGGGCTTGTTCATGTAGCTTTTAAATGGATGATAGAGGGTAGTATTTGAATTCCAATGAATCCCTCTTAAAGACTGGTATGACAATTTGATTTTTTTTTATATTTCTTAAATTTTATTTACAAATAACAGTTGTTTCATATGTCATTATTCAAACTAATAATTACCCAGATTAAATCTAGATTAGTTGAGATTAAGTCTTTTGAAAAGGAACCTCTATAGGGAACAATAATATTAATGAATGAATTCTAACTGTTAGATTTCCAAGAAGTGGCATTGATTACTCAGGAAGGCTAGGTTTTTATTAAAATGTACAGATTTGGAGGCAATCATACTCTTTGTTTTAATGCATACTTAATAATAATAATAATAATAACAGAAAATAAAGTGGAAGATCCAATATATAACATGAATTATCCTAAATGTGTTTCTGTAATGAGATATCGTTAATCCATTTTCCCTGAGGAAGATAATTTGATTTTAATATGTCAAATTTTAATGTCACTTTGCTTCTGGCAGTGGCTTGTTTCAGGCAAACTTCCCAGTGAGAATAACTAGAAAATCCTAACAAAACATTTTTTTAAAAAAATCTGAGGCAGCAAGGAGCTGCAGGGAGCCAACATCCTGGAAAGAGGGAACCCAGAGAGTGACCTCACACTTGACTCGGCTTCTCTCTTCAAGGCATTTGCCAATTGGCAGGTGGGGACTGAGAGGCTGAGCCAAACACAGCAGGTGAGATGCTGAGATGCTGGAGTAGAGCTGGTGATGTGTCAGTGCTGGGAGAACAAACACTCGAGTTCAGGACCTGCCAGAGATAGAGCCCTGTTAAATACCTCGGACTTTCAGGAGAGACCCTAAAAGGCTATAGTCTATAAGGAAGGATGAAGTAGAAATAGATCCACCTTTACAAGGACTGAAGCCTACCTTTTTCACTCAGTCCCTAACAGGACACATTTATGTTAGTCTTTAATAAGTCAAAGATGAATGTTGTAACCTCTAGGGAAAACATCAAAAGTAAAAGAATGTATAATTAATAAACTAATAGGGAGGGAAAAGAGAATAATAAGTTCCACCTCAGAAGCAAGATAAATCCTCTCTGGATTAAGATATTGTCCACAGATTCAAATTATGAAGAATTTTTTGGGGGAATTGCCTGTCGGTCCAGTGGTTAGGACTCCATGCTTTCACTGCCGAGGGCCTGGGTTCAGTCCCTGGTTGGGGAGCTAAGATCCTGCAAGCCACATAGCCAAAAAAGAATTTTTCTTAGAAAGACAAAGACTGAAATAGATAATAAAAAGAGACCCATAGGAAATACAGACATTTGGAGTTATTAAACAGAAACCTTAAGATAATTATGATTAATATGCATAATAAATTAAATGACAAGATGGAGACTCCTGAATGAGAACCAAAAATCATAGAAAAGAATCACACAGAAATTCTAGAAATTTAAAATAAAAGAACTGAGTTTAAAAGGTCAGTGGATTGGGACTTCCTTGGTGGCACAGTGGTTAAGAATCTGCCTGCCAATTCAGGGGACACAGGTTCAAGCCCTGGTCCAGGAAGATCCTACATGCCGCAGAGCAACTAAGCCCGTGCACCACAACTACTGAGCCTGCGCTCTAGAGCCCATGCTCCACGACAAGAGAAGCCACCGCAATGAGAAACCCACCAAAATAAATAAATTATAAAAAAAAAAAAGTCAATGGATGGATTTCACAACAGAGTGGACACAGCTACAGAGGGAATCAGTGAAAGAAGATAGATCAGAATAAAATATTGAGACTAAAACACAAAGAAACAAAAAGGTAGAAAAGTCTGAAATTAGCATAAAGTACATATAAAACAGAGTGAAAATGTTTAACACATAGTGATCTCAAAAGTAGAAGAAAAAAATAATGGGCAAAAGCAATATTTTAAAATGTAGTAGCCAAGAATTTTCCAAAACTGATAAAAACATATCAAGTCACAGATCCAAGAAACTCTATGAGCCCAAGATAGATCAATACAGATAAAAACTCACTTAAGAATAGCATATAAAATTACTAAAAATTAAAGTAAAGGAGAAAATCCTAAAATTAGCCAGAAGAACGGTAAAACTTTGTTACCATGAAAGACATAAAAATAGAACTGATGGCTGGCTTCTCAACAAAAGCAATAGAAGCCTGAAGAAAAGGTAATGATATCTTCAAAACACTAAAGGAAAATAACTGCCATCCTAGAATTCTATGCCCTGAAAATTATCCTTTCAAAATAAAAGTGAAATAAAGATAATTAAGCAAATCACAGTTGAGAGATTTCTTTAGCAGCTGATTTGCACCACAGAATATACTAACTGGAGTTTTTAGGCAGAAGGAAAATAATTCTAATGGAAGCACAGAGATACAAGGAGGTATGAAGAGCAATGAAAAGGTTAAATATGTGGGTGAATCCTAATGAATATTGGTTGTAAAACAATAATAATAATGGTCTGTGGTGTCAAAATATATATACAGAATTTAAATAACAACAAGGGCACAAAACAACCCAGTTTTTTAAAGTGGGGGAAAGACATTTCTCTAAAGAAGATACACAAATGGCCAATAATCACATGAAAAGATACTGAACATCACTTGTCATTAGGAAAATGCAAGTCAAAATCATAATGACATACCACTTCACATCCAGGAGAATGTTCATGATAAAAAAAAAATTGAAAAAACAAAGTTGGAGGACTCACACTTCCTGATTACTAAACTTACTACAAAGCTACAGTAATCAAACAGTGTGGTACTGGCATAAGGACAGACACATAGACCAATGGAATAGAATAGAGTCTAGAAATAAACCCTCACATACATGGTCAACTGATTTTCAGCCAGGATGCCAAGACCATTCAATGGGGAAAGGACAGTCTCTTCAACAGATGATGTTGGGACAATTGGATATGCACATGCAAAAGAATGAGGTTGGACCCTTACCTTATACTATATACAAAAATTAACTCAAAATAAATCAAAGACCTAAATTTAAGAGCTAAAACTATAAAATTCTTAGAGGAAAACACAGGAGAACATCTTCATGACATAGGATTTGCAATGATTTCTTGGGTATGACACCAAAAGCACAGGCAACAAGAAAAAGTGGTTAATTGGACTTGATCAAAATGTAAAACTTCTGTGCTTCAAAGGACATTATCAAGATAGTAAAAAGACAACCCACAGAATGGGAGAACATATTTGCAAAGCATACATCTAAAAAGGGATTAATATACAAAATAAATAAAAAGCTACTAAAATCAACAACAACAACAAAAACAATCTAAAACAAAAACGGGCAAAGAACTTAAACAGGCATTTCTCCAAAGAAGATATACAGATAGCACATGAAAAGAACCTCAACATCACTAACCATTAGGGAAATGCAGATCAAAACCACAAAGAAATACCACCTCAACCATTAGGATCGCTGTTATATTTTTTTTAAAAGGTAAGAATGGGAAGAAATTAGAACCCTGGTGCATTGCTAATGGGAATGTAAAATGGGGCAACCTCTATGGAAAACACAATGCAGGTTCCATAAAAAGTTAAACATAGAATTATCATATGATCCAGCAAATCCACTTCTAGGTATATACCCAAAAGAATGGAAAGCAGATACTTGGATAACAATGTTCATAGCAATATTATTCACAATATCCAAAAGGTGGAAACAACTTGTGTCCATCAACAGATGAATGAGCAAACAAAATGTGGTCTTTTCATATAAATGGAATATTATTCAGTCATAAAAAGAAATAAAATTCTGATACATGCTACAACAAGGATGAACCTTGAAAACGTTATGTTAAATGAAATAAGGCAGACACAAAAGGACAAATATTGTATGATTTCACTTATATGAGGTACCTAAAAAAGGTAAATTCATAGAGACAGAAAGTAGAATAGAGATTACTAGGAGGCTGGAGAGAAGGAGGTAGGGTAAGTTACTATTTAGTGGGGACAGAGTTTCTGTTTGGGATGATGAAAAAGTTCTGGAAATGGATAGTTGTGATAGCTGCACTTAAAAATGGTTAAAATGGTAAATATAACATTATGTATTTTTACTACAATAAAGAACTTCTCCTCAGATTGCATCCATTACAGTTTAATCTTTGTGTGGTAAAGTCATATGGGTTTTTGGCAAATACATAATGCCATGTATCCACCATTACCATATCATACAGAGTAGTTCATCACCCTAAAAAATCCACAGTGCATTTTTACACGGTGCAACCCTTCTCCCTCCCCCAAACCCATGGTAACCACTGATATTTTACTATGTCTGTAGTCTTGCCTTTTCCAGAATGCTATGTAATTGGAATCATGCAGTAAGTAGCCTTTCAGACTAGCTTGTTTCATTTAGCAATATGCATTTAAGATTAATCCATGTCTTTTCATGGCTTGATGGCTCATTTCTTATTTGTAAATAATATTCCATTGTATGGATGTAGCACTGTTTGTTTACCCCTTTACCTATTGAAGAACACCTTGGTTGCTCCCAACTCTTGGCCATTATGAAGAAAGAGGCTATAAACATTCATGTGCAAGTTTTATGTGGACATAGTTCCAAATCAGTTGGGTTTACCTTTTATTATTTTTTACATTAATATGTAAGGTTAACTTTTTAAAAATGTACAATTCTATAAATTTTAACACACATATATATTTGTGTAACCACCACCACAATTGGGATACAGAACAGTTCCATCACCCTAAAAAATTCCTTTGTGCTACCCCTTTGTAGTCAAATCCCTCCCCTGCCCTAACCCTTGACTACCACTGATCTGTTGTCTAACCTATAGTTTTGCCTTTTCCAGAATGTCATATAAATAGAATCATATAGTTTGATGTCTAGTTTCTTTCATGTAGCAAAATGCTTTAGAGATTCTTCCCTGTTGCCATGTTCATCAAGAATAATCCCTTTTCAGTGCTGAGTGCTGTTGCACTGTATAGATATAACATAGTTTATTCATTCATTCACCCATGAAAGGACATGTAGGTCTTCTCCAATTTTTGGCTATTATGAATAAAGCTGCTAAAAAAATTCATGTACAAATTTGAAGGTAAACATGAAGTTTCATTTCTCTAGGACAAATACCTAGGAATGGAATTGCTGAATCAACTAGTCAGTGTGTGCTTAACTTCATAAGAGATTGATCAACTGTTTTCAGAGTGATGACACCATTTTGCACCTGCAACTAGAGATGTATGAGAGTTCTAGTTTCTCAGAATCCTTGCCAACATACTTGGTATTGTTATTTGAAAAATGTTTTCACTCTTCTAATAGGTGTGTAGTGGTATCTCATCATAGTGTTAATTTGCATGTTCTTAATAACTGATGATGTTGAACATTATTTCATGTGCCTACCTTCTGTATATTTTCTCTGGTAAAGTGTCTGGTAAAATCTTTCCCCATTTTTATAAAGCCGTTTGTTTTCTCGCACTGAGTTTTTAGAGTTCTTTATGTATTCTGCACACTGTGTTTGTTGGATATGTGATTTTCAAATATTTTCCCCAGTCTTTGGCTTGTCTTTTTGTTTTCTTAACAGTGTCCTTAGCAGAGTAAACTTGTGTAATTTTGATAAAGTTCAATGTATGGATTGTACTTTTGGTATCATAATAAGAGTTCTTTGCCTAATCCAAGTTCATAAAGATTCTCTTCTAAAAGTTTATAGCTTTTTGTTTTACATTTAAATCTACAATCCATTTTGAATTGATTTTTATATATAGTATGAGTTGAGGGTCAAAGTTCTTATTTTACTTATGGGTGTCCAATTATTCCAGCACCATTTGTTAAATACTATCCTATACCTACCAAACTGCCCTCATATCTTTGTCAGAAATCAATTGACCATATTTTTGTGGGTCTATTTCTGGAATTTATTCTGTTCTATGTTAATGTCTTCTTAATGTTGAAGCAAAGGAAGATCTTAGACCAATTGTACCTGTGAGCAAAGGATTAACAACAATCATCCTCCACTGAAAAAAAGTGACCTTGGATTATCTTTCCAGCCCCTTTTCCCTAGAAACCTGACAGAGCTGGAACGTCTATATTGCTTATGGTAAAAATGAGCCCTGATTGGTAAAATGCATCTAGATTACAAGGACCATGAGTGGAGTATAAACGCCAGTGGAAAGCCATAGCTCTGGGCTTCCCTTAGTGTGGTGACTTGTAACTGGGACTTGTGGCCTGGAAGCTCTGCCTATGGGATGATTATGCAGGATGCTGATTCCTATTTGGGACTTGAGCTTGGCTCTCACACCCACCTCTGTGATCTCATTCTCTCACATGTAACTCTCCACTTGGACTGCTCTGTGTGCTGCTATGAAACTATTGCTGAGCAACACACTTGACACTGCCAGGTCAGAATACTGTTTCCTAACCTCTGTCCTATCCAAGTGTGGCCTATTATAGTCATTGAGTTTGATTGTCTAGTTAGGCCTAAGACCAGCCAGTGGTGGGCATTACTGTAACTAACCAATTCTTCCTTGTACCAGTTGATGTAATACATCTGCTTTATTGTTAGAATACCTAATGGCTGAGAATACAGATTTGAGATCTGTGAGGAATGAGCAAAATAGTTATACCTCACTTCCTTGCAGTGCCTAACCTAAACACCATCTTCTCCTCACTGCAATAGTTTTATACTTGACTTTCTTTAGTGTCCCAGTTAAGAAAGATGGTCAATATTACTTGACCCAGGAATTCATTGAGACCTCATCATAGTTCTCCCAAGTCTTAAACCAAAACTCTAAGGATATGCTATTCTCATAGGCGATCCCTTTGATCCCATATGGAAATGTCCTCTTCTTAGGTTCCTCTGATCTGGATGATTCTAAGACTTACTGTAAACATCTGCTCACTGACCTGGCCAAGACATATTGGCTGAAGGAAGGAGAGTATCTAAGAAGCGATTACAAACTAATCAAAATTATCCAAGATCAACCATGGAAAGACAGTCAGAAGGATTTCTGGGTTTAATCGGATATTGGGTACAATGGGTACCAAACTTTTCTGAAATAGCAAGGACTCTATACAATTTGACTAAGTCGAATATCTTAGAATGTCTTCCATGGAATGCAGAAAAGGAAAAAGCTTTCTGAGATCTCATAACATCTTTCTACAGTCAGCGAAACTGGATCTTCCAGATTAGCATAAACCTTTTTGTGTGTGTGTATGTACATGAAAGGATAGGTTTGGTTTCCTTTCTGTTAAATCACTAAAATCAGGTTAATTTTAATAATATGCAAACAGGATCATGCAGCTCCCCTGCTATTAAAAAAAAAAAAAAAAAAGCCTGCCTATTTCACTGTGAATAAAATCAGAGTGGCCTGGGGTTGGGGGAAGGGACAGATTGGGACTTTGGGAACTCTGCTCAATACTCTGTAATAACCTAAATGGGAAAAGAATTTGAAAAAGAATAGATGCATGTATATGTATAACTGAATCACTTTGCTGTACACCTGAAACTAGCACAACATTATTAATCAACTCTACTCCAATATAAAATTAAAAATATAAATTAAAAAAAAAATCAGAGTGGCCTGAAAGTCCTGTCCACATTTCCTACCTCCCTTCCTCTCCTGCCACTCAAGTTCTCACTAAGTCAGCCTTTTGCAGCCTCACAATGTTCACAGATGTATTCCCTCAGCCACGGGAAGGCCCTTCCCTGCTATTCCTACTCCTAAGTCTGCCTTCAGATTTTCAATGTAAAGTCCATAGGAGGCTTCCCTTGACCACTCCCACCCTCCCAACCTTGATTACCCTCCTTTGGGTTCCCTCAGACATGGTACATGGTACTTTTCCATCTACACACTGATTAGTGTTTGTAATGCTGTATTTATTTGTGTGAGGATTTGGTTGTTGTCATTTTTTTCTCTTAGCCAGTAGATCCTGGAGACTGGCTCAGCATGGATTACGTTGCACTGAATATCTGGCACAGAGTATGCACTCAGGAAATACTGGTGATAATTAATGAATTATAGGTGACCACTTACCTCGGAATTATGAGGAGACTGGTTTGGGGTCTTACTCAGAAGGATTTTTCTGTTCTCTCTGAAGGATTATAGGAGACCACTCTACTGTGCATGTCTCCAGAATTATAGAACAGAGAGGCAGACGTGAAGAAGTGTTTTATGGTTTCTGCCAAAGAGAAGAATCAGCTTTCCCCGTAGCACCCCTTGCATTTTTGATTCTGTACTGGGAGGAGATGATTCACACTTAGAAATCACACAACCAGGTATATTTAGTTGATATTGCTTGCCCACCTCCCCTCAGTCCCAGACTCTTAGAGTGTGTACTTACTGGTGGGGGCAGGTGAGTTCGTTCAGCACGACACCCAACCATGCAGGGATTTCTCTTCCCACACCCAACAGTTCAGGGGACAAGAATGGGAAACAAAGGCTCTGGCAGTTAAACTCCGAGACTCAGGGTGTGGGCTTGTGGCCTGGGGACAACTGGCCCAGCAAGAGTTCTTCAGGGCCAGAACTCAAGGACCTACTGAGTTGAATGTTCCATTTTAATCATGGCAAAGCTATACCTTTTAGGGTGTAAAATGCCTGCTGTGTTGCTTATGGCCCTGGAGTTGTAGAGGAAACCAATTCCATTTACATATATACTTTTTTTAATATTCTTTTTTTGTGAATATTCTTTTCCGTTATGGTTTATCCCAGGAGACTGGATATAGTTCCCTGTGCTACACAGTAGGACCTTGTTGTTTATCCGTTCTAAATGTGATGGTTTGCATCTACCAACCCCAAACTCCCAGTCCATCCCTCTCCCTCTCCCCCTCCACACCCCTCCCTCCACGAGTCTGATCTCTATGTCTGTGAGCCTATTTCTGTTTTGTAGATAGGTTCATTTGTGCCATATTTTAGATTCCACATCTAAGTGATATCATATGGTATTTGTCTTCCTCTTTCTGACTTACTTCACTTAGTATGATAATCTCTAGTTGCAATACATATATACTTTAAATGAACTTACAACGAATAAAAGTCTAATACTGTAAATGGTAGTATCTTTTCCCCTGGCAAGCACTTCAAACAGCAAACTCAATAGTGGCAGTTAATGTATTATTCAAAAGACACTCTTGTAATCAGTTAACTCATTACACTTGACTATTCAGCCTGTAAATCCACAGTAATCATCACCTCAAAGTTGGTTGACCATTATCAAGTCTACTAAAATGTTCCGTTGAAACAACGTACCCAGGGGAAAAATACAAAGTCTCAAGCCAGGGACACACTGGCTTTTTAAGAGGGATTTAAATCTTACACAGCTGTCTCCTCTCCAGAAGTTCCATTCTTCCGTCTGGCCAGAGTTCCCTTCTGCTAAAACAAGGGCATTTCTACGGTCTCTGCCAGGTCTATGTGTCTAAGGTTTTCCCATATTTAAGGCTCCAATGTACATGATCTGGGTTTATTTTTGGCTATGCCTCATGGCTTGTGGGATCTTAGTTCCCTGACCAGGAATCGAACCTGGGCCCTCGGCAGCAAAAGGGTGGAGTTCTAACCACTGGACCCCCAGGGAATTCCCATCTGGCTTATTTTTGACACAAAGGCCACTTAGGGGTGAGGCACGGATTCCAAGTGAAGTTCAAATTTGCAATAACACCAGTGGCCCAAGTACACAAGGTCAGGCTGCCAAAACTGGCTTTTAAAAATGCCTTGGAGCTATTGAACCATACCAAGCTCCTCATTTTACAACTGAGAAAACAAAGGTTCAGGGAAATTTAGTTTTTTCTTCTGATTATCCTACTTATCTTTCAAGATTCAGTTCAGCCACCCACAAAGAAGCCTCCTCTGACCACTCCCTGCCTGTCATCAACACCAAATATTTATTGAGGGTCTGTTATGTGCCAGCCCCTGTCGTAGGTACTTGGGATTCATCAGCATACAACTGAGACAAAAACCCCTGCCCTCAAGTAGTTTACATTACAGTGGGAGAGCTGGAGATAAACCATTAGTGTAATAAGTAAATCCTACAGCAAGTGGAAGGCAGTAAGTACTATGCAGTAGGAGAACAAAGCAGGAAAACAGAGATCCGGAGTGCCAGAGAGTGGGGATTGGTTGGGCTTATGACTTTTAAATAGTCAGGTCTCATTGAGAAGGTGACAGTTGACAAAAACCTAAAGGAGGTGAGGGAGTGGTTAAGATTCTGCACTTCCAGCGCAGGGGGCACAGGTTGATCCCTGGTCAAGGAACTAAGATCCCACATGCCAAGTAACATGGCCAAAAAAAAAAAAAAGGAGGTGAAGGAGTTAGTCATTCAGGTATCTGGGGGAAGAGTATGCCAGGCAGGGGAACTGCACATGCAAATGTTCTTAGGTAGCACGGAACCTTGTGAGCTCAAGAAACAATGAGCAGGGACTTCCCTGGCAGTCCAGTGGTTGAGACTTCACCTTCCAATGCAGGGGATGCCGGTTCGATCTCTGGTCGGGGAGCTAAGATCCCAAAAGCCTCGCGGCCAAAAAACCAAAAACATAAAACAGAAGCAATATTGTAACAAATTCAATAAAGACTTTAAAAATGGTCCACATCGAAAAAAAAAATCTTAAAAAAAAGAAAAAAGAATGAGCAGAAAAACAAATGAAACAGTGAGCAGGCCAGTGAGATGTAAGAGGTAGAGGAGAGCTGACCATGCAGGGGCTTTGGGCACTGCAGAGTTTGAGCAGAGGCCTTGCATGGTCCACCTTCTGATTTCAAAGGCTCACTCTGGCTGCTGTATTGAGAATAGAATGTCGTGGACAGATATGGAAGCACAGAAACCTGATAGGGGCTATTGCAGTATCTCAGGTAAGAGATGATGGTAGCTTGGGTGCAGTGGTAGCAGTAAGGTGAGAAGAAGTTTAATTCTGGTCATATTTTGAAAGTAGAAATGTTGATGCAAATAATCAATAAACAATCTATAATAAGAATAGAAGAGAGTTTTATTTGAGCCAAACTGAGGACTATAGCCTGGGAAACAGCCTCTCAGTAGCTCTAAGGGACTGCTCTGAAGGGGTAGGGGAGGAGTATATATACATGATTTTTTTTGGCTAGGAAATACACGTAGTCAAGCATACATCTTGATAAAAGATTACTGCCAATCACAAAGAACACATATCACAACTTAATGATTTTAGTGCCTTTCTATGTAAGAGAAGATGCAAAAATCTGGGGTCATTGAAATTCTTTCTGAGGTATGCATCTTAACTACCTAGGGACCATCTATTCAAATCACAGAATGACCCATCCATTTTTTTTTTCCCTGAATTTCCCTCAGGGGGTACTCTAGGTGGGCAACTGCAGTGGGTTGCTACTTATCCCTTTGTAGTACTAGATGATGGGCAATTTCTTTAATGGTTAATGCAGGTGTATAATGTATGTTTGACAGGCCATAAGACAGGCTGTTTTAGTTAGCATAAAGTTCAAGGCACATCACGTATAAGCCAGAATGACTTCCCTGTACCTCAATATGTGAAGATTTCTTCCACTAGAACCTACAGGATTGACTAATAGATTGAACGGAATATGAAAAAAGGAGAAGGTTTCTGAGGGTTTTTTTCTTTTTTAAAGGCTAAGCTACATACGTAACTGTATATTCCAGTTCATCAGAGTGTGTCATAATTATTTCTTTCCATCTCTTTCACTCTGCACTAAGCTGTCTGAGGGCAGCTGTTGTGCCATATTCACCTCTACATTCCCAATACCTACTGCAACATTCAAGAAATATTTGCTAAGTAAATGATCATTAAGCATGGCAGACTTGAATTCACATTGGACCCAATACTGTCTTTATCATCACCCTAATAAGATAGGTTTCATCTCAAGTATGAAAGTCCATTTGCTGATATCTATAGAGAGGCTAGGTCAGGCCCACGCTCTAAAAAGAGTTCAGGCTCCACGTGCTGGTCTCCCTTTCGTGACTGTGTCTGTTTTCTATTGCTGTGTAACAAATTACCACAGCACACATTTATAATCTCAGCTTTCCATGGGTTAGGGGTCCAGGCACATGGGTCCTCTGTTAGGGTCTCACAAGGCTACAATCAAAGCATCAGCCAAGCTGTAATCTCATCTGGAGGCTGCACTGGGGAAGAATCTGCTTCCAAGCCTATTCATGTTACAGGCAAAGTTAATTTCCTTGTGGTTGTAGGACTGAGGGCTCTAGCTTTTTGCTGGCTGTTGGCTGGAGGCATGCTGCTGTTCCTAGAGGCTACCCATAGTTCTTTGCTATATAAGCTTCTCCAACATGTTTGCTTACTTCATCAAGCCCACAACGGGAGTCTTCAGTCTGTTAAGAAGTTTTATATCACATAAGGTAAACACAGGAGTGACCTCCCAGCAAATCACAGATCAGCCCATACTCTAGGGGAAGGACTTAAGACATGAACTTCAGGAGTGGAAATTGTTGGAGGTTACCTTAGGGTCTGTCCACCAGAATGAATTTCATCATTAGAATCTGTTTTCCCTCTATCCCCACAACTCTGACCTAGTGTTAGTTGTGGAATAGAATGGCTCTCTAGACCTTGCTGTCCAATATGGTAGCCACCAGCCCCTTATGTGACTAGTGTGACTGAAGAACTGATTTCTGAAGTTTTAAAAACAACTTCATAAAATTTAGTTTAAAAACCAATACTCGGACTTCCCTGGTGACACAGTGGTTATGAATCCGCCTGCCAATGGAGGGGACACAGGTTAGATCCCTGGTCCGGGAAGATCCCACATGCCGCAGAGCAACTAAGCCCGTGTGCCACAACTACTAAGCCTGCGCTCTAGAGCCCGCATGCCACAACTACTGAAGCCCGCGTGCCTAGAGCCCGTGCTCCCCAACAAGAGAAGCCACTGAAATGAGAAGCCCGCACACCGCAACAAAGAGTAGCCCCTGCTCACTTGAGAAAGCCTGCGCGCAGCCACGAAGACCCAAAGCAGCCAAAAATAAATAAATAAGTAAATTTATTTTAATAAAGATACTCAACTCAGATATTGGGGAAATGTTTACATGTGTTTGAAACAACGTGGGTATATGAATCTAATTTTTCGACTAACTTTTGTGAATTCTAGAAACTGATCAAGTATCTCCACCGAAAATGTAGTGTTCAAATTGAGATGTGCTGTTTATAACATCTACACCAGATTTCAAAGTCTTAGTATAAAAAAAGAATAAAAGATCTCATTGATAGCTTTTCTGATTACATGTTGAAAAGATAACATCCTTTATGTATATTAAGCTAAGTAAAATACGTTATTAACAATAATTTCAACTGTTTGCATTTTTTTAAATGGGTTCCCAGAAAATTTAAAGTCACATATTTGGCTCGCATTCTACTGCTGAGAGAAAATATAAAGAGGCTGAGCTGACCATGAGGTTGGAAAGACGCACCACCGTAGTTAGCTAATAATAATAAATCAAGGCAACGTCTGATGAATGCCAAACAATAAGTATGGCAGGGGTTCAGAGGAGGGAACTGTGGGGTCATCCAAGGGCGGGGCAAGTCTTCAGCAGCAGGCGAGATCGACGAATCTGTAAATTGCAAGAGCTGCGCGGCAGGACGCACCGGGCACGCACGGCCCGCGCCCCTCCCCGAAACGCGCTGCGCCTTTTGACCCGGCCGCCGCGCCGTAGGCCGCGCTGCAAGCCTGGGAGCCGGGATGGCGAACGTGTCCGAGAGGACGTTGCAGCTGTCCGTGCTGGTGGCCTTCGCCTCTGGAGTGCTCGTGGGCTGGCAGGCACACCGGCTGCGGCGGCGCTACCTGGACTGGAGAAAGAAGAGGCTGCAAGACAAGCTGGCGGCGACGCAGAAGAAGCTGGACCTGGCCTGAGATCCCCGCGCTGTCGGTCCCCGCCGGCCACCGCGCGGCCACCTTGAGGCCACCTCGCCTCTCCGGCGCGGGGCTCCAGCCGAAGCCAGGCTCGCCTCACTCTCTTCGCCCGCAGTGCCGGGCTCTTGCCGGAGTCGGTGAGCAGTACTTACAGCGCCGCTCTAAGGGGAGACTTCGGGGACGGACGGATATCTTGGGACCGGAGGGTCTTTGGAGAGCCCACAGGAGGTGACTTGTCCCCCCAGGCACCAGAAAGAGGAGGAAGTTCTGTTTTCCCTAATGACTCACATTTTGGTGTCGTAGTTCAGTTCATTGCGTGTGTTTAACGGGACTGTCTTAACCACGTGCAAAGTCGTTGCACCTTGGCAACATTCAACTTCGAAATGGAAAATACTGGAAAGAATAGAAAATGAAAAAAAGGAGCGTGGAGGTGTTCCTACCACACCCTTCCCCCCTCCCCACATCAATTTATTTTTAAAAATATCCTTGGTAGCACCATAGTACATCTTTGCATTCATGTTTTGTCATCTCCAGTCTAAATTCTTAGGTCCTTGGCAGGCTGGCATGGCTTGAAAGTCAGGAGCCTTGAGTCTAGTCCTGGCTTTTTCATCAGAGCTCTGCAAATTTACAGGGTCTCAGTTTTCTTATCTGTAACACCAGATCTTGTTGTTCATGGTTTAACTAAACAATAGAATAATTTGAAGTTAACCATTATGCATTTCTAATTTTTATTTCTCTTTTCTGTTTCCAACAGCTTGTTGAAGATGGATATAGAGAACTGGACAGAAATAGTTTCTCCTTGCACTTTATGAATCAATTTTATTTTTAAAATAAAAAGAATTAAACATATTTGAACCTTTTATTAAAAGGAAAAGGAGTATCTTGCCTCCCATGCAGCTTACTGCATTAAGAGATTTGGATCCTCAAAACTTATAATTACTGTTTTTGGTCAGATATCTTGTTTTCTAAAGAACCTATGCTAGTTCCTTGGTACAACTGCAAAGCAGCGTTGGTCTAGGAACCATTATGATTCCCTTTGGTTAGCAGTTTTGCTGGACCTATTCTGGAAAGCAAACGGCTGTGTAAAAAATAACTGAGGTAAGGGTAATGTATGTAAGACCTTTACACATCTGAGGCTGACAACATACTCCAAGCACAAAGTATAAGTTTTTATTGACAAAAACTTCATTTGTGTCATTATGGAGTATACATGTGAAGGAGAAACCTCATTGAATAGAGTTTAGTGATAAATCCCAACTACAGTTGACCCTTGAACAACATGGGTTTGAATTACACAGGTTCACTTACATGTAGATTTTTTTCAATAAATCTATATGTAAGTGGACCACTGTCCACTTACTATCCATGGCTGGTTGAGTCTGTGCATGCGGAAACATGGATAGGAAGGGCCAACTATGGCACTTGAGCATCCTTGGATTTTGGTATCCGTGGCAGCCTCTGGGGTTCCAGGATGATATCCTCCGATGATACCGAGGGATAACTGTGTCTGAAAATCGAGAGTGAGTGACCAAGTCCCAGGTTATTTTTGATTTTCAAGAGGTTTTTTCTAGAACACTGCCCTTGCTCATTCCTATAAAGATTAATTTTGTTTCTCAGTAAATTTAGGATCAGCTCTGTATTAACACAAGAATATTCAGGAAAGTTGTTTCCACAGAAAGCTTTTTTTTTTTTTTCCATTTTAGTAGGGCCATTATGCTTTACTACTTCCAACTTTATTTTCATTCTGTGAATGCAGTACTTAAGGACTGAAATGTTGGTTCTTAGAGCTGCATTCCATCTGGGCTGCAGGTGGCTGAAGTGTCTGAGTCACCATTCATCACTGAGGGTCAAAGAGTTGAGGCTCTTTGAGACAAGGTAGTTTTCTTATGGCACATCCATGGTGCCTGCAGACTGTTGGTATGTGCCTGGCTAAGCGTCTAGGTGATGACCAGTTCTGCCTGTATGGGCCTGTTCTTGTGCCACGTTCCTGGTGGACCTGGTCTTTCCAGTGTGACTCCTTTCCCATTACTTACATGCAGCACCCAGACACACTCGTCTCCCTCTCCTGTCTTACCCCAGTGTTCTGTCATCCTGCCCCTCTGGGCCTGTGCTGTTCACCCCCGAGGCCTGTCTAGTCCTTATGCGGTTTTCAGCCACCCTACATCACTCAGTCTGCCCCTCATTTTCTGTCTACTGCCTCTTTACACTGTGCCCATGTGTCCCCAGCCCTGTGGTGGACAGTTCCCCCGGATGACATTGCCTCTCACTGTTTCTCCTCTAGCTGTCTACCCCTTGCCCTACTTAAATGTGTTTGGTTTTTTCGCTGAAACTATTGCCTTACATGGAGATGTTGCATTTTCCATGTTAACCACTAGTTCTACACTATGAGTCTCTACGAAGCTGTTAAATTCTTTTTCAGTATCTCCTGTGAGACAGCGGTACAAAGTTGATATACATTGTAACACACTGATGGAAGAAAATCATAACGAGTTTTATGAAATAGCTTGTTCTCGGGAGAAACAATGGCCATGGTTTGCTTTGGTTTCGGCTACCTCACTTCAAACGGTCTTGTAGGTTACTCTGATTTTCGTAATGGCATCAAGGGATGAGGACAGAAGCAGTGACTAGTGCTAAAGTGACTATACTGAGCATTACAAGTCAAAAGAAATGTAAGTTAACGAAAAAGAAGGCAGCTAGCTGAGTAATCTCGTTCCTTACAGCGTCGTGAATACCTAAGTGGTATTTCTCAAACTTGAATGTGCACATGAAACACTGGGGTATTGTTAAAGTTTAGATTCTGATCCTGTAGGTCTATGGTGAGGCCTGAGAATATGCATTTCTAACAGTCACCCAGGTGATATTGATGATACTGATGCAGGAATCATAAGGAATAAATGCTTCTCACGCTGAATAGTGTACAAAAATGTATAAAATCAAAGCATCTTTCCACCCGAGATGAACAAGAGTAATAAACCTTTTTTGCACCCTTCCTCATACATACATACACGTGTAGGGGGTTTATTTTGTTTATTTTTACCAACATAGAATTGTACCATCTTCATGACCCTGTAACTTTTCCATTTAAAATATGGAAATCCCTATAAAGCAGGTAGATTTAAAAAAAATTTTTTTTATAGACATATGTAAAATAAATAAGGATTTCATAAATGACAGGTTGTCTTTAGTGCAGTTTTTTTCTTTTTGCTTACCTCTAACAAGATCACTTAGAAGTACCGATGTATTAATCCGTCTAAAAATACTTCATAGCACTTACTACTTACTCATTTGTTGTTAGATTTTCAATGGAAAAACTATGGCTGTTTAAGTGAACTTTTAAGTATCATGAGCCATGATGGAGAAATTAATTCAAAGTAAAGACATGAGATACAAAAAAGAGTAGAATGGATGAGTATATTAGAGTATGTCATACAATGAAACGTCAGAGAGCAATGAGAATGAACAAACTACAACCCACACGATGATATAGATTCATTGCACAAACAGGTTGAATGAAAGAAGCCTGACAAGATGCCAGTACACGGCATGATTCCATTATTCAATTCAAAAAGAGGCAAGACAGATTTTTACAGTTAGAGATTGGGATAGTGTTTACTTTTGGTGTAGGGGGTGGAGGTGGGCAGGGACTAGAGGAGGGGAAGACTACTAGGGTGCTGGTCACATTCTGTATCCAAATCTGGGTTATGTTACATGGGGGTGTGTTCAGCGTGAAAATTCAGTGCGATGGGCGCTTGTCACTTCTCTCTATTGAAGAAAAAAGTATCGCAAATAGCATGGCAGTTGGGCCTGTGGAATTACCTTGTGTGTGTTGTACTGAAGAACACATCAGTGTGGTTCATCTCTTGAAAAGTGAGCTCAGGTCGTCATTCTTATTCGGTGTAGTGGAAAGAGTTTGGGAATTGGATTTATAGGACTGAGTCCCACTTGGGGAAATGTTATTACAACCTCCCTGAGAGATGTAGAGTGGAGCTCATAATTAGGTGCTCACGAAATTGCTGTGGAACAGAGTCACCAACCTCCCAGAACTCAGGATGGACAATGTGCAAAAGTACAATGAAGTGATACTTCAGCAGTATCCCAAGCGGCAAAGAATTAAGAACTGCCTTTTTGAAGTGAGAGTATGCGCCAGAACCACGTATCCCATTAAGGCCATATAGGAAAGCTATCCTTGCAGTAAATTTAAGACATTGAGATGCTTAAATTGTATCTTAAGACTAGTTTAGAAAAACTGGTGTCAGAAAACAAGTGCCAAAACACCAAGTGCCCCAGGAGGAACGTCGTGGTAGTACTGAGTATTATGGGACTTGTAGTTTCGGACGCCGCGGGGCATTCTCCCTCATCTCCACCCCAATCCTTTGGGACTGGCGAGAAAAGGGTGAGTAGCTGGGCAGTGAGCTCAGGACCTGCGGGCTGGCGGAGCGGCTTCCTCGAGGGAGAATCATCCCCACACTCTTCCCGCGCCAGCCAGTCGGGCTGCGAGGCGGGCGCGCGGTGATGGCGTCACCATCCGGTGTCGTCGTCTTGGTTTCCCTGGCGACCGGAGTGAGCTCCGCGCCGAGGCGAAGGAGATGCTGGCGAGGCGACAGCGCGATCCCCTCCAGTCCCTGCAGCGTCGCAATCAGGAGCTGAAGCAGCAGGTATCATCTGGCTGTCCAGTGGGGGACCTGGGCTCTGGCGGCGGGCGAGCTCTGGGGCGCACCCTAACCCTGGGAGCCTACCCAACCCACTTCCCTTTCTAAGTTGTAACCTACCCCGCCCCCCCCCCCCCCCCCCCCCCCGCCCCAGCATCAAACTGATCCCAGGACCAAACTGATTCTAATCCTTCACACTCCCAACCCAACCCCGGGGAGGCTAGAAAATCGGGACCATCGACTAAGTGCTGCCCTCCCCCGCACCTCACCCTAACGTCTGCATCTCCAACCTAACAACTCCCTTAACCCATCTCACCTCCAAATCTAAACTTTTAACAATAATTATTCCAACCACCTCTGCGCCCAACATCACTCTCCTCCACTCTCCATGCCCCCTATCCTTTATCCCTCATCCAGTGGAGCTATTGAGTGTTTTTGCTTCACATGAATCCAAGCGAAATAGGTGTCAAGGAATAGTCCTAATATATAAGAAAAATAAGACCTGACAAATGAGCAAAGGACTTGAACTAAAGGAGAAATACTAGTAACACACAAATATGAGAAAAGTTAACTTAAAAGATAATCAAGTAATTGCAAAGGAAGTAAGAGATCACAAACACTTAAAATATCACAATACCCGGTGATGAAACAGGCACTTACACTGCTGCAGGGTATAAGGCACAGCATTTCTGGAAAGCGGTTTGACAAGATGTAGCAAGTATTCATGCTCCTAAGCTGGGAATTACATTTCCAGGAATTTACCGTACGTAATAATAAAAAATTGAGACACAGGTTGAGGTATGGAGGTATTCATCATAGTATTACTTATAATACAAAAGGCTGATGCAACTTAAATGATCAGTAGCAGGGGAATGGATAAATAACTTATGTTGGGATATAATGCTGAGATTAAAATTTTAAGGACATTTTAACATGTTAGGGAAAATATTTGTGACAAAATGTCAAGTTAGAAAAAGAATATAAAATTGAATATACAGTATTTCAATTTAAAAATTTTCTATGTAATATACATAGAAAAAAAGATGGAAGGAAACATGCCAGCATGGTAACTCTATGTGGCAGAATGCTAATGACTATTACGTTTCGCTTCATACTTTTTGATATTTTCATAATTTTGGGTTGGGGTGGGGAGACTTCCCTGGCGGTCCAGTGGTTAAGACTTCGCCTTCCGGTGCAGGGGGTGTGGGTTCAACCCCTGGTCGGGGAGCTAAGATCGCACATGCTTGGGGGCCAAAAAAACAGAACATAAAACAGAAGCAATATTGTAACAAATTCAATAAAGACTTTAAAAATGGACCGCGTTAAAAAAAAAAATCTTTAAAAAAAAAATTAAGAAAGGGAATTCCCTGGTGGTCCAGTGGTTGAGACTCCACGCTTTCACTGCTGAGGGCCCTGGTTCAATCCCTGGTCAGGGAACTAGGATCCCACAGGCCACGTGGCATGGCCAAGAAATAAAATTTTTTTAAGAAAAAAGTAAATAGTAATTAATGGGTTGTTAATTTATTTTCTGAAATTCCTATTTCACTTTGCTAATTTTACTTTTTATTTTTCATTTGATCTATTACCAAATATTTTTTCCACTAAATAGAATTGTTTTATAACTTTAGCAGGTAAGAGATGTACTGAATGCTCATATTTTATCCACTTTTGGACTTTCACTTAAAAAGTACAAAAGACAGGATGGATGAATGTTTCTTAATGGACTCTACTGGAATTATAGTGGTACAACAAAACAGAATACTCTTCTGGTAGAAATAAAAATAAAACTTGATGAGACATTGACTTAAGCTAAGCTTTGGCCAGATGCTTAATATGGTTTTGTATTTAATTTTAAATTTTGTGGGACATTGAGAGAACCAGGAAATGTTGTAGAAGTAAACTAAAAAAATTATTATTATTACAAAGATGTAACAAAGCAAACTATTGCCAGGATTATTCAAGTTGGAGACAAATTGGCTCCGGAGCCTTTTGATACCCTGCATGTCTGTGAAGGACTCTGTAGGTAGTGTGAGCTCATTCTTCCCTGGCCCCACGGAAGACACCTGAAGCAAAAAATGGAACAGATTTCCAACTTGGTATCCATGGGACAAGTGATCAAGAGCCCATCTGGGTCATGCCTGTGATGACCGACTCTGTCACCATGTGTGTGAATTTTGTAAATAACAGACAGATGCAAAATGGCAAGAGTAGAGAATTTTTATTTCTCTTTTTTCATCCACTTTATCTTCTCCACATCTATAGAATGCAAAAGATGTATGTGCCTCTTTTGTGGGTGTGTTGGCAAAGTTACACGTAGTGTTTGGAAATTACTAAGTCACAATATAAGATATAAGAATGAGGATTAAAAAATTTGTGGTTTATTCATATAATGAATACTACTCAGCAATAAGAAGGAATAAACTAATGATACACACAACAGTATGGAAGTATCTCAAAAACATTCTTGTGAAATGACTACACAAACGAGTACATACTTTCTGGAGTAATGGTAATTTTCTGTACGTTGATAAGGGTTTGGATTACATGGGTGTATGCATTTGCCAAAACTCAGTAAATGTATACTTAAGATTTGTGCATTTCATTTGTATGTAAATTTTACACCAAATATTGAACTCTAGTTAGTGATACCCATGGTGTATTAAGGGGAAATATATTGATGATTGTAGCTTACTTTGAAATACATAAAAAATAAGATGAATTGATGAATAGATGGGTCATAAAAGTATAGTAAAATGTTAATGGTAGAATCTAGGTGATGGGTATTTGGATGTTCACTATAAAGTTCTTTCAACTTTATTGTATATTTAAAAGTATTCATTATAAAATATTGGGAAAAAAGAATTAAAATTTTATTTCCTAAGGTTATATGGTATTTAACAATATGATATTTTAAACAGTCTCCATTTATTGTAGGTTGATGATTTGCTTTCTGAGAGTCGATTGAAAGGCACTCTAGAAACCAGTAAAAGGCGAGATATTTACCAAAGGTAAAGCATACGAAATTATGTTAGCTTTGTAGGGACTGTACTTACATTTCAGTGAGCAGTATTTACAGCATAGAAATTGAGGCATTATTTCTTTTTTTAATTAATAACATTTCTAAAAAGACAAAATAATAATGGGAAATAATATTGAGGTAACAATGAATGAAGTTTTCCAAACTGTATTTTACAATATTTCTTACAATTATCTATGTCTACCTAGTCTAAATGTTGGAATGATAAGATTAAATAGAGAATTACAAATGTTAAAAAAGGGCAGCTTACATTTATTTTGTACTCTGTATGTACCAAGCAGTGTGGTCCACGCTCTAAAAACTTTTTCTTAATTAATTTCTAGGATAACATTGTGAGATACTCATTAATATGGATGAGAAAATTAAGGTTCACAGTGGTTAGTTAATATGTCTAACATTACTTAGCTATAAGACATTAAAGTGGGAAGGCAATAAAAATGTTTTAAGATAAATGCAGAATTTATAGATATATTTAATTAATTAATTAAATTCAAGCATAGTTGACTTACAATGTTGTGTTAGTTTCTGGTGTACAGCAAAGTGGTTCAGTTATACATATATATGTGTATGTGTGCATATATATATATATGTTCTTTTTCATATTCTTTCCATTAAGGTTTATTACAGGATATTGAATATAGTTCCCTGTGCTATGCAGTAGGACCTTGTTGTTTATCCATCCTATATATAATAGTTTACATCTGCTAATCCTAAACTCCCAATCCTTCCCTCCCCCACACCCCCACCCCTCCCTTGGCAACCACCAGTCTGTTCTCTATGAGTCAGTTTCTGTTTCATTGATAAGTTCATTTGTGTCGTATTTTAGATTCCACATATAAGTGTTATCATATGGTATTTGTCTTTCTCTTACTGACTTACTTAATATGATAATCTCTAGGTTCATCCATGTTGCTGCAAATGGCAGTATTTCATTCTTTTTTGTGGCTGAGTAGTGTTCCACTGTGTGTGTGTGTGTGTGCATGTGCGTGTGTATACATATATATATATATAACATCTTCTGTATCCATTTATCTGTTGATGGACATTTAGGTTGCTTCCATGTCTTGGCTATTGTAAATAGTGCTGCTGTGAACAGAGGGATGCACGTCGTATCTTTTTGAATTAGAGTTTTGTCTGGATATCTGCCCAGGAGTGGGATTACTGGATCATAGGGCAGCTTTATTTTTAGTTTTTTGAGGAACCTCCATACTGTTTTCCATAGCGGCTGCACCAATTTACATTCCCACCAACAGTGTAAGAGGGTTCCCTTTTCTCCATACCCTCTCCAGCATTTTTTTTTTTTGTAGACTTTTTAATAATGGCCATTCTGACCAGCGTGAGGTGGTACCTCATTGTAGTTTTGATTTGCATTTCTCTAATAATTAGTGATTTCGAACATCTGTTCATGTGCCTATTGGCCATCTGTATATCTTCTTTGGAAAAATGTCTATTTAGGTCTTCTGCCCATTTTTTGATTGGGTTGTTTGTTTTTTTGTTACTGAGTTGTATGAGCTGTATGTGTATTTTGGAAATTAAGCCCTTGTTGGTTGCATCATTTGCAAATATTTTCTCCCAGTCCCTAGGTTGTCTTTTCGTTTTGTTTATGGTTTCCTTTTCTGTGGAAAAGCTTGTAAGTTTGATTAGGTCCCATTTGTTTATTTTTGCTTTTATTTCTATTGCCTTGGGAGACTGACCTAAGAAAACATTGCTACAATTTATGTCAGAGAATGTTTTGCCTATGTTCTCTTCCAGGAGTTTTGTGGTTCTATGTCTTATATTTAAGTCTTTAAGCCATTTTGAGTTTATTTTTGTGTACATTGTGAGTGTATGTTCTAACTTCATTGATTTACACGCAGCTGTCCAGCTTTCCCCATACCACTTGCTGAAGAGACTGTCTTTTCTCCATTGTATATTCTTGCCTCCTTCGTTGAAGATTAATTGACCGTAGGTGTGTGGGTTTATTTCTGGACTCTCTATTCTGTTCCATTGACCCATATGTCTGTTTTTGT
The DNA here is from genome assembly GCF_028021215.1 of Eschrichtius robustus. Lineage (NCBI taxonomy): Eukaryota > Metazoa > Chordata > Mammalia > Artiodactyla > Eschrichtiidae > Eschrichtius > Eschrichtius robustus. Next base: position 85,562,714 of record NC_090838.1, read on the forward strand.
GCCAGTACCATGCTGTTTTGATTACTGTAGCTTTGTAGTATTGTCTGAAGTCTGGGAGGGTTAAGCTTCCTGCTTTGTTCTTTTTCCTCAGGATTGCTTTGGCAATTCTGGGTCTTTTATGGTTCCATATACATTTTAGGATTACTTGTTCTAGTTCTGTGAACAACGTCATGGGTAATTTGATAGGAATTGCATTTAATCTGTAGATTGCTTTGGGTAGTATGGTCATTTTAATAATATTCTTCCAATCCGATTAATCCAATATTAATTCTTCCAGTCCAATTAATAATATTAATTCTTTCTATTTCTTTGAATCATCTTCAGTTTCCTTTATCAGTGTTTTATAGTTCTCAGCATAAGTCTTTCACCTCCTTACTCAGGTTTATTCCTAAGTATTTTATTATTTTTTTGATGTGATTTTTTAAAAAAATAAATTTATTTATTTATTTTTGGCTGCATTGGGTCTTCGTTGTTGGGTCTTCGTTGGTGCGCTTGGGCTTTCTGTAGTTGTGGCGAGCGGGGGCTACTCTTTGTTGCGATGCGCAGGCTTCTCATCACGGTGGCTTCTCTTGTTGCAGAGCTCGGGCTCTAGGCACATGGGCTTCAGTAGTTGTGGCACGTGGGCTCAGTAGTTGTGGCTCACGGGCTCTAGAGCGCAGGCTCAGTAGTTGTGGCGTACGGGCTTAGTTGCTCCGTGGCATGTGGGATCTTCCTAGACCAGGGATCGAACCCATGTACTCTGCATTGGCAGGCAGATTCTTAACCACTGCACCGCCAGGGAAGTTCCTTGGTAAGAGTTTTTATCATGAATGAATGTTGAATTTTATCAAATGCTTTTTCTGCATCGATTGAGATGATCATGTGGTTTTTGTCTTTTCTTTTGTTTTTGTGGTGTATCACATTGATTTGCATATGTTGAACCATCTGTGTGACCCTGACAACTTGATCGTGGTGTATGATCTTCTTTATGTGTTGTTGGATTCGGTTTGCTAATATTTTGTTAAGAATTTTTGTATCTATATTCATCAAAGATGTTGGCCAGTAATTTTCTTTTTTGGTGTTGTCTTTGTCTCATTTTGGTATCAGGGTGATGGTGGTTTCATAGAATGACTTTGGGAGTGTTCCCTCCTTTTCAATCTTTTGGAAGAGTTTGAGAAGGATCAGTATGGTTCTTTTTTTGTATGCTTGGTAGAACTCCCCAGTGAAGCCATGTGGTCCTGGACTTTTGTTTGCAGGGAGTTTTTAAAATTATAGATTCTATTTCACTTCTACTGATTGGTCTGTTCAAATTATCTAGTTCTTTTTGATTCAGTTTTGGTGGACTGTATGTTTCTAGAAACTTACTTGTCCAAGAAATGCAGAATTTAGTTAAGCAAGAGAAGGAACTTCACTACAATCTCAGTGGAGTTGCAGCCTTTGGTCCATTTGAATCAAATGCAAGAATTATGTCATGGTATAACTTGGATCTAAGAGCAACCAACCTAAGCCTGAAGGTTATGGACTTGCTGTTGTGACAGCAACTACAAAAACAGCTCAGAGTGAACATCAGTGGCTTAGGCCAAATTATGGTAAGTCCTTGGCCTATGTAGCCCCAGATCCTGTGACCTGTCAGAAGACTCTGTCTGTTAGCAATTCTGCCTTGCTTGGGATGGTGACCTTAGCTCTCTTGAGATGGGAAAACTGTCCTCATGATGGATGATTGTTTTTTGTTTTGTTTTGAATTTTCTTTTTAATCCTTGGGAGAGTTTAAAATTACATAGACATGATGAACTAAATCAAATCAGACTATTATTACTTTTGTATTAAGTTTAGGACATCATTAAAATAATCTATATTTTGGGTATTTAAAGAATTTATAACATTCAAATGGATGTGAGATTTGTGCTACTAGTTTAAATGATTCATTAGAACATTTGAAAAAATTTTACTTAAGTCAGGCATTCAGAGTGTTTAAAAGCAAAATAAAATTTTAAGATGTGGGAATTTAATTAACTACCTTCATTAGTAGGATTGATTATTTGAGGAATTTAACTCAAGTTGAATTAATCAAACAATAATGAAAGAAAAAGGGAAGGTAATTGTACTTGCTTTACTAGATTTTAAAATAGAATAAGAGTTATATGCTGAATTGAAGTCCCAGGGAAAACTAGATTTTTAAATTTTATTTTAATAAGCTAATAATTATTTTTAAACCCAAGTAATAGTCTTCTCTGTGTATAAAAAGATGCCCTCAAAAAAAAAAAAAAAGATCCCCTCACAGTCATTTTAAAATACACATTGATATTTGCATGTCTGAAAACAACATTCAGCCCTTATGTTTGATTAATAATTGGGTAGATATGGAGTAAAAATTTTTCTACTTAAACCTTTGAAGACATTGTCTGGTTCCTTTACACCCAGTGATGCTGACAAGTTTCATGGTCATTCCTTTGTAATTGATCTCTGTTTGAGGCTTTTCTCCTCAGCCTTGGTGTTTTGAAATTTCATCACGGTGTATTTAGGTGTTGTTTTAATTCTTCTCAACACTCAAGGGGTCTTTTCAGTTTGAAAACTCTTGTCTCTTGTCTCTCGGTCTCTCCCCACTAGTTTTTGTTTCTTTGTTTTTTTGTTTATGCCTGAGAGGTTCTCTTGACACTTTTTTTTTTTTTTTTTGGCTTGTGGGATCTTAATTCCCTGACCAGGGATCGAACCCGTGCCCCCTGCAGTAGAAGCGTGGAGTCCTAACCACTGGACCGCCAGGGAAGTCCCTAAATTCAGTCTTATCTTAGCCAATCCTGACCTTGCACAAGCCTTTCTCAGTGTTCCTTTTCCTCAAACCTTCTGAAACCGTGCAACTCAGATTGGGATTTGAACCCATGGGCCGGGTCTCAGACCCAGCCAAAACCCAGATTGGGACTTGAACCCACGGTCTTTTAACTGAGATCACACACCTGGTCTCAGGACTTAATGAAGCTCAGGTTCTTGATGTCTCATCGCAGAAAGAATTCAGTGAGAGACACAGTGATAGGTAAGAAGTGGATTTATTTAGAGAGACACACACTCCACAGACAGAGTGTGGGCCATCTCAGAAGGCGAGAGCAGCCAACTTTTTCTTTTAACTTTTCCATGGATGTTTTATTTCAGCAGCTGTATTGTTAGTTTACAAATGTTTTTCCTTGTTCTTTAATTTTTCTTTTTTCTAACATTGTGTTCCTGTTTTTAGGTTATCTCATTAATACTTCCATGATTGGGAGTTGTTGTTTTTTTTTAAGTTCTTTTCTGTTCTCTGAGTTGTCTTTGGTTCCTCGGGGCTCAGATTTGTTTTATTTGTTTACTTTTGGTTAGTCTTAAATTTTATCTTCCATGTTGCTAGTTTTCTTCATTATGCCCAATGGTCCTTGGATTATCTTTTTTTTTTAAGAATAAGGGACTAAGTTGATTATTCTAGAGAGTTGCCATGGGTTCTTCTACTGTTGTGTGTATAGGTCTCAAGGACCAGCCCTTCCTGTCATTTTGCTCTGTCATCTTCAGCTTGTCGGTGACAGCCCTGCATACCATTACAAAGTCCCCAGTCATCATTACCTAAAAGCAGAAAGGATGATAGTTCTTTACCTGCTCCATCAGGGAGAATAAAATGGGAGGAACTGCCCAACACATTTCTTTTATGTATCATTGGCCAGCGCTGGGCCATACACGCACCCTACCTGCAGTGGAGGCTGAACACTTGCGTGTCAGTGGGAGGCCAAGCACGCCAGCGTGGAGGAGGGTGGCACAAGGGCTTTGGGGTAGACAACTAGCAGGGTCAGCTGCAGGTTGATGTTTCTACTTCTCTTTTCTGCCTCTTTCACAAAGGGTTGTTGTCCCCCTTTTCACTGCTTATTTCATTTTATGAGTCTCTGGAAGAAAAAAAAATAACTCAGCATAAAAAATAATGACTTTTTCAGGTTATTGGTGGAGAAAACATTTGATTTTTGAAAACTCATAACTAGCTGTAGCCCATTTTCAGGCATTTTTTTCTCTCTCTTTTTTTTAAATTGAAGTATAGTTGAGTTACAGTGTTGTGTTAATTTCTGCTGTACAGCGAAGTGATTCAGTTATACCTATATATACATTCTTGTTTATATCCTTTTCCTTTATGGTTTATCTCCAGATACTGAATATAGTTCCCTGTGCTATGCTGTAGGACCTCGTTGTTTATCCATTCTATGTATAATAGTTTGCCTGCACTAACCCCAAACTCGGTCGTTTTTATGCTTCTAATTTGGGTGTCTTAAGACTTAAGCCAAATTATATGAGCCGTCCATGAAATATCTAAAACACGGTACCCATGTGGATGGGCCATGTTCACAAGGGGAGTGTGCTGTTGTGGGGAGAGGCCAGCTGTAGAATCCTAAACTCTGCCTTCATACTCTCCCTCTGACTAGCTCTGGTCACTTTTCAGAACCTCACTTTCTTCAACTGGAGTGAGGGTTGTTATGAGACTCTAATGAGGTGATGCTTGTAAACTGCTTAGCAGTATTTGTGGCACAAAAAATAAATTTTAGCTGTTATTATCATTATTAGTTTTGTCGTCTTGGTTGCATCCTAGGTTTATGGAATTTTAGAGCTGGAGAAGCATTTTTAAAGTCCAGTGCTTTCCTTATTTTAGAGATAGGAAACTGAAGCCCAGAGTCACTGAAGTTTTCTGAGTTCTGGTTATCGTACCTCATACCTGAGATCTTGACTGTGAGGATCACCCAGGCTAATGGATGGAAAGGCATTTACATGTGAATTTTTAAACATCATTCATGCAATAGAACTTGCCTTACCTGCTTAAAGACTTATGTATGATTTTATAAAATAGCTTTTCGTTCTGACAATTAAAACATCAATATTTTGTTTCTTTCTTTTTTAAAATTTAGATGTATCCAATTAAAACAGGCAATAGATGAAAATAAAAATGCTCTTCAAAAATTAAGCAAAGTAAGTATTATGGTTAATCATGTTAAAAAAATTCCATTTTTACCCAAATATTTTGTTAAGTGGAAGCTCGTTAGAGGGGGTAAGTTCCTGGGTTCACGTAAGTTATGAAGTGTAACTGTGGTCAGTGCTGACCTGCCCAATGGGCTTACTGAATGTGCTTGGGAGCAGAAAAGCCAGGGCTCCAAATCCTGGTAAAAGTTCAGCTTTAATGAACTCACCCAGCATTGAGGACTCGGAAAAACCCGGAAGGAGCTATTTTTATTTTTGCATTGCGTAAGTTTTATGTTTTACAGTTTAGATTTGTTTTCATTTTAATTACATTGTGGGGAGAGTACATAATCTGGCCCTGAGGGTAAGTGGTAGAGAAACTTCTTATATCACATGGCAGCCCTGATATTGGTGACTCTGCAGAAACAGGGAAAACTAGAATTTACTCTGGGCAGTTCCCATCAGGATTTCCTCTTTTAATATGAGCCTGAGCTTCAGCTAGGTGTCTGGGCTAGAGACTCACAGAGCATTTAGGGTGGAAGGCATTTGAAAGTCATCTGCCTGCCTGCATGTGAATCTCCTCTACTGCGTCTGAGACAAGTGGTCACTGAGTGTCTCTTCTGCATTTCTCCAGTGACACAAAACTGTAATTCCGGAGGCAGACTGACCCTAAATTTGAAAACCTAACTATTCCTGTTTCACAAATGAGGAA